>NW_019525245.1:1389148-1569528 GCF_002814215.2 Seriola lalandi dorsalis | reverse complement strand
GATATTAACAGTCAGTCTCACTGATCTGTTAAACCACTGCCTGTTTTTATATATTAAAATAAATCGAGGACTTGTGTGAGTCACCTGAGAGTTGCATTATCTGCCTATTCTAAGTGTAGAGGAAATCTCCTTGATTATGTGATAATTAGTAGATTATCCTGTGTATTTCATTTTTGCATGAACTGCTTGTTTACAGAGAGAGAGAACGACAGAATCCTTCCTAAATGCACGGCGTGTTGTATCACACAGTAAAGTTTTTAACTTCAGAAACTTCAGAACATTGTGTATACAAGTTTAATATCTTGAAAAAGCTTTACTACAGAATTTAAATACAATATTCTGAAAAACTGGAAAAAAACAAAACAAGGCTCTACCATGAGAGTATCTACATTACAACATGAAAAATGTTCAAACATCAAGTAAAAACCTGTCACTATTTTGCTCCAGGATTTAGCTGTAGCCTGTTTACAATTCACATTTCATGTTTACATGGCCTTTGTCAATCCGATTCTTCACAACACTGCTGTGCTTTTCAAGAACAGCTGACTGGTCCATTCGTCTGCCAGTATATCCTGTATATTGATTCGTCTGCTGGGCGGCTGGCATTCACTGCTGTGTCATTTTGGCTGCTTCAGCTTTTATTAGTGAGATGAGTTCCAGGTTAATTAGAAACACAAAGCGAAGACCTGCAATCTGAAGAGACAGATACAGAACATTATCGCCATGCCTCACTCAGCACCATGACCTGGTATGACCAGTACCAAATATAACATGGTAGTTTCATTTGAAATCTTATACAACTTGGTTGGACCACACACCTCCACCACTGAATTGTTATTGAGTTTCCACTTGTTGCCCGACAGGACTGGTCTGCCATCTATGTAGATGGGTCGTCTGCCCTCATTGGCAATGAAGAAATCTCCATTATTCTTCAGTTTAATAATTCCTGTAAATGTCAACAACATATACGGTAACCATATAATATATATATTTTTTAAATTAAATCGTCATGATTTGGAGATGATTTGTAGTTATGTTTTCTGTCACCAACGTCACACAAATGATGTTAACTGAAACACTCACTAAGCTTCAACACAAGAATAAAACCGATAAAAGAAACAAATAGAGATCTAAAATCAGCAGTCTGTTTATAACATAATAATTCCGATGGTCGAAATGCAAGTTTGTATTCATTATCAGTGCACAACAGTGTTGCATACAAACTGACCTCAAAAAATGTAACAGTTGTGGTAATCATTAAACCAAATAATCTCAAAAATCGAAATCAAAAATGCTCCAGAGTTCAATATTGTGAATGTTTGACTAGTTTTTGTTCTGTTGTTTCCATTCTCTCAGGGGCTTTCAGTTACAAACAGGAAAATATATTTAGAGTGTTGTTTTGCATGTGATGTTATAGCCTGACAAGGTACGAGTTTAATCACCTTGTTTTCTTGATATTTTCCAGGCAGGTCCCTCGAGCGACAGATCAACATCTATCTGTTTGTCCTTAGTCGCCCTGCCCAACGTAATCTGTGTGAACAAGAATCAAAAAATAATTAGCATCACATGGAAAACTACTCAGATAAAATAAACCTTTCACTGTTTCCTTCATTTTTCTACTCACAAGCATGACATCTCTGCATTACTTCTCTGTAACTACTGAGAAAAGTAAGGAAGGAGGAAAGTACCTCTCGTGATCTCATGAGGTAGCGCACCATTCGTCCTCGTAGTGCTGCCAGTGTCTGGTTGTCAAAGTCAGGCATGCTCATCCCTGGTGACACAGACACATGTGAACACAAATAAATTCTTCCAGACTGGATTCCTTAAAACAAATACACCCGAAACAGCTGTCTGCTTGTGCTTGGCAAATGAAACTTTACGCACCTGTGATACTGTCCACGAGAACCTGCCAACGAGGCAGCTCCTGCTCTAACTGTCTGATCTCCCTTTTCTGGTGGCGATCAGAAATCATCAGCTCTGAAAAGAAAGAGAAGGAGACTTTACATTCATGTTATACAGTGACAATAAAATCCATTACAACATTTCTGGCTGTGATAACAATCTAATGTAGTGTCTTGACAATAACACGACATTAGAACCATAACTAAACCACACTGTGACTTCCGCTTTGTCATTAGGCCAAGTGATAAAACGGAGCTTCACCTTCCCTTCCCAAGTGACATATCCAATGTAACTTATGCTGAGCAAGATGAAGTGTGTACAACTTGTGTCTTTATAATGATTTCTTACCATGTTCCAAAACCTCATCTCTGCTCTCCCTGTGTGAAAAGAAACATGATCAGCATTGAAAATTTGTACATATATTATACATTTACTACACACATCAGTAGCAAAAACCATAAGATGATAAGATGAATAATGCAAACTGAAAGACTGTCTTACTTTAATTTTACATCATCGACCATCTGTTCAGCATCAGAGAAGTTGAGGACCTGGTCACCTTTAGGGAGAGGCTGGACTGCAACACACAATTAAGACAACATGTTTCACATTGTTTCAGAAAACCACCTCAGCTCCAACTCCTTCTCATACATTCAATAAATTGCATAATTTCCATCGTAAATTTCATCTACTACAGATGTTGGCATATTGTATTTCATCCAGTAAGACTTCATTACTGCCTGATTTCTCTGTGGCCAGCTATCCAGATTTTTATTATTAATCATTTAAAGAAGCATAATCAGTTCTAAAAGGTGATCATTAATGTGCTAAATAGCTGTAATAAAACTAAGAGGAAAGTCACAACTACTGGTTGAAATCAATAAGACATAAGACAGAGCAGGCACAGTGGCAGTTCACTGCAGTTGTAATATTATACGAAAATGAAAACTTCTTATTAATTTTGACTGCCATTCTAGTTATCCCAATTAAGAGTTGAATAACCTGGTTGTGTGTAGAGAAGAAACAGTCAAAATATATTTAACCTCTTTCATTACAATGACTCTCTGTTTGGGTTAATATCATTTGTTTTGTTTAACCATTTTAAATATTGGTTAAAAGCAAATGCAAGTCTGCCTAAGCTGATCGGATGAATGTGTTACTTGCAGCAATTCACCCTTCATTCATCATTCTAACTAGATACACAGAATGATGAGTCTGGCTTGCCCTCTGTTCATTTCATAATAGAGGGTTTTCCAAGTATAACTGACTACATACTATCAGATGTCAAACTCACTTTACTGGCAGGATGGTGCCTTTAATTGTCAAATGTGGGCAATGAAACTCACCACTCTGGTCATCCAGTAGGTAGTACTGCTTTAACAGCTGCCAGTGCACCAGCAGGCTCTTGGGAGTGCGAGATGGGTGAAAGACACCAGGGTGTTTGCTCAGAAGGTCCTGGAAAACGTCCAGTTTCGGCTGACTAGTCTGTTCGATGACAAACGTAATACAAAACCACTTGTGAGTACAAATGTGTAAATTCATGAGATGACAATGTTCTAAAAGTAATACTTTTACGTACTGAACCGATCTTGGCCAGCAGTGCCTCCTCAGCCTGACTGAAGAGAGCTTTACTTTGAATTGCTGCAATGGCCTCTGGGTGAAGCTGCCGCATGGCCTGCCATGCCAGCCTAAAAATACAAACAACAGAAAGAATGTGATTCAAAGGTAATAAAAGGGTAAAGCGGTCAACAAAAAGTGAAGTATAAGTACTTGGACAGGAAGGTAAAGTTGTTGTCTGCTTAGTCTCTTACTTTGAGATGACGGGATCGTACAGCAGAGCGTACCACCTCTCTTTAATTTCCCGCAAAGTGAAACGACAGCTGAACTTGACACCCAGATGAACAGAGGTTAGATCTGTGGTCTAGAAAGAGATACATACAAAATACAAGATTGGTGTTGTGCACGTCTAACACTGGTGCTTCATAAAATGGCAAACAGATTCATACAATAAACGTTGTCAACAATATACATGCATACACACATATATATATATACATACACACACGTACTGAACCGCTATATATACGTACTGAACCGATATATATATATATATATATAACGATTTTAAGGTTTGCACTCACTTGCAACACTGCATTTATAAGGAGCAGATCATCAGTGGGTTTCCATCGTCCAAGGTCTTTTGTAATATGTAGAGGTTGCTTGCTTTTCTTCACTCTTTTGGTGATAGGTGCAGGGTTTATTACCATGGTGAGAGGCGGTGTGAGAGCAGTTCCTGACTTTGTCACCTGACAAAGAGCGTCAAAGGCACAAACATTATCCATCAAACTTCTGTGAGCTATAGCTTAGTCATTGCTTCCTGAGGGAATCTGTGGATTTTATGGTCATACATACCTTTTTTTTCTCACTCGATGAAGGTTCACTCCCTGAACAGCGAACAGGCTCTATGACAGGAGGGCCTTTGACTCTACTTGATGACTTTACAAGACTGCTTTCCACCAGCTCATCATCAAACTTCTTTCTCTTTATTGACCTGAAGACATTATTTTGTCAACATTTATAAAGCAGTTCCTAATTTTTCAAACTGCACTACATCAAATATTTTTAACAGCACTACACATCACATCTATTTTCTTATTTTATTAATGAATTCTTTACTGCCAAGAAAACTAGGCTTATATACAACTTGACTAACGGTAAAATATACAAGCAAATATATCAAACCTGGAGGAACTTCTGCGTTTTGGAACACCACTGCCAAATGCTTGTGTTGCTGTCCTTTTCACATCTTTTACTCCGAGCGACTCCTCGTCCTCTGACCGACTCTGGGCACCAGCAACTGCCATAGATGCACCAACTCCAGGGTCACCTGCTTGCATCTGTTCAGTCACAACATAAATCCCCAATGGAAATAATTTAGTAACGTCTCGGCTCAGAGCAGCAGGAGTCAGCCACTTTTTCTGGGGCACACCTTATACATTTAACAGCAAGTAAAGCAAGGAATAATGTGGAACGCGTCGATCTGCGTTCACCAGTTTAGCCATTTATAGTATCCCTTGATAGTGAACATCTTAACACTGTATGCCAACATGTTGTTTCAGCTTTAACTTAAGTAGATACATAAGGTACAAGCCTGGACTTCGTCTCAAAATTTTGTGAGACCCATTTCCAGGCTGTGCTTTAGTTTTGCAGTTATTGGAGTCATGGGAATTGGCAGGCTAATCAACTTAGCCATGTCTTTTGTTTACATCTGACGTTAGCCATAGCCTCTCCTGTTGCCTTCAATATCTAATATCTAATATGAAATGAATAGCACAGGCGGGCAAGAAAGCCAATCCAGACCACACTGTAGCACAGTCTGTCTTCATCTCCAACTTAATTTGACCCAAATAAAACTGGTTTATGTTGGTTAGCTAGCATTAGCTTAGCTAGCACAATGTTCTCGCGCTAGCTACAGTTAGTTCATTTGCCAGCTAATACGACCAGCTACCCAGTCTTGTGACTCACCTTTCAGCGTTATTTTCCGAAGTTGTGATATCCTATCCGTTAACCGGAGTCTGTATAATCTATTAATGCCTTTTATCAACACCTCACTGCTAGCTACATGGTCACTTGGCTAAATTGATTTGACGTATGCCTGTTAGCTAGCATTAGCTTCTCTGCTGTTTTCTTCCTGTGAGGTTTGATTGGAGCTTTACCGCCGCCTCCTGGACTGGAGTGTAGACCTGGATCGACTGTATATATAGATTAATAATTTACATGAAATCCACACCTACCGTAAGTATTTCAAAATGAGTGACGTGTCCCTTTTTTTTTGCTTTATTTTCTGACGACCTTAAAACTAGCTGTTTGCTGATCTATCAAAAAAATAGAGTTGCATTTAGCGCAATGACATTGTCATGATATCATGACTTCCTTCCTTCTGTGCCCAATAGCAGGCTACTACTACTAGTAGTAGTACATGGGGCCACAATTACTAGTACTTGCACCCCATAAAATGTATTAACATATAAATTTGTATAAATAAATAAATAATTAGAATTAACTGATTTAAAATCAACTGAAATCACGTTTTCAGTAATCCAAGAACCACCTCATCATCACCAACCATAACCTTCAGAATCATAAAGGACCATGGGGGCACGACAGGAAATGGTGCTGTTACACTTACAGTTATTCTTCCAGTGCTTCTTTTTCCTTTTCCCAACAGGAAACTAAAACTTTCCCAGTGTAGCTGTATAGTTCTTCCAATGCCTGTGCATGTTTACCCAGTATAGCGTAACAAAAACAGCATTTCTCTCAACCTTAGTGGCGTTTCTCCCATGATGCATTACTTCATAGTCAAATACTGATCATATAGTCTTTAGTACTTCCATGTCAAATTTTTAGTAAGTGCAGTGCACAGAACTAATATACATACAGGTGAATGCTACAAGAAATACATTTACAGATCTGATGTCACATTTTGAATTAATTTCTAGTGTTAAATAGCATGACTTATGTTTTGAGGTGGATCTTCAGTTTAATGTTAAACATAATTCTTCACCTTCTAAAGGACAGGTAGATGTACTGTAATAAACAAGGCAGTGAAGTGATTTTTGTCCAAATTATTGACCCACAGCTGCTGCGCCACAGCTCACACTCAGTCCACATGTCACACACGATCTTTGTTACTCAGCAATGTGTTTTCTAGAAATTACTGCCTACGTGCCCTGTGGTTGTTCACTGGCATCAAACTAATGACTATTACAAAGTGTTTGATGGGTTAGACCTAATCTGATGCAGCTGATGGTGTTAAAGGAGATTTAAATGCTTGGGTAGGCATCGTGTTAACACAAAAGAAACAAGTGATTTTATGGATATAAACTGGATTCTCATTAATTAGCCTAAATAAAATCAACAAATAGGCACAGGTGCAACTTGAAACCTTTTATTGACATTTACAGACATTGTTTCAAAATGTGTTAAATTAAAATAAATACAGAAACTTACCAAGTTTACAAAATGGCGGTATATCACTCATAAGTTTAGATTAAAGACAGATAAAATTGCATTGTGCTACATTGATGAATTGTTGCATATATGTACATTTTAAAGACAATACAGTCAGATTTACAAAGCCTGAGTGCAGAATGGCCTATACTTTTCAGATTTCAGTGGTATATTCCTATACAGGAATAATTTCAACAGCTGCCATTTTTTTAATAGGAAACCAGTCACTAAAAGCTTTTTACCAAAAGCACCTTATAAAATACAGTTTGATCAATATATTGAACATCATATCTACACAACTCTGTCACAGCAGCTAAATAAGAGCTGGAGGTATTACAAAACAGTGTCTCCATGTGCCAGTCTGGGAATCTGCTAATACTCTTGAATAATTACAGCACACTGTATGTCTCAGACTCAGAGAAAAATGTAACGTGCCTCTCAATACATTGTAATGACATTTACAGGAAATGAAATGTTTGCATAATCAGGACACACAGGAAATTGCTGATACTGGTGTACTGTGTGTATTTACTGTGTGTATTTAAGAGTGCACAAGATCAGAGTTTATAATCAGATTTAGGAAGGGGTTACCAGATCCAGAGAAATATCAGCTTCAAATACTGGCATACATATTCCATGATATGGAAAATGGTCTTACTCATTTTACGGATAAAATTAAAAGTCTGTTGAAATGTGTTAGAGATCAATGGCTTGCTTGTGGCCTCTGTGCAAATAAGTGCTTAATGGTCATTTTTATTTAAAAAAACAAACAAACACAGTATTAAATATGGAGTTACACCGCGCCCAGTGGAAAACCTGAGTGATGAGCCGCCACTCCTCATCCTTCGTTCATTTGTCCTTCTCCACATGTCAGCCTGTACAAACGAGGTTAAAGGTACGGAGGGCTTTGACCTTTGATGTGTCGAAGGTTGAACTTCCACTCTGACATGATCCACTGTGTGCAGCAGGCTCACGGTTCCTGTTATAACTCCGCCTGCTAGTGCTCCAGAAACCACTGCTGAGAGACTCACGTTCATGTTCATGTAACTGATCAGCTCAGGAGAGTAGGTCACCGTTCGATAAACTGGAGGCTAATGACATTTTCAGGAACTAGAAGCGTCCGTGTCATAGGCTTCACGGAAACCCCTTCTGGATCTGGCTTCACATCAAACTCTATTAGGATCTAATGAGATCAGAAACGGAGGAAACAGATTTACTACAGGGTGACTAAAATTTAAAAAAATAAAATGAAGTCGTCATCATGTGATAAATGTTGGTGAGTGACTCTTAATTGAAATACCTTGATTAAATAATCAAGTTAAATCATTAGGAGCTGCATTTGCACAGTGACTTAAAATTCCTTCTTTTAGTTTCTCACATTATTCCAAGAAATGTGCAGCAAACTGATGTGCTGGTAATACAGCAGTTTATGAAAAAAATATATGTTTAAACATTTTTTGATGACATGAAAACAGTTTAAAGCTGTTTTGAATATATGCATTGTGACTGTGATGAACAGTAAATCGACCTGGATTTACTACCTTTTTGTTTATTTCATTAAAACTAGAGACTCAGTCTGGATTAAATCCAGATTTGGCTCCTCCTATTGTAAAAAGATACTAAATTCAGTCAAAGTCAACTCACCCTTGCAAGAGCAAGATAGAGCTCCAGCTCAGCAATACGACGACCTATGCAGCTGCGTTTTCCCACCCCAAACGGTACAGAGGCGTAGGGGTGATGAGTGTTGTCCTTGTTCAACCATCGATGAGGCTGGAATTCATCTGGATTTGGAAACACGGCTGGATCCCGTGATGTTGCAAAGTGGCACAGGGTGATCAGAGTCTGGATGGAGAGATTTTATCATCAGATATGTGTTGATGAATAATTAACATAAAACATCACAGGGTATCAATGTGCATTTCCAGTGCATTCAGAAGGTATTCAGACCGCTTCACTTTTTTAATATTTTAGCATAGAGTGTAGATTGATGGGGGAAAAAATCAATTTAAACGATTTTAGCATAAGGCTGTGACAAAAAATGTAAAAAAAAAAAAAAAAAAGGGAAGGTTTGTGAATATTAAGTCCCTGTATTTGCTCAACACACTTACATTTTTAGGGATGAGGTAGCCTCCAACCTGGATGTCTTTCTCTGTAATTACTCTAGCATTTGCAGGAATAACAGGGTACAACCTGAAAAATGAAAAATGAAGGCATGATTAGCTTGTACATTAGTAATAAGATGTTTGGTAGGAAAATAACAACAACCTCTTGGTTTATACCTAAGCACTTCTTTGACTGTGGCTTTCAGGAGAGGCATGCGAGCCACATCCGCCGCCTCCGGTATCCTTCGACCCTCCAGTACAGTCAACACCTCGTCCCGGAGCGAGGCCTGCACCTCAGGGTGACGGGACAGCTCATACAAGGACCATGACATAGTGCTGGAGATCTGAAACGTGAGAGTAAGACATCAGTTTGAAAAATCTGTTGTTCAGGATCCGGTGAAGAAGAGGACAGAGGGATCGTACTAACCGTGTCGACTCCTGCCAGAAGCAGCTCCGTGACGTTGCTGTAGACAGTCTTCATGGGCAGACCCATCTTGGACAGGAAGTAGGTGAGATAACGACCCTCCACCTTCTCTCCACGAGCAACTTTCTCTGCTTCGGCTGTCAGGCGCTGGTCGATGTAACCTTTTGCTACAGGCACAGATATTATGGGCCATTATGACAATGAAGGTAAATGTGAAATAAACTCCCTCACTCAAGGATACTGCACAGTGTGTGTATTCCAAATTCAAGGAAAAATAACACAACTGTTTGGTTGATTACAACCACAATTTGATCATCATGACTGGTGTTCAAGATCAAGACTTCACATTTGTTACAGTGCAGATGGTCTCGTAGTGCGTGAGGGTTAAGGCCTTTAATCTCCTGCTTCCTGATCCAGTGTAGGTCAGCGTGATTATTTTAAACATGTTCAATTTTGACATCTCAGATCTGGATAAGTCTTAATGTACTGTAAGAGTGAGTGGGCCGACAAACCCAGTGCTAAGTGGAAACCAGCAACAGCCAATGGGGACTGAGCAGAACGGAAGGAATTTAATTACATGAATTGGGGAAAGACACGAATTATGTTCCATCCCCATGTTTGTTTTTGTCGCATGTTGTAGTGAGGTGCTCACTTGTGTGGTGCGTCTTTAGTTTGAATATTAACTGAGGCTTCTGTGTTTTGTATTTGTATTGTTCACAAGCAGGCATATATCGTCCTGCCATTTCCTAACACCGAATTCAAATGATGCAGTGTGAAAAATAACCTACCAAAATCAAACATGTAGTCCCAGCACTGACAGAAGATGTTCCAGGGTTTAGGGAACAGCTGGTGCAACCAGCTTGGCATGGCCATTGTAAGAAGCGTCATCACAAACATGGTGTTGATTGACTGGATGAAACGCTCTGTCTCTTCAGGAACAACCAGATCCAGGCAACCAATTCTGGATTCAAACAACACAGAGGAAATGCCTGTTGGAAAAAAAAAAAAGAAAGAAAAAAATTAAATAAGGAGTTTCAAGTTGTCAGCTGCTCCATCATAATAACAGAGCTCAGAAATAACTTTATGGTTATATTAAGCAATACTAAGAAACAACAATATAACAAAGAAGGGGTGGGGGGGTGGGTTGAAGAACATGGATGGAATATTAGCAGCTTTAAAAGTGGAATCAAAACAACCAACATGCAAAATATCTTTGATGGGTTAATGTACTTATTTCTTTAAATTGTTGACTTATACATTTGTTGTAAATACAAGCCAGAAAGTTTAAATTGTTTGGATCTTTCAGATTAGACTATGAAGGGTTAACTGGTGACAATGATAGGCAATTAGACAGTTGTTTTCCTTTGGCAACATTTAGTTTCTTCCTATATGTCACAGTCTAGTTCTTGGCCCAGCTTCCATTCAACAACACAGTCGTTTTGGCGACGGTATAGTAAATGTTTGAGATATATGCGTAACCACGCAGGATTGACTCTGTGTTTAGTCTGCAAAAACCTGGGAGAGGAAAATGAATGAATGTAGGTCTCTTTTCCTGCAGGATTAACTGTTCAGGAGCCTTGAGGCTGAGAGCAAGTTTCATTTTTTTTTTTTTATTCTGATCTGTGTATCCGCAGACCATTTTCTTTCTTTCTCAAACTGAGAAACTTGATCGCAAATATGTGGAAAGTTCTGCCTCTTAAATCACATTTGGAAAACCATGTACTCAGGAAAGGTGCAGTGGTGGAAAGTAACAAAGTACATTCACTGAAGTACAGTTTGAAGGTACTTGTTCTTTACCTGAGCATTTCCATTTTTACTACTACTACTTCTGCCCGATTTCATTTAGAGGGTTTATTGTTCTTTTTACACTGTTACATTTATCTGACAGCTGTAGGTACTTAACATACA
This sequence comes from Seriola lalandi dorsalis, assembly GCF_002814215.2. Classification (NCBI taxonomy): domain Eukaryota; kingdom Metazoa; phylum Chordata; class Actinopteri; order Carangiformes; family Carangidae; genus Seriola; species Seriola lalandi. Next base: position 1,558,182 of record NW_019525245.1, on the reverse strand, counting down.
AAACATATGATCTGTTCATAAAATATATTGCAGTTATAGGTTAAACTATTCAGAAGTATCTAATGTAGTTTAAATTAGTGTTTTAACATTAAATGATGCTTACACAGTAATATATCAATTACAATTACCCAATAAATACGGTATAATATTTATAATAACATAAAACTCCATTCTGGCCATTCTACTTTATGAGTAATTTTACTTTTGATGCTTCCAGTATATTTTCCTAATAATACTACTGTGTTCTTATTTAAGTATAACTTTACTTTACCTGTAATGGAATATTTTTATTTTGCAGTATTACAACTTTTATTCATCACTGTGAAGGTGAGATGAAGGTTACTTGTAGCAGCTCTAAGGAGGAATGTTGAAATTATTATAGCATGTCAGGCTTTGACAGGCATGTATGTTTCAAATGTCAGTGATATCACATGTTATTGCTTTCTGCATGCGGCTGGCACTAATTACCAATGTTTACATGGTGTGGTGCACCCTGTGGTGATGCGTGACATTTCCACGCATCAGACTACATGAACACTTACCCTCAAGGCCGAAGCGATAGAACTCGCTGGCGATATCAGTGACGAGGCCTTGAGGACGTCTGCTGAGGCGAAGTTTGGCAATGAGGTCACTGACCACGCTGTTGAGGGTTTTGTCATAGGCTTCCACCGCCTTTGGCCGCAGCATGTGCTTCCCCAGGAGACTTCTGACCGCCTGCCACTCCTCCCCCTCACTAGGAACACACACAGAGTAAGGCTGAATACTGACAGGCATCTGTGCATACAGCTGAACTGTAGTACTTTATGGTTTCAAGAGGGAGTGTCTAACTGCTGCTTTGAAAGGGTTTTCTCCACTGTACTTCATTCACAATCAGCAAAAAAACAAACTTGATGTATACATTCAGTATACACAGTAAGACAGGAAATAATTGCAAGTTTTGTTAAGTCTGACTTCTAAATATTACACTTTGTTTAATCTTAGTTTGTGGTTAAAGCAATTACCTCTTTAGTTATGTTTTTTGGATTTCCTGGATCAAAATAGTTTCATGTAAGTGAATCAAATAAGTTGAGGAGAGGATGGTCGATGTCTGAGCACCTCATCTTTGTTGTAGTCACTCATCTCATTTACATCACATACCACATGTTACATTTGGTTTATCATTGTCTTGTGATTTAGGGTTTCTGAGAGGGGAGAGGACAGAAAAGTTGCCACAAGTCAGAATACATGCAAGTGGTTATGCAACACTCACGATGTCAGGAGTCCGTAGTGATGTCCTCTGAGCTTCCTGTAGTCCTTCCAGGAGGAAAGGTCAGAGCGCATTGGGTGCTGACCCTCCTGCCTCAGTACCTGCTCGATGAGCGCTGGGTCAGCCACGTGAACTGTGAGGATGGGACCAAAGCTGGCCTTCCACATCGGGCCGTACCGCTGCACTCCTTCCAGCTGGAACATGAGACAGAGGCTTGACCTTGTAAAAACACTGCAGGCTAAAAGATGACTGGCATCATCTTTGACTGCACTCTCTTTTAGTTCAAAGCCAAGTGCCGACATAAAGATGCCTGCAGGCTTTTCTAAACTACTAATGATTAGATAATTTTCAGTGAGGATATATAACTTAGGCACAGTTTGATCAGCCAAATCATATTCACTTGGCAGACATTTTGATAGAAGATGGGTAAATTACTTAAGTTTTTTACAGACCTACTGCACAGTGGATGAGCAGTAATAGAAAAATCAAAGAAAAAACAATGAGTGGAGAAACATAACTAATGCAGATGCTCCCACACAGGTGCACTGCATGGTACATAGATGGCAGGAGCTTCAGTCACTAAGACTGTTCAGCTGGCTCGTGTTTCAATAGGAACAATCACTTAAGTGACATCTGCATTTGGATCTATGGGAAAGACGTCAGTAAGCAGGGTCCGATGTTGTGGTCAGGAATGGTACAGGTCTAAATGCTTGACCCCTACAGTGAGGGGATCCAGGGGCTCTGTTATGCCGTGGGGGGCATTTCGCTGGCATGTTTTGGACCCACTTGTCGGCTCAGAGGGTAGGATCACTGCAAATCAATACAAAGTTGCTCTGAGTGAGCACCTTTATCCTATGATGAAACATTTCTATCCTGATGAGAGTAGTCTCTTCCAGGCTGACAATACCCCCATCCACAGGGCACGAGGGGTCACTGCGTGGTTTGATGAGTTTGAAAATGATGTGAATCATATGTTATGGCTTTCGCAGTCACCAGATCTCAACCCAACTGAACTGGGAGATTTTGAACCGATGTGCACACCACCACCATCAAAAAGACCAAATGAGGGATTATCTGGGAAGAATGTTGTTCATCCCTCCAGTAGAGTTCAGAGCCTTGTAGAATCAATGTTAAGGTGCATTTACGCTGTTCTGGCAGTACAACATTTGGTGGCCCAACACCTTACTAAGACACTTTATGTTGGTTTTTCATTTGTCACCCGTCTGTATTTTAAACATTATAAATCAGTGGATACAGAGAACATCACTGTCCAATTACTTCTCGAAAGGGAGGTTTTTAGATTAAAGCCCTCCTTCACTCACTGCTTTTATACTGGAAGGCTTTTTTTCCCCATTCATCTGCTGTGCTCACCTTACATCTTACACAACATCACATCTAGCTTGAAAGCCAATCATGGTGCAGTATACAGCTTACACAAGTGGGAAACCCTTCAGTGCACATGGACTTTTTAAGTGAAGTAGGAGACGTTTTGTGTCTAGTGAGTGAACATTTGCATTTTCGTAGATTTTTCACTGGGGTTGGAGGAGCAGCCTAGATGTGTTTATTAATAAGTTTTATCTAGTAAATTTAGGATCTTTGTGGAAAAAAACACACAAATTAATACTCAAAGCAGAGTTTTTCTAAATATCTTAAAACATATCTGGAGGGACTTTTTAAGCACTAATATTCAAATAAGAAATGCAGCTCATTCTTTACCGCCACCTATCAATCAAATAAGTTTTTTTAAGAAATCTATTAATAATGCCATTGAACCACCTGTGTATCAGTATTTTTTCTTCACCTGTCCACTATGATGCAGCCGGAGCTGTACGCATTTCTATTAAAAATGCAGGCATTGTAAATATTCGTGTTTTGGCTCCTCTTTAACTTCATCCATGTTGAACTTCATCATCCTACCTGTAACTCGTGCAGCCGTGACAGCCCCCGTTTGGCGAACAAGTCCCAGGCGAAGCTGGCGAACGACGGTCCGGGCATGTAGTCCAGCGTCCTCACCGCCTGCTGCTTGGTGCCCTCCGGACCCGCTGATGCGCCCTCAGCCCATCTCTCCATCCACTTGACCAGGGGGAAGGCGCTCCGGCCGGATACTCTAAGAGCTTGCTGCAGCATCTTTCTCACAAAGATCATGGAGCGGTGGCCGGACGCGGATCCCTTGGTTGTCGGGGCTCATTTTGGTTTCCCCGGCTGGAGCCTCTATTTATAACGCGCGACCTGCTCCGCGAACCTGCGGAGATAAAGCTGTAAATTTTCTTATTCTGGGCCAATCATGGGTGTAAATCCAGCGCAAGCCCCGCCCGGATGAGACTGGGAAGGCGTGAGCTGAGAAGAAGGTGTGTCCAATCAGAGGGCTGAGCTCAGACCATCCCAGAGACAGCACACGTGGAGGTCCTGGATGAATAATACATGACTTCCCCGTTACTGTTCAGGCTTATCTCTCCTTCTGTGAAGCACTTTGCTCTCTGATAGTGCAGCAGACTGACATATTTAGAGCGATCACGCACTTGTGGATATGTTGTCTTGTGATCTTCAAGGCCAATGTTATTATAGATCCAATGTATTTAAAAGAGAGAAACCAGGTCTGTTTGACAGACAGAGGTTAGTTCCACCTTAAAAAGACAGATCAAAACCAAGCAGAAACAGTCACTCTAAGTGCCACAAATTTTGACTTGGCCATGCAAACTAAGTCCCATCAACAGGCTATAAGAAGAATAAGTTTGTAGAGGGTGTACATCCACAAAGACAATGGAACATTATTTTAAGTTTAAAAAGGAAAAATAGGCAGGGATTCCCTGTCTCTTTTCCAGACCTGCTGGTGCTTTGTTTACTCAGCTATAACCAATTCTTTTTCTGACTTGGTGGCTTTCCTAGCGAGGGAGAAAATCCTGACCTGATTTCATTCAAACTGGAAGTTGTCCAAAGCACCATGTGTGTGGACTGTGAAGTAACAACCCCAGGGCTGTACTCAGAATCTGCTTTGACATTTGATCCCACATTTCGTATGCTCTAACTAGAAATCTAGAGATCACCCAGTTTCAGAGAAACACAGAGGAGCGACTGACAATCCTAAGCTATAAAATAATGAGGCATAATGGAAAGCATCTGCAGTTCCAGTGGGACGAGTGTGTTTCATCTCTTACTGTATTTTTCATATCCACTATCATATATTCAAACATATCTATTGCTTACAGGATGAGCCTTTAATTTTCAAGAAGGTCCTGACATGATATTACATTTGATCAACTATTGGGAGGTGCACAGAAAACATGTAAAAGGCTAAAATAGGTTAATGTCAAACCATCAAAAGAGAATTTTTTATAATTTCTCTAGACACTGAGGGATCAGAGAGACAAATCTGATCAAAGTGGATTAATGAATACTTGTAAATACTGTAAAAACTGCTTGAAATAAACATCGTCATTAAAATGAATATATTCAAAGTGAATATAAACATAAATACATCCATGTAAACTATAGTAAATAACATTTAAAAGTAAAAAGATTGCACATAGTAAAATTTATGACACACAATATCAGCATAATTCAAAATAGGTAGCAGCAACTGGATGACAGGTTTTTCCCTGACATTAAAAGAGAAACATTGCCTGGACCTGGATGCCTGAACCTCAGTTTCGTTTTTTAATATCAGCACAAATATTATTTAACTGGCTGGCAGTCAAACTGGCTATTTGACTGGCTGTTTAGTGCCAAGAAACACATGCAATCCTATACTGTACTTTTTCAATGATGATTGTGTGTAATTTTTCTGAAATATATGATTAATAATCATCCTGCTACCTATAACCCCAATAAAACGTCATAACCATTTTCAATCATAAGTTATGATGACAATATATCAGCCAAATGCTACAGTCTTACAGGTGCGTATATAAATGTGTGCACCCTGAAGGAGAAAGAAATATGGGTTGGTGCTTGAAAATGAGCCCGGCAGCCTAGAAGTAGTTCCAAAAATGAGATATTAGCTTTTTTCTCTCTCTCCTTATAATGATGTGCAGCATAACAGCAGTCCAACATATTATTTATGCAGGAGTATCCTGTAGATTTACTACAGTGTTACAGGCCTGTGCCCTGTGATGTGCACACTTAGTAATGAACAGGCAGCGAGGAGTTTTGCTAAGTGAAACAGTGATTCAGAGAAATTTATTTCAGAGAAGTTCTTCACACTGCAACATCACATGTCCTGCCAATCTGCTGCCAGGTTAAAGGGTCACTTCTGACATGATGCATGACATTTTGATTTTAGCAGTTAGTTGGTGGTGTGGGATCTAGTGCAGAACACTTGCTCATTGTGTTTTGATCTTTATTTTCTGGGCTAATCTCATGTGTCTACAAAGGTCAAGTAAAGTGTGCATGGTTTATCTGGCTGGGGGCTAAACTAAATTTGTGCTAAAAAAACTGAACAACCCAAGTTGTTCGATGCTTCTGGGCTAGTTTTGGTGCAATTTACATGGACCTACTGGTGTGCATTTGTCTGCATGGAAAGATAGGATAGAACATTTCAGGAAATTTACTCTAATAGGTCTGCTCTGCAGACTGGCAGGTGCAAGAAAACTATACACATAACAAAAGCATGAACAAGAAAACTAGCTGCAGAAAGACACTGACATAACAAAGTTAGATAACACTGCACCTTGGTGATCATAGTTAACGAACATGACATCGATGCAAACACTTGACAACAGCTCCAGCTGCATTGAGCAAAACCTCAAGGTGAAAAGGGTTGAACTGGAAGACCATTTTAAAGTACTTCAGCAATCCCCACAGATTTGACCTCACTATTTACAGTACGTGACCTGAACATGTGATTCAGACTTCAGATTTCAACCTTCGATGTTTGGTAATAAGGATGTAAGTGCAGCATAGAGCAAAGATCAAGCCCACTCTGTCAGAAAACGTCTATACACGAGACACATACACGAGACTTCCTGAGTGGAAGATGCCGAGTTATCATCAAGAGAGAAAGATAAACAGTGACCTCTGAAATTTACATGAACACATAAACAACTTTTAAACCAGGTCACCTGGTTTAAAAGCTGGTCTTATTCAATACACTGCAAACAAATCAAACCCAAGATATTTTATCGGTCTGCTGATAAGAAATTTGGATTTTTTGACATCAGGCTGCATATATAACTGCAATGAAAATGTATATCACAAAAACTCTTTGCACTTCTTGCTTTTAGCTTTTGTAGGAAAGATGCACATATCTTCACATTTTTGCTTTGGCACAAACGCTCAGATACTCATCTTCAGAAAGAAACTGAACAAGAAACTGGTACTTGAAGACCACACAAGAAGCTGACACAAATTAAACTCTCCCCAAAGCGCGACATTTTTAATTAATCTGTCCGTGCCTGAGGAACTGGGGGATTAATAAAATATTGATTATTAAAAACATAGTAAGAAATCCAATGAAAGAATGGCTTCTTTGTGCTGTCGTGCAGTAATGACTGATGTGGCCCAGTTATAGATCATGCTATAGAGTGTGGCAGGGATAGCCTGAGAGGTATTTTCCTTTACTGTATTGGCCCCGTGCCCAGAAGGGGCAGACTCCCAGACTAGTGTGTTAAAGTTCATGGCTGCAGTCTGCCTGTCTGGGTGGTATCAGAGAACTGTCTTTACACACACACACACAAAGGTTTGATTGTGTATCATGAAGGTATCTTTTCAAGGTGGAAGTTTGTGCTTACAAAGTGAGTTGTAATTTCTCATATAACTCCTCAAGACAGTCCAGTTTCTAAGTCCAACACACACACACACACACACACACACACACACACACACACACACACACACACACACACACACACACAAATTGGGAGGGTGTTCTCAGACTTTTGGAGCCCATTGTATGTATATATTTTACTGTAATTGTGGGGGCATGTAATTGACATATTGCATTCCCTAGCCCATTACCTTACCCTTAACCATTACAACTGAATGCCTAAACCCCTACCCCCAACTCCCAACAACCCAAACCTGATCCTTACCCTAAAACCAAGTTGTAAGTCTCAAACAGCCATCTAAACTCAGGCAGTTCAGTATTTTATGGATATGTGTATATGTGCCCGGAGGTGCACACCTGTGTGTGTCGTGGTTGTGTTAACTGTTGTCCCTCAGTGAGTAAGGTGTGTTCTTGATTTATGCCAAATCTGTTTATCCATTAGTTTTAGATGACTATAAACAGTTGAACCATTACTTTTACTATTACAGCCTCTCTGCTCACTTGCTAACCAGCTTACATGCACCGTGAGGTGTTTGTGTAACCAGTGACTCATGCTGGTGGAAAGCAGTTTACTGGTGTAAATATAGTAAATACCAGCATCACAGGAATGTGTTATGATTTTATTTTATTTATTATAAGTTTAGTTAAGGTCATTAGTTAGCTTTCCCCTGACAACTGCCCAAATATCCATTTTAGAATTTACAGTACAATTAGTTTATGATAGCCTTTGGGAATCACAACATTAGGACATAATCACTCAAACAATAACCACAATTTCAGTGATTGAGACAAGCTCTAATGGGTGAAACTGGCTCGGAGTCCTGGAGTATTAATTTATACCTTCATGTTGTATTAAGTTGCTCTTCACTGTTTGGAAACCAGTTCAGGATTGAGAGTGATTACAGAGTCACTTACAACAACAGCTGCTTGTGAACATACAGCATATGATGATGCGGTAATGAAGAATAAAACTAGAGCAGTGAAATTACTGAATAATGATTTTTATTGACATATATGCGGTAATTGATAAAGGCTGTGCAGTTTAAAAAAAATATCTTCATGTCATGAATGAATGTGTGTTTAAAGTGTGGTGAAGGACATCTGTTAAATTAAGAACACATCTGGACACCAGATGTGCCCTCTCCACCTTAGTGATGGCAAAACATGTGATTGATTAAAGACTTTCTTTGTTCCTGAGCCGTATGTGACACACCTACTGTATGTAATGACACAGGAAATTCTCTGCAATGATTTTTCACTAAAATCTATAATATACGCTCCGCCTGGGAGTCTGCGCAGGAAACCAACGAAAGAGTGAGTGTGAATCATCCTTTTGTAGTAGTTACATCAATAACATCAAATCACATCTGTTGGATGAAGCTGTACATAAGCAAAAATGGTTTTAAGATAAGCTGCTGTCCTCCACATTCTTCCCGGCCAGATGTATTGTACAGTGACACTCTGACTACATGCCTTGTCTACATCTTGCTGATCGTTCTCCTGCCAGGACATATACTACTAGTTGATTGATACATTCTTCATCTCTATGGTTTTAATTATTCTTCCCACTTTAAAGTATCTCTGGATTTGCTTTCCTCTGAGGCTTGTTTTTACTGTGGAGTCTTAGCTTTTATATAGCATGTTTTATATAGTACTTGACATACAAGGAGAATTTTCATTGAAATGTGGCCATTAGTTTCGGAAAAAGTGTTGACAGGCAGATGAACCGATGGGCATCATAAACCCCCATGCCAAAAACAAAGTGGAGAAGAAATTTTTTTAAAAGGTCAAATGAAAGACAGATCCAGAGTCACTCTGTTTGTCGCTCCGAAGACAAACAGAGCTACAAACTCACTTTGTTATACAACGGACAAAGTACAGATTCACCCTAACCTATAGCCAGCATGCAGCAGGTTATCTTCAGCAGGCAGTCATTATGGTGACCTGATGCAAACTGACTTAAATAATGAAGCAGTCATGATGTCATGAGATGCAGGTGTAAACTGTTACAGAGGGCTGTAGCTGCTCTCCACTTCAAGTTAATTACTGGCGTCCATCAGCAGCAAAGTTTACTTTGAAAAGTTTGAACAGATCACATTTCCTACTATTCATCGTATACATATGACATAAACCGGACTTGCAATAAAGAGAACTGTATTGTTTCAATAGTGGGTACGACTCTTGTGACGGAAATTGCCTTAATTTGACTCTTTCTCAGAGGGTTGGTTTACTCTTCTGACTTTAAGATTTTTTTATTTATTTTGATGTCAAGGTTTTCGAAGAGTTTGCTCCATTAAATGTAATGGAAACTAGTACCAAGATACTGTGCAGCATGAAGCCTGAATGAAAGAGATACCTGTGCCTTTGGACTTTCTTACATAAAAGTGATTGATTTTACCCCTGAAAAAAGTTTGTTTGAAATGAAAGGGGACAAAGCAATGAACACCAGGGTAGAACCAAAGCCTGAAGTGACTGTGTCAAGGCTTCTGTTTCCATTTATAAAACTAATATCTACTACATTTCTATTTTACAAGACACATTATTTTTTCCAGTGTCCAATTAAATGTTCTTTTGTGGAGCAAGTTTTAAACCCATCATCAACATTGTAATAACATATCAGCAGAAAAGATAGTAAGACCCTGATGCCGGATGTTACATGTAATTTCTGTAACCTTAAATTATCCCATGAAAAATAAGGTGAAAGGCAAATATAAGGAAAAAAAAGTATGTTTTTTTTTAAATAAAGTCCAGCATAAAAAGTGGGAGGAGAAAACTGAAATATGACATGAATGTTTCTTGAAGAGATGAGACTGCAACAAATGACAGGATGACAGGGAATGATTCTTCAGCTGTCACTTAAGCAGAGAAGTTATTCTTGCCCGAGGGGAGATTTAAGGTAAAGAAAAAATGATAAAGTCATAGCAGGAAAGGGGTACAGGCTGCTGTCTGAAGTTCAGTGATCATCATTTTTTCTCCTTAGAAGTCACAAGCAGTATGGGGTGAACCAAGGACAATTGGGAGAAGATTAATACAAAGTGAACAGTTCTTTGTTGGGTTGAAGGGACTGAAAAAATGAGGTTGGAACCTCAGGCCAGGAGTGGTTTCTCATTAGTCCAGACCTGAAAAGCCCAAGTAAGAAAGGATTTGATGCTGAATTCAAGCCTGCAGGGTGGCAGAGTCGCTCTGATGTGGTTGTGTAGAATCTCACCGGGGTTGTTAATGCTGTGGGAACGAACAAGGCAAGCTTTTCTGTGGAAGTACAACAGCTCAGTCTGGTTTAGGCTGATCTTGAGGTGGCGGGCAAACATCCAGCTGGAGACCTCAACTAGGAAGCAGAGATATTGTACACACCTCAATCTCAGTATCAGGGAGGAAAAGAAAATGTAGTCAGGTGCCAGTGGCTTGGAAAAGTAGAAAATGTTAGAGATAGTATTCTTGACTTGTGCTGGAGTCTGGTGGTTAACAGCATCAACGGCTTTATACAAAGTCTAGGAGGATGAAAACTGAGGAATTACAGATAGTTGAAAGTTATATGAGAGCACTGATCTGTTAGACTATAAGTATAAAGCAAACAGTCAGGTAGCTTAGCTTAGTATTAGGACTGAAAACAGGAGGAAACAGCTCCAACTCCACCTACCAGCACCTAAAGCTCAACAATAAATGTGTTAAATCTTGTTTGTTTAATGTATACAAAATCCACTGTGTAGAAACAAATTGTGATTTTATGTTGTAGGTTATTTCAGGAAGTTCCTGCTCCAGTGCAAGAAATTGTCCAGCACATAACTTCACCATACCGGCTGCTGGTAGGAGGATTGTGTTACCTAGCTAGCTACCCGATTCCCCATGTTTCCAGTCTGCACTAAGTTATACTTAGCTAAGATAAGCTAAGCCAAGCTAACCTGCTCATGGCTGTAACTTTTATCACACAGGTAATGGTGGTAAATCTTTTTCATATTAATCTTCTCATCTAATTCTCACCAAGAAAGTAAATAAGCGTATTTCTCACAATATCAAACTGTACTGCTTTAACGTGGCAGGAGTGAGAGCAGCTTGAAGCCAAATCATTTGCAAAAGAGAAGGAAGGTGACAATGAAATTAGTGACTTACGTTTAAACACATCACAGTATAAAATGGTTGGAACAGTGGTGGATGGCTGCCTCTGTAAACACGTTCAGAGGGGCATTAACCTTTGACCTCGATAACATTCTGACGTTCAGGTGCAACAAATTCTTTGGGTATGAGGCAAATGCATCATCTACATTGCTTTACTAGTTTTGCCAAATGCTAATCATTAAGTTTCTCTCTCTGTGTTTCCCCTGCAGTGCATTTAATTAAACTCTTATTCGATGACCTGTTGGTACTAAAATGTTACATGGGCTGACTCAACAGGCTTTGTTACCACATGGCAATCATAAGTGATAACAGAACAGCGGCTCACTACACTAGACTGGTTAACGCTTTCACACCATAAAAGATTCTGTGAATACTTCCTGTATTTACCGAAGAATACATAGACTTGAGGAAATAAACCTTCAGAAGAACAGTCTGGTAAAAACTTAACACAAGGTAAACTTACTTGGAATTTCTAAAGCTTTCAGTCACATCTGATGGGCCTCCTCAGCACATGTAGCTGCTCGCTTGTTATGGAGAGCCATGAGATGTGGCTAAAAGCTCCAGAAACACAGAGTAAATGGACATTGGGTCAAGTTTTCTTTTCTTTTGGCCACAGAGTCAAGAGATTATTTCTGTTTTTGTGATATGATGAACATGGTATTGTAACGATTACAACCCATCTATCTACAATAAAATATAACATAGGTGATGTGAAAACATTATCGTGTTATGTGTTGTTGTTTTGGGAAAGGTTTTGAATGTGAACATCACTGCTAGATAGCAGCTATTTATGCCTGCTTTGTTTCTGTCAGTCAAACCATTTATTATTTAATGATTAATGCTGTACATGACACACTCATCTCCATATCCTTATAATAAAAATGTTAATTGAGCAATAATTTTCTCCCCTCATGGCTTAACTAATTATTTTATAGCTATCCAATAAATAACAGATGAGTACAGAGGAAGAATGCTTCACTTTCAAGAGTTTCAACTATTTTCATGATGGGTCTGAGCAAATACTGCTGTACGTGTGTATTTTACATTTATGTTCATCATGTGTTCACAGATGAACTTAGGCGAACATGCTCATGGGAAATAAGCACATATTGTGTTGTAGACCTAAGGCTATTGAGAGATGAGAAAATTAAACATACTGTCTTCATACTGCACAGACACAGATGCTGTTTCAGGACAATTCTTCTCTCAATACTGGAGGTAATCTATATTTTTATATCACTTAGGAGTTGTGCAAAAGAAATTGATTGGAAAGCTGTTATTATGAAAAGGACAAAAAGCACAAGCTGTGATTTGGTATACTGTTGTATGATTTGGAAAGTTTCAGAAAACAAATTTTACTGTAACCTTAGTAAAGAGCACAAAAGTGAAGTGTTCTTTAATATTATTAATATGATTTTTAGTTTGAGTCCTCCAATTACTTTCTGCAATCATATAAAGTTTTCCAGTGTCTGGGTTTCTATCATTAAGGCATGTGCTGTCCTGTTCTTAATCACCACCCCCTGCAGCAGCAAAAGAGCTTCAAACCTGCACTGTCCCGTTTCTAAACTCCTGACAGACAAAACTACCAATGTGTAATATACAGCTAAAATCATGAAATGAGCAGAGAAAGCCACAGTTTCTGTTACAAACTCTTTTGATCCATACCAGACACGTCTAGAAGATAATACCAGACAGATAATAAGTGATAATTGAATTAAATTTAAACTATATTCGAAAGAACAATTAAGTAATCTCCAAGTGTCTTTAAGTATAAAAGCTGTAATTAAATGATCGTCTATCATCTAAAAACTTGACTATTTCACAGTCATTCCTTTGAATTTGAACACCGTGTGCTGCATTCAATTCATATAGGACGTGCCGCAGCAGACTGGTTTATTTTTACACCATATAATGACCCAAAGCAAACAAGCAACTCAGTAATCCAATTCAGATTCAGTCGCCAATACTGTGAATTAATACCAGGAAGTTCATATAATCACAATGAGTCATTTCAAATTGCTTTCAAATTAATAGGAAAAACCAAGGCTCTGTCTCTTGAGGCAGGATTACAAAAGATAGCTGGATATCTGTGCTCAGTAAAACCTAAACTCCTCTTCAAATCTAGGACATCGACTGAAGTTAAAAGCAACTAATCTGGGGTTTATTTTAATAGCGAACTTCGTCGTCCAGTTTTGTGATAAAGGTCCCAAAATAACTGCAACACAAAATTACAATATATAGTTGTTTCAGTTCATTTACAAAGTGTGTAAATGAACAGTAAAGTTGTTTTACTGAAAGAATTACAGTTTAACTGCAGGAATTTACAGCAAATCCAAAACAGCACCGATAATTCTGGCAAAACAAATGGAAGAAAATATTTTTTTTAAAAAGAGGCAATAATTAAAAAAAACCTTGACAAAAGAGCTTGCAAGTCTAGTCTGAAGAGATCCATTTATGATTTACTTGCCTTGTGCTGTCTTTTGTGAGCTGAGGAATGAAATATGTACATTGTGTGAAAAAAAAACAAAAACTCAAACAAATCCTCCGTCAGGAAATGATGTAAATGTTTGTTCACATATTCCAGAAAATAAAATAAAAAACACCACTGTTCATCTGCCTGGGGAACAAACCACAGCCTCTCCACAGAGCAGTATCACCCATGCAGTCTGTGTCTGAATGACTGCGTAAGACCATTATTCCAGCTTCCTGCACGTCCAAACTGTTTGGTCTTAGTTTGAATCCTCAATCCTCCGGAAAACTGCGAGGAAATTCTTCCCTCCGTTTCTCTGCACTTTCTTTCCTTCTTCTGTACACGTACCCAAACGAGTTATGATGACGTCGCCAACCTGCCAAGAGAAGATTGTTTCTTTAAGCAGATTGGACACATTCACATTAAGAGATGCAGAGAAAGTTAACTCAATTAAACTTAAAAAAATATATAGATATATTAAGTATTTAAAAAAGTAACTAAACAAAACTTATTTTGTCTTATGCTGACTGACTGTCGTAGTAGTTCGACAGTCGCAGATGTAATTCTGAGTTGGAGATGTCAAGAATTTCTGACAGCTACGATATCCCTCTTGTGCCAAGGATCTAGTTAGCAAATTGAAACCAAATATCAAATAATAACAAGTGATTCAGCTAATTCAAAGGAATACTTAGACATTTTGGGAAACATGTCATGTATCAGTTTTCTTCCTGCGCGTTAGATGAGAAGTTTGATACCACTCTCATGTCTGTACAGTAAATATGAAGCTACCACTGGCAGATGGCTAACTTAGCTTAGCCAGAGCAGCTGCAACATAACCTGAGAAGACTCTGAGAAGTTATTGGTCCAGTACTGGTCCCCGTACTGGTCCCTGTACGTAAAACAGTGAACTATTGTTTTTACTCTCTGGTCTGTGTAAGGATTAAACAAACAAGATGTAGCATCTTAATTAGTGAGCTTCAGACATGCTGGTGGGCAGGTTTCGTTACCTCACAGAGAGCAGAGCCAGACCAGCTGTTTCCCCCTGTTTCAAGGAGGTTTTTCTGTCCTTCCCATTCTGCTAACATCGTGTGAATGTCTAAGCTAAGCTGACTAGCTGCTGGATGTAGCTACATATGAAATGTAGACAAATGAGAGTGGGATTCAGTTTCTCATCTGAAGTGTATGTCCCAAAATCTCAGACTAATCCCTTCAGAGAATTTAAGATCATGAATTGACCTCTTTTACTCCAAGAAGCAGATAAATGTTGCCATGACCCCTAAACACAGAGATGAAAAGCTCCTTGTCAACGTACCAGTTCTTCATCAGGGACACGTGTAAACAGTGGATGTTCAGTGAAGTGCTTCACCATCCAGAGGTGGACTTCCTCCACATCTGTGATGGTATACACCAAACCCTGATATGACCAGACAAACATGCGAGGTTATGAACACACTTCTGGGAATGAAACAAGTTAACCATGCATCACTGGTGGCTGAACATGGATCCATTTTATAGTAACAATGATAAAGAAAATGAAATACAAACGGTTTTGTCCTAAGATTTTTTTTTTTTTTTTAACTTCTTTTTAATCTTTTTTTAACATTTTTAAACATTTCAGCTTCAGAGTTAAGTGGTTTCTTCATCACCTCTGGAGAGCAATGGTCCATGTTAAAAAGATAAAAATAACCTACAGACAACACAGAGGTTAATCACCTGTTACTGTAGTTTACTTTGGAGGCTGTACAGATAACATTACTAGAACAAAGATTTCTAAGAAAAATCAGCAATGGCACAGATTTCCACACCAGTACGTGTGTGTCTGTGTGTTGTCAGCACAGATTCGTGTTAATCACACCTGTTTCCTCTTTCAGGTGTAGTCTGACAACAATTTAGATTTAAAAGATAGTCCCTTATAAACAACTGACTCAGGTCAATTTTGATGTGAAAATGCCTCTATAAATGAGCACTGTCTTGACAGCTTCCCCACCCACCAGCACAGTTACAGCTGTGTGCCAATGCTGAAGGCTCTTGCAGAACTTATGCACGCGCGCACACACGCACGCACGCACGCGCGCGCGCACACACACACACACACAGAAATGCCAGAGTTAAAGTGATAAAGCCAAATTTAGACACAATCCTTCCATTGTTTCCTACAACCTCCATCAACGCTCGCACCCTATTCAAATGTCCCACTGCTGCCCTGACAGCTGTGGCAGGCCGGAGCAGGGTGTGTACAGACATCAACCAGCTGCAGGCCACACCAGTTGCTCAATTTTATTTCAGTGAATTCATGGATTTCTGCATACTGCTATCGACTGATAAGATGACGACAAGAGGTTTTTTTTGCTGTACTTAGGCCGACCTGACCCTATAAAACAAGTCTATACTCATATTGTAATTCACAATTTTTTCTGTTCATCCAAAAGTTAAAAAATGATTCAGTCGAGTAAAACACCACAGATAGAAGCAGAAATTCTATGTGTGAACTTGTCCGCAACTAGTGCTCCAACTAGGAACTATTTTCACCATTAATTAACCTGTCATCATTTACGCAATTAATCTATTATTTCCTATTACATAAAATTTCAGAAATGTACTTTCTCAGAGGTAACTTTGAGGTAACACAGTTCCAGACCCAAAGGTTTTCAGTTTACTACAATATACAACATGTCACCTCTGGTGAGATTTCAGAAGCTGAAACCAGTGAATATATGAAACTTTTGTATAAAAAAATAACATAAAAAATTATCAAAATTATCCTTGTTGATCAACTAATTATTTTACTACTAGCTGCAATGGGTCTGACTCATGTACATACCCCGACTCTCAGTGTGTAGGCATACTCTGCCAGCAACGTGGGACTAATGATCCTCCATTTGTGCTTGGTCTTCTTAAAGTGCGGGTCAGGGAAGAGGAAGAACATCTTACTGAGCTGAAAGAAAGAGGGAACAAACAGAAACAGTGAAGCATGTACAGAAAAAAATGTTTCCTTTTAACTCTAGTCATTCTCAAACACAAGATGAAAACTAAACTTTTTATCTACATTCATAGTATGGTTCTATAATGTTTAAATGTCATCGCTTCAATGTGGCCTCCTTAACATTTTGTGGTTGATTGTTAAGCAGTGTGGATTGCAAAACTGGAATTTCCCTCGATTTATTTTTTCTCCATAAAGTTCCCCCCATGTCTCTGTTTTTTGACAAGTGTACAAGTGCCGGCTCCATTGATATTAGTCTGGCTGATACATTAAAAACCATTCCAGAAACTTTTTATTAGTTAAAATAAATAATGTCAGGTATAGACGGAAAGATGTGGGGATAATCACTGGGGACTGCTGCAGCCTCAGGGGCCTCTTCAGTGCTGATGGCAGATGGAAAAACCTTTACACTTTGAATTATTTTTGGGTTACAAAACCTGCTAAGATGAGGGGAAAAAAATAGAAAAGTATGTCACGTCTTTAGAATATGCTGTTTCAACACTTGAATCAATTCATGCATGTGAGAGGGATTGGGACTAAATTTTGAGCACTAGTCTGGGTGGTCGTCTTTTATTTCTCCACTTTGAAGAAATCTGGCTCTTGAAGACAGTTTTGTTCTAATCATGAGTGAGGAAGACAACTAATACTAAAGATGCTGGAAAAATGTTCAACTTGGATAAATTCATATGATTTAAGAGATGTGGTTTAGGAAATAGTTGACGGGAGTGACGCTGTCTGCAGAATAAAACACCTTAATGTCAATGCAAACTCAAGCCAACGTTCTTTGTTCAAATTGGACAGAGTTCCTCTCGCATACTACAAATCTCAACTTGGCAAGAAGCCTCAGCTCAAGCTGTACAAATAATAGCCATATTATTTAAAGGGCACTTTAGAAAAATGAAATCAATGTATGTGTTTTTATTTGAAACAACTTTGTAATATACATCCATAAATGTGTCAGTGTTACAGCAACTACTTTCCTCATTCATTTCTTAGTTTATACTCTCTCAGGGCATTTGAGGTGAAGTTTTTTATCCAGTGTACCTAAATTAACCCTGGTATACTAAGCCCACTGTGTAATCTAATGCGAGTTTCAACAAGTCATAGATTACCGCAGCTAATTGGAACGGATAAATGGCGTTTTGCACTGCTCCTTACTCAGCTGATGCGATGCCTTGCGTGTCAGTCAATAACCCCATTGTTGTGAAATCCTAGATTTATTGAGCAATCGGTATAATTAAATTCAGTCCATATGTCAAACATGTGGAAAGTAATTATTTTTAACGTTTAGCCTCAAATTCTTTTTACCTTGGCACTGCCATGATGGACTGTCAGCTTGAATTTAAGGTTATTATTGGCTATGCCGGATAAACTATTAAAGAACTTTTGGGCTTTTGGGCTTTTTGTATAGGAATAAATTCAGGGGAGTCAACAATATTTGGATACATTAACATCATATTCTGTATTTTTCTATATACAAGTGCATTCAGAAAGTATTCAGACCCCGTAACTTTTTTCACATTTTGTTATGTTGCTAAAATCGTTTAAATTAATCCTTTTCCTCATCAATCTACAATCAAAACTCCATGCTGACAAAGCAAAAACAGAGAATCTTCTGCCATTTTTCTCTGCAGAACTCCAGCGTACATCCATTTTCAGGTCTCTCCAGAGATGTTCAATTGAGTTCAAGTCAGGGATCTGGCTGGGTCACTCAAGGACATTCACAGAGTTGTTCCTAAGCCACTCCTGTATTGTCTTGTCCGTGTGCTTGGGTTATTACGTTGGAGGGTGAACCTTCAGCCCAGTCTGAGGTCCTGAGCGCTCTGTACTTTACTTTGTTCTCTCAACCCTGACCAGTCTCTCTGTCCCTGCTGCTGAAAAACACCACCACAGCATGATGCTGCCACCACAGGGCTGCACCATTTGGATGGTATTGGGCAGGTGATGAGCGCTTAGAATCGAGGCCAAACTGTTCATTCTTGGTTTCATCAGATCAGATAAACTTGTTTCTCACAGTCTGAGAGTCTTTTAGGTTAAGCTTTTTCTCAGACTTTCACTGAGGAGAGGCTTACGTCTGGCCACTCAGTGGATTGCTGCAGTGATGAGGACACGTCATCAATGCCGGCGGTGTCTGAATTTCCACGTCACATGACACCAGGGGCACACAGGACTGTAAAATGTTCAATTCATATCAAGTGAGCAAAGCAGCCGACAGGCGAGCGAGCGAGCGACAATCACGGTTGCGCGTTGCAATCGTAATTTCCAGTGAGTGCAGAATGGCAGTGTTTGATGTGGGACAACACTACCCTGTTGAAATACACACACTACACCACAAAGTATTCTGTACTCACAAGGTACTACATGTCAGTATACTGACTGAAGTATCTGATTTGAGACACAGACACAGTCTGTGCAGCACTTGCCAACATGAACCAGTATGCATCGTCTGTCAGACCACACTAGCAACGGGCATAGAGCTCAACAACTACATAATGACATCATCAACTTAATGTCTTGGATTACTTAGACAACACGGGACACATTTACATTGTTACCAGTTTACCTACAGTCCTACTGATAATGTCAACTGTATAACTGTAACATGATCAAATCTCAACTGTGTGCAGGTCTGTATTAGTCTTTATACCACGGCCACCAAGAATCCTTGATTCTGATTGGCTGGCAGGTGAGGATTGACTTTTAAATACTGGACGGTATAACTACACACCTATGATGAAGGTGCTCTAAATTAATGCGGCATTATTAAATTGTAAGTAAAGACTGCAACAGTGAGGCTCAGCTGAACAGCTTGGAGCCTGTGCTCAGTTTGATATTTGCATGTATCTAGATGTAACAAATCAATGAACAGCAGAAGAAGAAAAGAGGGCATCAGAAATAACATTAGGGGCATGATTACCATTATTGAGGCTTAAAATGACTAACTGTATCCTTATTGTTTCATTTTGCAATAAAATTGTGAGAATGACTGGAACACTTGAAAATATTTAATGAGTTTTAAACAGAAAACTAGGAAAAACCAAATCTTTATAATACTTGTTTGAACTCAAACTGTATTCATACACATCCAAACTCATATCAACACTTCTGGAATGGATCAATTCATGTGAGAAAGAGCAGTGGCCGGCTGTATTTGTCAAACTGCAACCTCTCGTGAAAGTTAATAATTATCGGCTGGATTGTATTAATTCTTGTGATCTCAAGAACAAACATTCCTGAAGGGACTGCTCATCAGTGAGTGTTATGCATCCCCTACCCCAGCAGCCAATCAGGAGCAAGAAACACTCCCATCTTTTCTGTCCGCAGCAAACGCACAAAAGCAGACCTACCTGTCCTTTACAGAAGAAGTTGGGGAGGTACTTCATTGCATTACTACGAATGCAGGCGATGTTCTGGTAGCTTCCAGGTTCAGAGGCGCGCAATGATTGGATACGATCCTGGACGTAATCCGACACTTTGACCCGGATCTCCATGCCCAGCATAAGCTTGTCTGGGAAAAGTGGAGATAACTCCACTGAAAGAAAGTAAAAGATGCACAAGAGACACGCACAAAGACATTAACAAAGTGGATATAAGGACAGTGTAGAGCAACGCTATGACCTGTGCACACTCCAGGTGGTCGGATCAGTGACATAACTACCTAAAAGCCCCCCGTATCCACATCCAATGTCTGCAAACTCTACTCGCGGGGTCTCTTTCTCACACAGGTCTCCAGTGAAGAAGTCTGGATACAGCTCGGACCAGTCCATGTCCTCCGGACACAAAGGACTGAGGAGAAAAGAGGAGAAAACAGTACGTTGTTGTGAACAGTTCTCAATGAAACTATGTTCTTCTGCAGAAATAGTCCCCATGAAACCTTTGGACAGTGTTTTCTCTAGATTACTCGGCATTACAGGGATTTTGTTTCTGAAAAGAGATGGTACTGAGGATTTTTTAAATGCAGCTGTTGTGTTATAAATACAAATTTAACAAATATGTAAAATCCTTGGCTAATAAAACCACAACTTTCTGCATGACTCGCTGCCACTAGGGGGTAAAAAGTAAGTAAATATGGGCCAGTTTCTTCTTTTTACATTTATAAATGCACAGCTGGGACATTCACGCTAGCAGATGCTGACACAAAGCGAAACGGGCACGGTGTAGTGTAGCCTACACTGCCTTAATACCCACACTATATATAGGTATTAAACTAAGACACATGGACATCACTCACTAGTCAAACGTGTGGTGAGCCATCGGGTTTGAATGCGCTCGCTGTCTGTAGTATCGCTTCTGCGGCATTGACGTCATGTTGGATTAAAATACAAACTTTACTCTCGACAAAATGTTCAGTCTGTCACGTAAATATTAAATAAACACAGGAACGTGTACTGCTACAGAGTCACGTTGGTTTCCAGTTCACCACCGGTTGTCAGTCGCGGGGATTATACGTCATCGCTAGGCGTCCTCTCCGTGTTGCCAGGTTTGTTAATTTTACACGTATCGTATTTCAGGTCACTTAATAAAATTGGAGGATTGAAATTTCTTCTTATCACGGACTTCAATATTGATAAACTACCTGTATCATTTCCGCAAACAAATATTATAGTGGAAAATTTTATGTTTAAGCAACTTTTCACCTCATACCACTATACTCTGGAATAATAGATGAATTTACCAGAATAAATCTTCATTATAGGAAGATTGGTATGAAGACTATGGTCTAGCTGACTTAGTGGATACTTG
Organism: Seriola lalandi dorsalis; assembly: GCF_002814215.2. NCBI lineage: Eukaryota > Metazoa > Chordata > Actinopteri > Carangiformes > Carangidae > Seriola > Seriola lalandi. Next base: position 1,536,869 of record NW_019525245.1, on the reverse strand, counting down.
AAGTAATTTATCAGATTATGAACAATTCTACACTAAACATATTTTAAACCCCTTCAAAGTGAGACTTTTTTTAAATTATAAAGCACTTCCTTGAGAATTTGTGTTTCTGACAAAAAAAATAAAATGGCACACCGATGTATACAGCAACTGACCCCACTGTCAACCATAACCCTAATTCAGGGAATTTCAATCCTGGACAAGGAATGTGATAATGCTTTTATAATAAACAAATAAAATTAAAATGAATAAACTAAGAACAATGTAATCAACTTTCCCTATACCCTCAAAAACAAAAGAAATACATCTCAAAATTACTTAACATTAATTCTTCTAAAGAATTACTTGGGTTACATTTTTTTGTAATATTGATGATAACGTGCTCACTTTGTGAAAATTATATTATGATTATTATAATGATATACAGACACAATGTCAAGTGACAGTCAAGTTTGCTTTGCATTATGTAGGCTTAAACCTCACCTTCTGGTTTTTAGTGTTGACACCACCACACAGTCAGTGATTATTTTCATTCTGTTGTGTATTGAATGGAGATGCTGCAGTTCCCTCTGGACGTCGCCTCTGTCATCTCCAATATTCTCCCCATTTCACTCTGTGACACATTACAGTTAAATCCTGGTGTATTACTTTGTCAGACTTAGACAGAAAGCCGCCCGAACAATTGCTTCTGTGCCTCAGTTTAAGTTATGAGACTATTTTTTTGATACAGTTCTAGAAATACACCATAGACTAACAGAATGAGAAGAAATATGAATCTGACTTTTGCATTTTGAAATATGGTTTTATTTGGTTGTTGACAGTGAATAGAGAGAGTGAGGAATGACATGTGACAAAGAAATCTCCCCTTTTGTCTGCATCATCTTTAAAAAAAATGTCCAGAGAGGACAACTTTTTGTTGGCTTTCTAATGTCTGATCCATCAGCGCAGCTCCAATTAAAAACAGATCAAATCTACCAGATCAGGAATACGTAGAATAAATTAAGGGTGCTGGGGCCATTGTTGTGGTGGTCGCATGAGAAGGAGCACAATAATTTTCACAAGCAATGTTTTCCCCTTGCTCAATATTTCTCATTGTCCACTTTGAGCTCAGGGAGAATCTGTGAAAAAGTCATCGGCAGTGTTTATGTGACAGATTAGGATTCTCTTTGTATTAAATCCCAATCAACACTTTTATCTCCTCCTTAAACATCAGAGGACATTTGTCTGTATATACCCAGCCTCATACAGTGGTCACCCTCATGACCACCTCATGGTTGGCGCTGTGCAGGTTGTTGGGTCTTAACTGGCTGAGGATGTGCAAAATAGTATAGCCACAGTGGTGGTGGAGAATAGTCCTGACATGCCGACTCGCCCTCTGTCCGCTGTCTGTGACAGTGTGAGGAGAGTTCCTCTCAACACGATCAGCGCCTTTACTGCTGGAACTGATGGGGTCATCTAAGTCCTTCGCTTTCTCGTAATTCAGCACTTTCCACTGCTGGTTCACAGCCTGCCAACGCTTAAAGATCCGGTAAACAGATGATCCTTCATGGATTATAAGGCCTGGGTGTAAAGGACAAAGGGAGGGGGGAGGTCAGGGGCAGGAAGCAGGGTTACATATAGACAAACAGTTGTTTGTGAAGGAGTATCAGGGAGTACTAAAAGCTACAGAAGGTACACAGTTAATAAGAACTATGAGGTCTCAAAAATGAAAATATTACATAAACTAGACTGTTTGTATATCGGACTGATGTTAGGTGAATCACATGTTCATCATAATCCCTTCACAAGAAGAAAAAAGGAGGCGACAGAATGCAACAAACATGTTCATGCAAAACAAATGTAATTCGTTTCATTAGTGTCCATGCAATTAGAATAAACAAAAATGCAAATGTCTTAACTGAAAACTAAATTGCCAATACTGTGTTGTCTAAAGGATCTAAAGCTTCTGATAATTTCATAGGACATTTCCTGAGAGAAACTATGTCATTATACTAATTATAGGGAAAATAGGACTTTACTTGAAAGAACTGTCCTGTTTAAATCTAAGTAAATATTCATTCATTAATCATTCTGAAATGAAATACTGACTGAAAGACTCTCTAAGTATCAATTAATTGGAATAAATTACCTGGATGCATAGTCACTGTCGCTATATTCCTTACAATAACTACCAAATTAAACATTTTTTACCAGGAAACGTCTATGAAATTATTAGGAAATTATGTATGTATAGTAGAGTTACCACCCAACATGGCAGCTGCAGTATCTCCGTCTTACCTATACAAACTATGTCCATGAAGCCGTACATGCCGTAGCATATCTGAAAGAGAAGGTCCTGCCGCTGCCATTTGGCTGAGGGGCTGAGAGACGACCACACCAACCAGGAGATACTGGCGAAGAGGAACAAAGAGCCCAGGATAATGGCTGCAATCTGCACCTTCTCGATCACAGTCAGAGAGATGGCCTGCCACTAGAAACAGACAGAGTGAGACACAAAAAAATGGGCCGAGGCCCCAAAAATAGTAAAATTCTTCCTGATTGTATGAGATAATAGTTTGTCTTTACAAACAATGTTGTTTACACAAAGATGTTCCTCTAAAGACACTGTGCTTCCAAATAGCCACATTTAATTGCAACACACATTCCCTTAATGTTTCTGTGATTTCAGAGTAAAATCAGTGAGTTTCAGCCTGACTCGATAATGAACCTTAACACACTTTTCTTTGCTTTTCTGAAGCAGGATACATTGCAGAAACTTGTCTGCCTAAATAAGATAGATCAGATTACTTCATTAGCATGTAGGGTCTTGAGATCTAATTTCTCTAACAAGTTAAAACTTCTGCCGCTTGTTTGAAAGAACTCCGTGTTTTAGTGCCACCTGAGACAAACACTAAATAAATCTTGAAACAGAGAGGAACTCATGCACAAGCAGTGTGGTTGAAGTGAATGAAAACATGTGTATTATGCATGATATTCCACTTTTTAAGAATGATGTAAAAAGTGGATTTACAGAACATCAAAAACTGCTATTTTCTCTTCAGTATAAAACGTCTGTGGCTCAGCAGATAGTGAAGATTGTGTGTTTAGGGTTGATAGTTCGAGCCCTGGTTTCCACATGTCAGGACACTAAACTGCATTGCTCCTGATGGCCAGCCCAGCATTGCACGTGGTTGAATGAGAGGCACATTGTAATCTGCTTTGTGCTAGCGGCTGTGAAAACTGTGTATAAGATCAAATATACTGAAGCTTTTCTTTTCCATCAGAGTTCATAGATAGTAAAAACTAGTGTGCTAGCTCCCTCCGGCAGTGTGGTGTCAGTGCTGGTTTTTAATGCCATTCATCAACTGAGAGGCGGCTTACATCTTCTTCTGCTTCATTTTTTACTATCCTCAGTTCACTCTGGGCTTCTGAGTGCAGATCACTACACATTCAAAGCGCTGTAACTATGGTGCTGTAGCCTAGTTTTTACATTGATGATGAAAATTACAGTATATCTATGCAAATCCAAAAATCAATTGGTCCAAGTCATACATCCTGTACAATGTCATTTCTTCCAGTTATTGCAGCTTTTTGAAAGAGGTCAAACGTTTCATTCTTCATATGTAGATGACTGACTGGTTGATGTTACTGCTGTAAAATGCAGGCATCGCCCAGCCCAAAGTGCACCTGACAGGACAAGCATTTCATCTGATAATATCTGTGTTTCATCATTCAGAGGCTGAAATCATTCAGTGACACTGTCTGTGGGTCTGCTGTCCATATGCCACACTCTCCGGCTGAATCACGTGCCAACTCTTTGAGATGAGTGCATTTGTTCTTGGCATCCTCCTATAAATCCTCACCACTTTCCTCTTCTCCATTCGTCCATAAAAAACAAAAAACAAAAACAGTATTAATAGCTCCTCTATCTGCCAAAAGACAAAGCTAATGTGCTTCCTGCAGGGAATGGGCGCTTGTTGCTTGGACAAAGTCGGTCCAAAAATGATCGTGGGGGTGGTGGTAATGTAAACACTGCACGGCCTCTGCTGTATGCCTGTACATTCACCTTATCGTCAATGACCCCTTAATGTGATTACGATGCTTTTCTGCCACCAATCACTCGAAACTGGCAACGTTAAGTTTGTGCATGGCCTTCTGCCACAGAGCCAAGGATTTCATTCAGCTCCTTTAAATGTTTATACAGAGACAGAGGGGCAGAGGACAGAGACACTGACTGACTGTACCTGCAGTGGGTTCTTGGTGCTGATGGCCAGGACCTGGTACTTGAAGTAGCAGAGTTCACAGCTCCAGGAGCCCCTCTCACTGATCCAGCGGATAAGGCAGGACTGGTGAGTACAGCGCACAGAGCCGTCACAGCGACAGGGGCTCAACAGCTCCCCCTGCAGGACACAAACAGCAGCTGCATGAGACACACAGACGACTCACAAAGGCTGCTGTTATTGAATCTGCCTGTTAAAAGATCTGATTTGGTGGAGATGAGGGTAAAAATAAAGATAAAAATTGTTATCATAGATGGCTCAGCTTGTAAATCCCCAGCACTGACACTGTTACTGTCAGATTTTTATCTACTGAAGATAGTGTTTGAGGGCATTGTATTAGGTGTTGTTTGTGTCAGGAAGCAAGAGATTAAAAAAAGAGAGACAACAGCTTGGAGCAAACACTGACAGATATCATCAATATGAGACTATACTGTATGTATTCAAAGAGAATAATAAGTGTTGGCCAATGGTTGGCTTTATTTTTTCCTTTTTTGTTGTCACCCAACACATTTTTGGGGTTTAGTCGAACTTAACATTAGCTTATTAATAATAATGAAATATACAATTATGATCAACTGCAAATAATGAAAATTTGTATATGTCACAAATTGAACAGTGTTTCACAACGGTATGGTTTTATCACCTACAGTACATGGAGCTTCCTTATAAACCTTAATTCTGACACCTAAAGAGTATCGGCGATGACAGTGTTCATCGTCTCCGGTGAGAAGAGAAGCTGAGGTGATAAGATCAAAGCTCCCACATCCCTGCTACGAATAATCTTTGCTTTCTTTTGCCAACTGGCTTCTGTTCTTTTGCAGTTCTTGTGAGTTGATTTAAAAAACCAGAGCTTCACTTTTTACAACAATTTTCTGAGATTTTCTAAAGTGTATTTGACTTTGACAGTTATGTGATAAAATGAACTCTCTCTCAAAAGCAACTCTGTCATACAGCTGTTGTCTGCTTGCTGCAGTAATATGAGACCTATAAACAAAAGAACTGATCACTTCTCTTCACTTTTTTTCTGCCATTCATTAGTTTGCCTCTTTCACTGCCTGTGCAGCTACCCTCGCAGCGTTGAACCGTCTCCATCAGTGGCGTATATACAGCCGTAGGATTCTGTATCTCAGAACCATCTCAGATATTATTGGCTCTCCGTCCTCTCTCTGGCAGCATCTTTCCAACATCCTTGCAAAGCTCCCTGTCTTTCCCAGCTTCACTTTCTTTTTGTCCTACTTTGAATATTGTTTGTCTTGCCAAGAAACTATTTTGCGCCAGCTGCTGTAGCACTGTCGGGAGGAAAATCTAGTTCTGCTGCAATTTAACACGCTGTTGTGATACGCTACTGATTAATCTCACACAAATGGCTGATTAGATTCCCTGCAAAACACCTGTTACTTTCTTTTTGTGGGGAAGTAACGAGGAACCCTGAACAAGGCTTTACTCCTGATTAAATTTCATACTGTAGTGAAAATGAAATGAACTAATTCACACAACTCAGCATGACACAGGTTGAGCAATATTTTGAAGCTTTTAGACGACTGAATGTGAGTTGTGTAGCTGCACTAAATGTGAACCTCTCCACGAATGGAGTAGAAGTGCACGCATCCATAGCTGCCTGCTTAATCTCTGAAAGCTGACGGTGGTACAGTGCTGTGGGGCTTCTTATCAAAGAGCAAATCAGGCGCCTAAAATAGAACATTTGAATGTCAGGACATGTCTGAACATCACTGCCAGTCAGTTTTCTTCCTTCGTGGCAGCAATACAGTGGGTTTTTCACCATTATGAACTGTCTAGGAATAGTTCCACAAACATGACAGTGAATTCATCTGATTGCCCGGATTGCTGAGTCACCAGATCTCAGTCCAGATGAGCGTTTGGATTTTTGGAGGCAATGATCGGCTCCAAAACCGACACACTTGCAGAAAATACTGGAGGACAGAAATTCTGAGAAACGCTTTTGCCACTTGGTCCTCCAGTTAATTATGGCTAATTAGGGAATAAAAGCAAGGCACCTCATTATTATGAAGATATTTCAAGCATCACGTGAAATGAATGCATAGCTATGTGCTGGGTTGAAAGAAAAATTTCACTATTGATGTTCTCAGCTGGATATCAATCTAACCAGGACTGCATAACCAATCAAAGGATGCACACATGCCTTTATAAGCCGAGCTGCAGACACTCAAAACATGAATCGAAACTTAATAATGTGAGAGATTATGACGCTTTTATTTTCATATGTTTGACTATCTGCTGCTTAACTTCTGCCTTGTGTCATTTTCCTGCAGCCTCAAAAGAAATCACAGGACATCTGGCGCAGGTTTTTGTTGTCAGTATGAGGCTCCCTAAGGCTCCCGGACTGACAAGGCTCTTGCACATCTCAATTTATTTTCTGTCTGACTCTTGGTGATGTGCTAGGTCTTTAATCAGCTGGATATCTGGAGGGGAAACAAAAACTTTGAGCAAAGTCTGTCTCTTCAAGGTTGATTTCATCCGTCAGATTTGCCGCACTCAGATCTCCACATCTTGGATTACATTAACTTTTCTTCTCCTTTTTAAAATAACATTTAATTTCTATTTATCAAGTTTGCTCTCCTTCAGCTGTACTGTGCCTGACCTCCCTGTAGCCTAAAGGAATGATCAAAGGCTTGATCCCTGCATTAATGGTTCCTGCTGAAGAGTCCTTCAGCAAGTTATTGAACTCATACTGCCTCCCTCACTCAAATCCCTCTGAATAATAATGAGTATAAATAAGCAGCTGCTGAAAAATTGTCTTTTATGTCGAGGAATCATTCTGTGAAGCTTTTCTTCGATGCTGTTTTCTTAAAGAAATGGCCTAATTTTGTGCATCAGATGCTGAATATATTACTGCAAGGAATTTACTTGTTCAAATGATAAATACACAGTTCCCCCTGCTTCTCTCCAGGTTGTTCTTAACTGATGTCCTTCATCTGCTTTTTTCAGATCACTGTTGATAGATTACTTCCTTTTCTTTTTTTGTTTTATTGTAGTCATTCTACATTTTTACTTCAGATCAGATCAGACTTGATGCACACTTACAGATGATCTGAAACAGTTGTATAATGTATAATGGATGTATAATGGCACATCAACTGAATTTGTTTGCAGAGCAAAATAGCCTAAAGTGACACTCCACTGATTTTACATGATCAGTTCAGTTGTTTTGAGGACCACAGCTCGGCCATGTGAAAACAGCTGTATCATGTCTCCTGTGGCTCTGAAGGAGCTTTTTTCTCAAGTTTGAGAAAATCACCCTTTGGCTAATTCATAACAGAAATCCTGCTTTCTAAACCGGAAGTGTTGGAAAAGACATTGCCACTTTCCAGGGAGGGATATGCTCAAATAAAGATGACACGGGTTCATTAGCTACTGGAAATGTAAGATCCAGTGTTATTGCAACTTGACCCAAACTAGTCAGCTCTGGTAGTCTCCTCTCTGCTGCTTCGATTTGGATGATTCCTTTTTAAATCTGTCTTTTAAAAGTCCCCCAAATTTGGAGCTGTGCAAGTGACTGAAAACACATCACCTGGCTCCATAGCCTTCATCTGTAGATATAATATTGAACATAAAGTGGGTAAACCAGTGCACAAACATTTGCATTTGAATCTGCTGTGCTGTTCTCAGTGTGTTGCCTGGTGCATTAGTTTTCCTGAAAGGTCTTTTCAAAGTTAATTTTGATGATGCCAGATGTCTCTGTGGACCCAGAGGAGCAGTGGACATGGCAGGGTGACCTGCTTAAAGACTCTCCCTCCATCTGAGTGCCACGTGTTTTGTTGAGCCTTTTGTCCTGCTGAGATGCCCATGAGCGCACCAGAACCTTGAAGGGTCAGCTTCTCAGTAGGACCCACCAGGATCCTACTGAGAAGCCGCCCCCCTTGTTCAAGTACAATAAGCCACATTAATACCTCTATTGCATAACTTTACCTTCTCTGGCCCCTGGAAGCAGATCCGGCACTGCGGTGATCGCGTCCCGCTCTCTGAGAGACTCGGGAGGGAAGCAGCGTCCAGGCCCCCTCCCTGGGGTTTGGCTCCTTCTTTATCCTCAAATGCCAGGCTGCGTGGCCGGGGGTCAGAGCCGTAATATTCCTCCTCGTCGTCCCGGTGAGAGCAGTTCAGCGGCGGCCAACCACAGTCTCCTATAGCGAGCCCTCGCATCCTGGTCTGTGTGTCTGTGCCTGTATCAGTCCCCCTGCTTGATCCAGAGCGCATCAGTAGCAACACTTTGAGTTCATTGAAAAAAATCCGGATCCGATACTTAAACATTCTTCAGCAGCTTTACTACACAGGCACAACTGCCCTGTGAAACAACACACAGCTTGACTGTGGTAGGTCCATCAGATCATTATTATTATTATTATTATTATTATTATTATTATTATTATTGCATTCGATCCACCTGGTTTAACAGCACAGTTCACATCCTGTTAAATAAAATACAGGTCTCGGTCAAAAACGCGTGCGAAAAACATGATAGGCTATTAGATCAGCCCATAGGTCTTTGCATATCCTGTTGTTATAGCATGTGCACCGCAATCCAGCCAATAGGGAGGGATTATTTTTCATGGACACAGGCGTTTTTTCTTTCGGGATTCAATGGACGCTGAGAGCCACAAACTGCGCGGGCACCATCATTAAAGTCAGTGGGGTCCAGCAGCGTCCTGTCATGCCTACATTTTCACTCCGGTTGTTTGTTGGGTTCCCAGGGTTCAACCGGGTCCCCTCGGTGCTTTAAATCAGCAGGAGCTGTCCAGGGCTTGCAGCAAAATGTTGGGAGTCTATTCCTCTTAAGGGAGAAGCAGAGAGGGTGTCTGAGGGGGGTTGATATTAAATCCTATTAACAACTAAGTCAAATCCGATTTATGTTTGAGTTTCTCATTTACCTACAGGGGAGATGAAATTACAGGAGGTGACAAGCGTGTCTCCTTTGTTGTCTCGCAGTGGCATCCATCAGTTCACTACTGTTTCCTCTTGTCTCCTCTTCTTCGCTGTAGCCTTGGATCTTTCTTTCTTTCTTTCTTTCTTTCTTTCTTTCTTTCTTTCTTTCTTTCTTTCTTTCTTTCTTTCTTGGGCTGGCACATCGAGCGGATTTTACCCCACACCCCCCCACCTCAGGCAGCCCAGTCACAAAGTTACAGTCCAGCTGCTTTGCACGTTAGAGATGGAAGCGAAAAAAAGAGAAATCTGACGGACAACAAATCCTCGACAACTTGCCACAGCCACCTCTCCCTTCTTTTCCCCATCCATCTCTGCGCCACCGTTCAGGAGGAGCGACAGGAACATGGATTCCTGCAAACACAAGGTGAGCCGACAGCAGGCTGCAACTCTTCCTTGCAACTCTTGTTAAAAACAAGCGATCATCATCATCATCATCATCATCATCATCATTGAGTCAAATTAAGACCTTCGTGGATCAGTGAGAATAAAAATGCCACTTCACATGGCGGGCTGTAGCGATGTGTCTCTCCCTCCTCATAAATCTGCGGGATGCTAAAACTTGATTTCATCTGGTTTTCAGGCAGAAAGCACAAACTCCCCTATGTTTACAGTCACAGAAGCAATTTTCCCGTTAAAAACATCCTCGTGCGTGCAGCTCCATCCACACTGAGCTGTGGCGTGCAGATAGAGGTGGCTGTCCGAGGTGCTGATGTTCACGTGACGTATTGTAAACAACCAGTGTGTGTGTGTGTGTGTGTGTGTGTGTGTGTGTGTGTGTGTGTGTGTGTGTGTGTGTGTTTCATCACCTCATGCATGGTGTCATAAGACTCTGATAAATAGAACAAAGACTCTCCAGGGGTTGTGCACAATAGATCCACCGTCACCATACATCTGTCAGATAATAGTTTCAGAGGAGTGTGTCTGCTGTTTATTATCAGGCAAACAGTAAGCTACAAAAAGAAAGACGTTGCAGCCTTGTTGTTTGCTGAGTTTTCTTTTTATAAAGTGGCTAAACATTTGATCATTATGAAATAATCATTATGTAAAAGAAAGAAAAAAAACATCTGCTGTCTTTACAACAATCAGCATTTAATATCAGAAAAATTATATAACAGAGGCATTTTATTCATAAAATCTGTCCCTGACTTTCTTCAGTACCAGTCTACAGCCAGAAATTCCTCTTCTTCTTATCATTATTATAAGTACTTCTCTAGAGTTCCAGTATGCTTGAGGTGTGTTGTGGTGCACAGATGATTAAGTTCATGTTAAAATTTTCATTTTTCCTCCAGTATCAAACTTTGAAATGTAACTTAATACATTTCTAGATTTGCCTAGATCCAATTTTTCATCTTAACTAAAGTGCCTGAGCAGCTGGTGACTTTGTTTTGTTCAGAATCATTAGAGGCTTTGTGGTCAATCTAGTTATCAACAATTTGTTGAATGTTTAGAGAAATTGCCCAGGAAATTGACAAGAAGTGATGTTTAATTTGTTTATTATCTCCAGAAATTCTTAATGAATATTCTTGTGATTCATTTATATAATTGGTTTTTGCATTGCGTTTCAGGCACAATGCAAAGACAACAGTGGGTGGTAATAATAATAACTCACCATTTTTCAAAAACAGAGTATAAACAGATTAAAATATGAAAAGAAGACTACAAAATAAGATAACGAAAGAAATGAAATATATAAAGACGGATCCAAGGTCTTGACAGATTAACAGAGAGATGATGACATGTCTTTATGTTTCTAATGGTGCCATAAAGAATTGCATTAAAGTAGTACAACCTAGAATTTGGTGGAAGATAACATGTCCCATTTGAAATATGCAGTTTGAGGTTTACAATAGGAGGAAACAGATGAAGTATAGTGAGGGGAAATATCTGTTACAGTCTTTGAGTGATAATCATGGGGTAAAACCGGCAGTGTTACAGAAAAGACACTTTGCAGTTTGGAAAAAATTTGGGCCAATTATAGTAACGTCAGGGTTGTCACATCATCACACAGAATATAAATACTACCATCACAGAACTGGATTGTGTGTGTGTGTGTGTGTCATCATCTGTATGATAATGCGGCGTCTGAGGGCTGTTAGTGCTTTGTAGTAAACATTACTGCAGAGCCACGGGCCCTTTTATGTCCTGAGTGAGCTGATGCAACGAGATCCCTGAAGGAGCCCATCACTTCAAAGAGGATGTAAACAAACATGTCAAACCCACAGTAATTATCATTCACAGATTTATAGTGATAGAAACGTGTTCCGATACATCCTCACTATCACCTACTTATGGTCATATCACCTGCACCAGTTCGGATGCAGGTGACTGTAGTGACTATTTATCACATCTGCAGTGATCACACAGCTGGGAAACAGCTGCCATCACTTTACCTTCTCTATGCTGCTGCTGCTTATTCTTTTATATTAATCTCAAAGCTCAAATTACCTAATTTAAAGGTCTGTGGGTGAAAAATACTGATTATTTATTTTCTGTTGCCAGTGACATTGTTATTGAAACATAAATATATAAAATATTGATAAATAGGTCTATACAACAGCAGTAAACGGAACACTTAATGCATCACAATGTTTTTTTGTTACTGAAAACCATAATATATCTAAGGATGTGTATGTGACAGTGGAAATGCTTAATATGTGATGATGGAGAAAGGTTGATATTTATAAATGGAAGTATTTAAATGTGCCATTTCTTATTTTATATGTATTTAAAATGTGTTTTGTAAATATTTTCCATTACTCTTGTCTTATTATTTCTTTACCATGAATCTAGTTTTATAAAAATTTATTATCTGTTTTTCACATCATCACTCAAAAATGAAACATCACAATATAAACAGGTAAACATGGTAGAAAAACATATCAAGATGGGAATGAACCTTTTCCACAGAAGACATTTTGACATGTCACAGTAGAAGAATAAATTAAAAGTAAATATTGCTGAATTTGATTTAGCTCCTTCAGTTTCAGGCTGCTTGTTTTGTGTGTGCTGGCTCTTTGTGATTTAATCTTCAGCTGGTGGGGGAGAAAGCCCCACAGTAACTTAACATTTTGAGAGAAGCACTGCCTTGTTTTAAACTTTTTTCCCCAGCTAGCAAGACAGTCCGATGCCACTGTCACTGCACTACATTCCTATCCACCCTAGTGCAGATACAGACAGCGCTTACTTTCCTCCCCTCTAGCAGGAACACAAATGTCGTGGCTGGAAAGAAAACTGTAAAAGATCTGAAAGACTGCAATGCATTTGTTGTGCAGGTCACCAGAATTCATAAACCAGAACTGACCAATTAGGATTTTATTCATAGACAACCACAAATGCACCATTCATGTTTTTCTGCGATCACATGTTGTTTTCAAAGTTTGCAGACATTAAGCAGTTTGTGTGTAAGCAATAAACATCCACAAAGGAACAAAAATCAACCTTTAATGAGTCTTTGCCTTCCATGTGTGCTCTTATTGTTGGTTGTTACTGAGTCACAAACTCCTGGCACGCCAGTTACAGTAAATACATAAGTGTATGTATTCACGTGATTGATGCACAATTTCCTGAAAGCATAGATGCCATCATTAGTGTGGACTGACGGATTATTGTGACTGACGGACACTGGCTACAGGTCTGACAAATATCCAAAATGATGTATTTTTAAATGTGTTATTGTAGTAAAAACCTATAGCCGAGTGTTATCTTACATCAGCTCATATCAGTTTATGAAGTCATGAAACAGTGGGCGATGTCCTGACATTTATAATCTGTAGCCAATTGGAGAAGCCACTGTGATGATGAATGAGCACTGTTTTTATTTCTATAACAAATTTACTAATCTAAAACTAGAAATCTTAATCATTTAAATACTCAGAGTAGAATATAAGAGGGTTAGATTTTTGTTTTTTTATTTTTTTATTATTGCAAGATGTCCCAGTCCAATAAAGCAAAGTTGTCCAGGGCACAACCCCCTAATCCAAAATGAAACTTTAACAACAACATGAGTTCAGCGAAAATGAGGGAGAGGATGGTCTTTTTTTGTTTGTTTTCTTTACACTTTATTCTCACATAACTTTTCTTTTTAAAGGCCTACTTCATGTTTTGTGGAATAAACAATGAAGTTATGTTACAAACATGGAAGATTATTAGATACAGTGAAACTTGTAAATCTATGTATAAGTAGCTTACACTCATTTATCTTGATGTATTCAAGTATTCTGTTTTGGGGACATTCTTTTCCACCTTTCATTTCTTTCACTTTCTTGTTTTCTTTTATTACAACCGTTTTCATTTTGGTAACTACAGTTTGTTCTATTGCACCAACAACAGTAAAAATATGATGAATTTTAGATTATGAACCAATGAGTAATTGAATTAATGAAGTAGACTGATGCCAATGAATTTAAAAATCTGTCACAGATTCAATGAAAATGTGCAGTTTTCAAATATAGGCTCAAAGCTTATTTGTTCATTCAAACTACTATTTATTTGGTATATTGTGACATTTCTGTCTGCGTGTGAGTAGCAACTGATTGACACATAATACATTATAATCTATATATTTTTTTACCTGTTTTCTTTTGCATATTGTGCTGATGCATTAATAATTCCTTTATCGTGTTTTTTTTCTTTTCTCAACAATAACCTTTAATTTTAGATGCTATTGTTTTATCTATTTCTTGGTAAGATGTTTATGGGTCCATTTGGAGGTTTTTTTTCAGTCTCACCAGCACCATCCATTTTAATGGTGTCATGTTTGGTTTTTGTTTGTTTGTTTTTTGTTGTATTTTGTTACTTTTGCAAATAAATACACTAAATTAAACTAAGAAAACATTTATATAGTTAAACATAGTTGTAATAAATAAAAAACATGTCTTCATAAAAGTTAGAATTGCTGACAAATAGGCAACTAATAAAAACACTACACTCTTACAATTACCTTATCCACTATAAGGTAATTGTAAGAGCCTATATGTTTATATAGACTACTGCTAATAAATGCTAAATAAGGGGACTTCAAGTGTTACCACTGAAATTATAGGTGTGTGATATACAACATGCAGGCTTATTTCTAGCATTTAGACAGACAGACAAAAAGCACGACTCTCTATAAAATATATACATTACTTTATGATTATTGTCACTTGAAAGTTAATATACCACAGCAGAGCTTTAGGTTCTTCCTACATGATGTGCCGCTGAATATTTTTGGCTCCGCCTCCTCCAGGAGTTGCGAGAATCAACAGGAAGCGACAACCCAAAAAGAGTGCAGGCTGGAAGAAGAAGAAAAAAAACACAGAGTGGAGGCCTGAATCATATCGCTTGATTGGCTTCTTCACATCAGATCCACCACCGGGCTGTAAACCTCGGCCTGGACCCGACCTGCCACTCCTGACCCGTTCCTGTAGGAGTCAGGCAATACGTGGCAGATTAATGAGCATGTCCTCCTCATAGAGCTGAAGTACCTGCCACAGAGAAGAAACAGGCGAGGTTAGTCCACTGTCTCAACTGTCGTTTTCATGAAACTGATTGTGATTCACGTGTATGTTTGTGCGTGTGTGTGTGTGTTTGTGTGTGTGTATGTGAAGTGTGTGCGCGCGCGCGCGCTTGTGGGTGTGAGATACTTTGGCAGCGGACGTTTATGTAATGTGAGGCGCTATAGGTGGGGGAAGAAATGCAAGTTGCAGGCGGTGATCTGTCTCGTCCGCTCCCGTCTGTACTTTGCTTGTTTCCCTCCGCCACGTCACTGAACATGTAGGCGAGGAGGAAAAGTGTGGCCTGTTGTTGCTGCACTTTGTTGCCAGTTTAATTAACAAAGGAGCAGATATGGAGGGGCCACCACGTGTCGGGATATAAGAGGGCTTTTCCGTCTGTCCTCCTCCTCTGCCCTGCTTCTTCTCTCCGCCTCCGCCCACCGGCCTTCATTGCCCGGCTACGACTTGGACTCGATCAAGAACATAAATGAATGAAAAGTGTGGGGGAAACGTGAGCTTCCGCCTGCATGACAAATCAATACTGACAGACTCTGCTGGTGATCAATAGCTGCCGATACAGACGGACAGGTTAATGACCTCAGTGTCAGTGAAACTTCCAGATGTTGTGCTTCAATCTCTCTCTCTCTCTCTCTCTCTGTCTCTCTGTCTGTCTGTCTGTTTCTGTTGGTGTGAGCGTTGCTCTTTCACTGCAAAGGAAATGAGGAGATGTTTTCAGGGTGACAAGTCGTGTACAGGCTGACCACTTCCTGTAGGACCAGAGGACGTTTGTCATGAAAACCACAACAAGCCTGATCATTCATTATATGAGACAGTGACAGGCTTTCAACAGGCTATTTCTGTAATGCAGTGGAATAGTTTCAGTTATTTTCAACCTAAATTGTTGTTTTGTTCTGTTTCGCCCTGTTGTGAAATCAAGGACACTGGCAGGGATTAGAGCCTGACATATAAACTTGCTGGACGACTTTACTGCTGGAAAGTAAGTTAGTCCATTCACTCAAGAACTGTAATTAAGTACAGTTTTGAGGAACAGGTACTATACTTGAGTATTTCCATTTTTTGCTACTTACTTTGATACTTCCTCTCAACTTCATTTCAGACAATATATTGTACTTTCTACTGCGCTACATTTGTTTTACAGCTTTAGTTACTAGTTACTAAAGATTAAAAATTAAACCAGTGGTTTCCAATCTTTCTGGTTTCTGACATCTAACAAAAACCAGTCAGTAGTCTGGTTCACATTTCAGTTAACAGCTCCACCACATAGTGATTTTTTCCCTCTAAACTTCTCACATGGTTTCATTTCAATAAATGTTCAAATTATCTCTAATATCTCACAAAAAGATTAGAGAAAAATTCCAAAATTTGAAAACAGATTTGTGTATCAGAACTTTGTTTTATCTTTTTTCCTCTCCCATTAATCATCTCACCGCCCCGCAGATTTAACTGGTGTCCCTGTAAATAACCATATAATAACTGTAAACAGCCTACTTATTTGCTTTTACTTAATTAGGATTGTTCATGCAGGATTGATTTGTAAGAGAGTGTGTTTAAATTGCTGTATTGGTACTTTTACTTCAGTAAAGGAAGTGAATACTTCTTCCTCAACAGCAGATATTGGCTGATCACAGATATATTGCCATCAGCATGCATGTTGACAAAAAAAGGCAATTTTATTTTTCAACTGTTGGTCACAATTGTAACCAAATATAAGGAAAATTATGCATTTTGGTAAAAAAAAAAAAAAGAAAGAGAGGAAATATACTCAAACTATAAAATATTGATACTGGTATCAGCCTTTAAAAATCCATTGTTGGTTGAGCTCTATTAGGAATAAAACAAAAAATAGAGTAACTTTGAGCAGTTTGACATTTTGACAGCAAAGGCCAGGAAATTCACCCTTTTTCACAGCCCCTTCCTCCTCCTCCTCCTCCTCCTCCTCCTCCTCGTCCGCTCTTCTCAAGTATTTTTTTGTATTTGTCGGACTTTGTGTCCCTTTGTGGCTGTGCAGCCTCCCACAGCAGTTGCCACACAACCTGCAGAGGAATGTTGCACTCACACAATGAGCTGTGGACGGTAAACACCTTAAAATCAGATGCAGCTTCACTTTTACTGGACACTCAACATCTGGAAAGTATGTGCAATATATCATCAAAATAGTTTGTCTTAAAGAAGGAAAATGTAGTGCTGCACTGAGATATTATCACCCTCAGCTTTTAAGATACTGAGTATATTTTGACATATAATATGTACAAAACATATATGCAGTAGTTTTTGTTTTTTTATTACAGATTGCACTGTCATGCAAAGTTTTGGGAAACTGTATTTTCAAACAACGAAAAAAATGCTTCCAGGTATCCTTTAAAATTGAAAATACATAACTAATTTTAATTGATATTAATCTTTAATGCTTTTCAGTTTTTGAAATGGTTTGACTGTTGTACAGTTTGTTATCTATAGGCATTTTAGAACTATGAATTTAATGAAATTCTACATTTGTATTATAACATTTATATTGTAAAAAATAAATGTTTAACATCTTCATTTCTACTTTGTCAGAAAACGGATGTGTATGAGCCACAGTTCTGAAAATACAGATTGCTTAGCAAGTTGTCTATGTGTAGTTTCAAACTGTGAAGTGATGAAACAATTTTTTTCTTATTTAAAGTGTCAGTTCATTAACTTTCTGCGTGGTTGTAGCAAAACCACAAAGAAAGAGAGTCAGATATTTTTCTGAATGTGTATGTAGTTAATTGCAGTAGTGAAGTTATAGTTCACTGGTTGCATCTAAATGTGTGCGGGGATTTGAATGAAGCACAATCAGTGAAGTGTGTTGAAAACTTGTCGTCATTTTAGAATCAAAAATCACAGATCTTTATTTTCTTGAAATTAAAGGAGAGATTTTTATTAAAGATGTCATGGATGTAAAGTCTGCCACTCAGAAAAGTAAAACATTCAGCAATGTTAAAAAAAAATAATTCCTGGGGTTTGTTCTTTTTTTTGTCGGAGAGGAAGCTTTATTTGTAGTGTAATTCACAGCTGAGTTTCCACATGAATATTTTTGGCAGGATTTTTTGCAGATACAAAGGAATGCCGGCAGATTCTTGTCCGCAGACACTCTGACTCAACTTTCCTTGTATGAGAGGAAGAAATGTGGTGCGTTCAGCACGAATAATGCAACATCACTTCCTCTTATCAACAATAGTTTATATTAACCACTTCAATAATTGTGGTTTGGCAGCATACATATGTTACTCAAACACTTGGCCATAACAACCCGAAGCCCTGTGCTAACATCATTTTCCCCTTCACTAGTATCTTAGCACAGTATTGACGCCTATAGATACCTTGACATATCAAGAACTCATGTCAGGTTTTGAATCTTACTTAAATATCTGCTCACATCAAATCTTAGTTAGTAGAACAGTTGACCGCAGCTCTCGTGAGATTTGCATGCAGATCCAAAAGGTTGTAAATATGAGTCACCAAATCATCCTATAATTTTGAAAATCAGTGCTGAAAGGTGAACGCACTGTTAGACTCAGCAGTGACTCTGCTTTTATCTGTATTCTTACTCCAGGCGCATGAGGCAAACGTTTATAAAAAGTTAAAGTCCAGATATGCCCTTTAGCCGTTTTTACAGCATTAAAGTTTGGAGTACCAGCTTTAAATCCTCCTCCTCACAAAATGAGGAGTGAGGTATACAACAGGAGAGAATGAATTCCTTGTTGAAGTGTTTGGCTTTCAGTGGATTGTGTTTCTGCTCTTTTGTTACTGTACTTTTCTCTGCAGAAACTATTTAACTCCAGCCCTGCTCCATCTCTTTCGCACTTTTTCTGCCTTAACAAGTCCACTGTGATCATGTTTTTTACACAGTCTGACACTGTTTACTATTGGCAGTTGAAAGTTTTGTATTTTATTGATATTGTTATGACACATTTTCTACCTGAAGCCAAATTTAAGTTGTATATAAGTATATGTCTGCAACGAACAATTATTGTCTTTACTGAATAATCAGCCGATTATTTTCTCAAATAATATATTAATTGTTTTGTCAATAAAATGTCAAAAAAAGTAGTGAAAAAGGCCCAAGGAGACATTGAGATTACTATTATTGTATCCAACCAACAGTTAAAATCCCAAGGACATTAAGTTTACTCTGATATTTGAAAAACAAACCATCAAAGCCTCACATTCAATGTTTTGAAAATGATTTGAAACGAATCAAACAAATCAAAGATTTCTGTCAAATAATTTGTTGTTGGTCAACTCATGAGTAAATCACCTAATTGTTTCACCTTTGATCACATACATTTTTCTGAGTGTGGTATCAGTTCCATCCATGTTAGCCGAAGATATTCACATGAGCCTAAGTTTAAGATACTGTTAAGCTTTTCAAAATCACATAAAAACTGGGCAGGTAACAACCATGGATCTGTGTATTAAATGGTCTAAATTGAGTTTAGGAGGTGAAGAGGTGAGGGGGTGATGGGACAGGCTGACGCATGTCCAGGGGAAGTGTACTGGTGTGACAAATCAGACGGGCGGAGACTTAAACAAATGGAAGGAAGGCGCTCGATGATACCTGGCAGGAGACGGCAGGGATGGGTGGAGTTTGTGGAGAAGTCATTGAAAAGTGATGAGCGAGTGGACAAAAAGCTGTTTGGTTTGAGTGGTTGAAGGCGCTTCCTGTGTTGGCCGAGTGGCGGCCAAAAGTCTCATGTTAAGTGTATTTGCTTTAAAGTGGCGTGCCATTCAGTGAGTCATTTGATTTCTTTGAGGAGGTCAGGTACTTTGTCCTGCAGCTCGTGGATTATAAAACATTTGTTGAATATGAGTGAAAATATGTCACACTTTCCAACACTTGGCACCTAAAGTACCTGGAGGGCTCTTATGAGGCTTCACTGTAGAGGCCAGCACAAGTAGCTATAAAATGTTGTGCACTATGCTGCAAGCATAGTTGCCTTCTGCTGCCAGAATGGCTGAAATATACTGATTTTTAATTTCGTGTCTATATTTTGTTAAAGCTGAACCAATCAATATTTTATATTGACAATGAGTCAAATTACTACTTTTATTTTGAAATCGGTCACTTTTAGTAATGAACCCACAGAGAATAATCACCTGACTCTGCAGTTCTGCCCATAACTTCACTGTTTTTGTTCTCACTTCCCTCATCAGTGTCAGCGCTACCAGCCCAGCGCCAAACAGCAGGCAAAGTTAGAAACTAACTAAAAAGCTTTTTTTTTTTAAGTGTTTAATTCGACATTCCGATTCAGATATTTTATCCATAAACAGTTTTTCAGTCATATTTTCAGAAAATCTTATCATATCACAATATGCACTGATATCATAAGATAAAATGACACCTTCTGTGTTAGAAGATTTTATTCATATAACCCAATCCAAACAGCTGAAACAGTATTTTTGTAACTGCAAATGTTGTACATTCAGCACAGAACCAGAATGGCCCAGTCAGCTCCCTGGCACATCCAGCAGGTTGTTGAGCTGTACAGCATCTCTCTCTTTGAAGCAGCCTCTCCTGTATGCAGCAGTACCATAACCACTACGCACTGGTTGATATTTGTTTTACAGACTGAGCTTGAGCAGGAAAAAAAACTGTTATCCTCCTTCGTAGAGACGAGAGACAGGGGTTTATTGCTCGGTACGTTGAAAGCTGCTGTGACTGATTGCTAAATGAAGCCCCCCCCCCCACACACACACACACACACACACACACACACACACTGGTGCATCCTGCAGCCGAGGAGTCATTGAAGAGCTCCAGGAATGACAACACTGTACTAACAAGCTGAGGCCATTGGGGTGCAAAAGCTTGAGTAAATTTAAATGAATAAAATGAAAGGCAGTGCTGCCACAGGTGAAATTAGACACATTTCACGGCGTTTAGAGAACTTGTGGAAACATGGGTAGAATAGATTTTCATGTGTAAACTGCCTGGCTGAAAATAGATTTTATATTCGTTCAAAAAATGATGCAAGCACGAGAGCTGTTGTGAGGAGCGCCCGTAAATTTTGGATGGGAAAGGTCTGGAGCGAAACGACAAAGAATTTCAGCTTCTGCAAAGTGTTACTCTGAGGACGGTTCTGTCGTTACGGCTGAGGAGAGAAGTGTATATTTTTCCAGGACGGAGAGTTCATGTAGAGCCCATTATACTGTTACGCTGTTTGTTCTTTCGGTTTTTGTTTTTTTGTTTGCCATGCTGGCAGAGTGGCTCTCTTCGTTGGTCCAATCTGAAATATCTCAACAACTAATGGATGAATTGCATTGAAATTTTGTACAGCTTTTTATGGTCCCCAGTGGATAAATACTTGTTACTTTGGTGACCACTTGGCTTTTCCTCTGGTGCCAGTGTGAGGTTGACATTTGTGTTTTTTTAGCAGCTTTTTAACAGCTGTTTATCTCAGATCTGTTAACTTGACTTTGGGGATTATTATTTTTGTCGGATGTTTTTGTGTCTTGTCTTTCCGTATTATTTTTTCTGTTACCTTCTGTTTTCTTTTTTAATCTATAAATGAATCATACACAGTTATCTGTTGCGATAACACATTCAATTTTTGTTGCAAATATACTTTCTATACTTATTAAAAAGCTGTGAACTTGGTAGGGTTGAGTCAAGGGATGTTTTCGTAGGACAGTGGGAGTGAGACCAAAGGAGATAATTAATTATTTTCATTACAAGCATTCATAGTTTCTGCATCTAATCTGTGTGTTGTGTGTGTCTCTCAGTCTGTCTGAGCTTGGCCATGGCCCACGCCACCAGTATCCAGTATGAGCCAGTGGCAGAGATCGGAGGAGGCGCTTACGGGACTGTTTATAAGGCCAGAGACACGGAGAGCGGGCAGTTTGTTGCTCTGAAGAGCGTGCGTGTCCAGACGGATCAAAATGGCCTGCCCATCTCCACGGTCAGAGAGGTGGCTCTGTTGAGAAGGCTGGAGCAGTTTGACCACCCAAATGTAGTCAGGTAAGTGTTTTTTTTTTTTTTTTTTCAGTATTTCAGTCTATGTCATCTGTAATCCACTGACTAAACCTCTCACAGAAGTCACAGTATTTATTCTACATGCCAGGCTCATGGATGTATGTGCCACCCAGAGGTCAGACCAGGAGACTAAAGTCACTCTGGTCTTTGAGCATGTGGACCAAGACCTCAAGACGTACCTCGAGAGAGCTCCAGCTCCCGGCTTATCTCCTGGCCGCATTAAAGTGAGAAACAGTATCTAAAGTAAACTGCATAATTTGTGAAATTCATCACAAGATAGAAACAGTATGAGCCTTTTGTTAGTCAGGCATAGAAGCCCGATTTCGAAAGTTAATCTGTTTTTTTTATATTTGGAGTCATTTAAAGTATGCCTGTGTGTGTGCGTGTGTGGTTTTTTTTTTCTTTTGCAGGACTTGATGAGGCAGTTGCTGTGTGGTCTTACATTCCTTCACTCTAACCGCGTGATGCACAGAGACCTGAAACCAGAGAATATTCTGGTAACCAGCCAGGGCCAGGTGAAGCTAGCTGACTTTGGGCTAGCCAGGATCTACAGCTGCCACATGGCTCTCACTCCTGTGGTACGGACGCACCTGGACCATGCAGTGCCAGTACTTTATCGTGTCATTTGTACAGCATTTTTTCAAAGCATAGTATCATTTTTTTTTTAAAGATATTTAGATTTTAACCATTCATACAGCATTTATTTCAGTTCAAAAACAAATCAACCTTTAGCCGTTGAAAATTTGACTGAGATAACTAATCTATTAAGTCGCAGTTAAATTCTTCATTGATGATACATGAACATTAACCCTGTGAATACAAGACACGACCAACTTCACGTCCATGTCAAATCTTGGATTGAGCTTCCTTGAATTCATACCAAAGGATCAGTTTTAACAAGACTAGGAGTCGACAGCCACCCTAGCAGCTGTGTGAGCATACTGACATGTTCGCAGTGATTGTGCTAACATGGTGTTGTTGTTTAGAGGGTAGCTAATGTTTACCAGGCTCACAGTCTTAGCTAAGACTGTTAACATTTGCTCAACACAATGTACAGCTTGATATTCATACTGTAGTGAAATGTATTTAAAAAACTGGCCACCTGAGAGTTTTGTAAACTGCTGTCGAAACACTGAAGTTAAATTATGGCAATTTTCATCACTAACAAGCCAAAACCTGCCAAGCCACCAGTATAGTACTTTAATATGATCCCTGTGAATGTTACTATCTACACGTACTAGTGTTGATGGACTCTATATTTGTGTCTCCCAGGTGGTGACACTGTGGTATCGCCCTCCTGAGGTGCTGCTACAGTCCAGTTACGCCACACCTGTGGACATCTGGAGCACTGGCTGCATCTTTGCTGAGATGTTCCGACGCAAGTGAGTCAGCAGAGTCATTTTCAGATTAAAAAAAGAGACGCACTAACGTTCTTCATGTTAGTGTGTCTGTTATGATGAGATTATAATCTCTGTATTTGTAACAAACACATTTTGATCCATTTGGTGAAAAGAGAGGCTTTGGACAGTGCATTAGATTTTGACGTTGACCTGAGTCAAAGTGAGTTGTGATTTCTCATATAACTCCTCAAGACAGTCCAGAGTTTCTAAATCTAACACACACACACACACACACAAACACATACACATACACACACACACACACACACACACACACACATAAACATACACATACACATACACATACACACACACACACACACACATACACACACACACACACACACACACGCACACACAACCACCGTTTACCTTTCCAAATACATTTGATTTACATTGATTTGATTTAACAAATATGTTTTGGAGGAAACTCTTGCTTTATTCCGTATCCTGCACATAAATCATAGGAAAGGAAGCTAGGGCATATGGGATGTCTCGCCTCTTATTTGTTGTTCGGTATGGGTTACTAAAACACTGTAGGTGAGTTTAAGGAAAGACCGTGACTTTGGTTAAATATTGACAAAAGTCTTGTCCCGTCTTGTACTTTAAGTCACGCTTTAGTTGCCCTGAGTGAAAACAAATGAAATACATTTGCAGCAAACAGCTTGAAAATACATTCAATATGAACATCTCCGTGTTATGTTTGAATAAAAACTCCACCCCTAGGCTCGTCTCATTGCCTATAGTAGGGATACTGGTGATGCGAGTGTCCAGATTTTATCTGTAAATGAATCACATTATGAGGTTATCTGTGGCTCTGGGGAAATCTGCTCCGAGCCTCAGGCTGTCGGAAGGTGAATTGTTGAAAAACAGCAGGGCTTTGCCAGACACGATGTTACAGCAAAATCTAAATCTAGTCTACTTCAGTCTTACCCCTCTTCAAGAAAGCATACAAACATAAAAACTGCTGTAATACAGAATTTAATTCAACTTCAAAGGTCAGACCCCCTTACTAGTTTTTCAAGACGACCCCAAACTCGAAAATTGAGTTGCCGCTGGAGGGGGTCAGGTATCTCTTGCAGGCCAATAGAAACCCAGCTCACGGACAATGACCTGCTCCTTCACTAGTGTTGGTGCAAAAGTCATAATCAGTGAATTTAGAGACAAGACATGATAGTAAGTATTTTGTGACTGGTTTGCCTGAGGTGATGTGTGGCGGAAAGCTTTAAAGTCACCAGACTGCTCTACATCATCTTCCAGATCAGCTCAGTGATACACACAGTAGCTCCATCTACTGGTAGAAGTGACACTTTGCATGACGACATTGGTTCAGCTTGGGTAAAGATATTCATGCCTCACAATTATTGCTTTGTTTGCTTAGACCGTTGTTCTGTGGTGAATCAGAAGTGGATCAACTTGGGAAAATTTTTGAGTGAGTAACACACAGCTTCCATCACGTTTAGCCGACTAAGACATGTATTGGTAGATGGATTCATATTATACTTGTTTCAATGAAAATAATATGTGATTTCAGAGTTATTGGCTTGCCACCAGAGGACGAGTGGCCGACTGACGTCACACTGTCAAGAAAAAACTTCCCCCCTCTCATGCCTCGCCCAATTGCTGACTTTGTTTCAGAGATAAATGAGCAGGGGGCACAATTATTGCTGGTAAGATTCGGTTTGGAACTTGAAAAATGTTTTAATTATAGTGAAAGTCCATCCTGCCTGGTAACTCACTGTAAGCTGTAAACAGAGTTGGAATCAGGACAGTAACAGATAAGTCACCTCAGACTCCAGAAGAAGTCTGGTGATAATCAACACAAGCCACCAGAATTTCACTGGTGCAGTATTGGAAAATGTTGAATTGTCAGCTGGTTGAGTTAGAGAACAGAGAAATAAAACCTCAGCTTTTCTTATAGATTGCTATTTAATTTACCAACTGATGTTAAAAAAAATAAAAAAATAAAATGCACAGTAAATGTTGCTTATCTGGGGCTGAACCAGTGACTTCAAAATACCTTTTAAAGTAAATGGTATATTTATTTTTGCTTCTCCATATAATTGTAGAAAATATAGTTTTAGTGCAAAATAATAGAAACACAATATCAGACAGCAGCTTGTTGAAATAACTAAATTTTATCAACTAAATCTTAATGACGCAATGAAGCTAAGGAGTCATATTAGCAAATTTTTTGTGACTATTCATTTTGTTCTTTTTCATGAATTTCCTCTTTATATGTTAAAGCAATAGTGTGACCCCTTTTCAACCAGGAACTGCCTGGAGTTTCTGCTGGTTGCCTAGCAACAAGTGCATAAACCTGGTGCATAAACCATTTTTTAAAATCCATTTCTTTACTTTTTTGTGCAGATTAAACAAACAAGATATAATATGATAATTAATAAGCTTTAGAGGTGCTGGATGTGGATTGTGGATTTTGTTACCTATGCGCAGAGTCAGGCTAGCTGTTTCCCCCAGTTTCCAGTCTTTATGCTAAGCAAAGCTAAGCTAACAAGCTTCTTGCTGTAGCGTCATATTTACCATACAGCCTCCTCATCTAAGTGTTGACAAGAGAGTGAATAAGGGTATTTCTCAGAATGTCAAAATATTCCATCAAGACCTGAAATTTGACAGTGACACAGCTCTAACATCCTGCTATCCTTTCATCCACAGAACATGCTGACCTTTGACCCCTTGAAACGAATATCCGCCCTGAATGCACTAGAACATCCATATTTCCAGGACGAGGAGACATTGACTCAGACAAAAAGCTGAAATGATGCATAGAAACATGCAACGAGAGGTAACAGTGTCTAAGCTTCAGTCCTGGCCTAACCTTAAAGGATTTCAATTTAATTCAGTGCATTGCCTTTCAAGATGTCTGGGTTGTGCTGTGGGATATTATTTTGTTACTCCTGCATCAAAAAAGGATTAAAGCCTGAGAAATGGGATAAAAAATGAAGAGGAGTGAACCTAAGGATCACTGGCAAGCTTTCCAACATGTAAATGTCACAGTTAATGATGGTAACATATCATGTCTTCAAGGACAGTACCAGTGTTTTTGATGTTTGATTTCTGCATCAGTCTCATCAGCAGGGACTCATGAATAGAAACGTCTGTCATCTCCTCTCAAATGTTGCTCTTGTTACCTTTGTACAGTGTTTAGACAGAAGGAAGCAGAGATGTCATCTTTTGTTGTCACAGACTGAAAGAAATCTGACAGAAGTGACACCTCAGAGGGTTAAATCAACCAGTCGTTTGGAATTGACTGTATTTCTGACAGAAATAAATCTGTATGAACATTATTAAACACAACTGTATTTAGATTGTAAACAAAAGCAACAATAGTCTAAAGTAGCAGAACAAAAACGCACAACAACGAAATATATGACAAAAATACTGGTACTGCTCTTAAACAATTGTTTTGTTTATTGGTGGACTGAAAGATTGAACCTCATTTTACTTTTAACATTTTTTTCTCCATTGCTAAAACCATCTGAAATCAACCAGCACTGCAACTACAAATGAATAAAACACAGTTTTAATCACATTGAGACTTCATTTGTGTATTATTATACAGATGGTAGTCCATATGAAACAAATAAATGTGATTCTATGAAAACTGAAATGGACTGAAATATTTTGTGAAAAACACAAATTCTAACAAAAAAAATCAAAAACACCTAGTCATAGCCTGTTAATGAATGTGGCTGTCAAAATCAGCCAGAGATGTTTTCTTTTTGATTTTTGCGGGTGAGTTGTTTTTGTATTTCACAAAGGGATACTCAAACGATTTAGTATTACACATCTGTTAAGTTAAGGGGGTTACAAAAGACAGATGTTACAAAAAAGACATCATGCAGCAGAAGCTGAGATTTTTTCACAGGCTGAGTAGTACTCTCCATGATTAGTTGATTGGAAATTCCGCTTTTAAATTATTTGAATTTTTCACTGCGGTCACAAGTCAACTGACCAATCTGATGAATTAACTACTACTACAAAAGTGAAGTAAATACATAGATAGATACTTTATTTATCCCCTAGGGGAAATTCATGTGTCCATTAGCTCATTAGCTCAAAATACTCTCAAGATTGTCATAATGAAATGCACAAACAAATATTCAAATGAGCGATTCAAATATTCACACACAGCATAATTTAACCACTTTTGAACAGAGCCACACTAGCTTTTTCCCCATGTTTCCAGTCTCTTTGCTAAGCTAAGCTAACCTGCTGCTGGCTGTAGTTACTACATCTACTGTAGAGACATGAGAGTGATATTCTCATTTAACACATTACCCAAAATGTTGAACTGTTCCTTTATGTAATTAACTCCACCCAGCAACAGTTGAGAGTGCTATGATAAAACTTTAAAAGTGTTGCTTGTTTTGTCTTATTCCATAATAAGCAAATGGCTACAGTGGCACTATTACATCAAAATAAAAATTCTACAAATTGATACAAAACAACTGTAAATCAAAGACCAATCCAGGGTTCAAAAGATATCACCCAGCTCACACACAGGATCAGGGAGCTTGATGCTTAAGAGGGTAAAAAATACCTGATACCTCAATACCTGATTTTTGAACCATTTTCTAGATGTGGACAGGTTTATGATGATGGTACAAACACAGAGGTAAGACAGGCTGCGCCCCGAAGAGAGATGGTGTAGTAAACAAACATGATTTTATGAGCTATTTTGTGCATTTTCTTGTATTTCCATTTTTTTCCTTCCCTCCTTTCTATCTAATTCTAATGTCCTGTATTTATTTATCCAAACCCTTTATTCCCATCAGTATTTCAGTTTTCTCTCCATTTCTTCTGATGCAATTTAATCACTTCATTCAGCTCCCTCTCTTTACATTGAGTTTTTATTCTCTTTAACATCTAACTATTCTTTTTCTATTGTATTTCCTATTGCAGTCATGCACAGACATCCAGATTTTTCCCTTCTGTGCATCCTCACTTGTTTCTCTCTCAGAGGGGACAGACTGTGAGGCAGGGAGAGAAAGCAGGAGCTGCCCATAAATTGCTTTGGAAAAGGAGGGGAGAGAGAGAGAGAGAGATAGAGAGAGAGAGATGGAGACAGAGCAGATGCATTGGCAGAAGCAGAGCTGAGGTTTTTTTTTTTTTTTTTTTTCTTCTCCCTCCTGTCTCTTTTGTTGTGTCGGCACAGATAAAAATCTGATGAACGTGGGTAAGGACCACCACCACCTCACTGCAAGCCTCTCATTCCCAACCCGCTTGCCAGAGCTGAATCCCAGTGTGGAGCTGGCTGTGCGGCAGGCTAACGGCGGGCTAGCGGGGGGTTGCAAGGCTCTGTGGCAGCGAGAAGAGGAGGGGGAAAAAGGAGGAGGGGCTGTGGTGAGCTGGTGGGCTTCCTCTGCCTCACAGACACATTTTATTGACTTGCTAATTGGATGAGGCACTCGGAGGAGAGGATGCGGTGACCGAGAGGAGCTGTTCTCCAGAGCAGGGATATAGGCAGAAGGAAGCATTGCTTGGGTTGCGTAAATCCGGCTACTTTATCTCTTTTATTTTAATTTTCTGGAGACATAAAAGATGTTTTTCAGCATCTCCCAGTGACCCTCACACCGTGCATACATAATTTTATGCATGACATTGTCGAATTGAGGCTCCAGCTGCCAGACGCTTCGTGACAAGTGAATGATTTCCATTTTGATGTCTTTTCACCCTGCTCCCTCTCACCTGTTTTTCTCTCGGACTCATCAGCTGGAGCTCTTTTTTTGTCAGCCTTGTTTGATGTGCCATTTGATATGAACGGCAATCTGATGGCAAGATAAAATTCCTTATCAGATGAAATGTACAAGGAGCCGTGCAATGGCTTTTCTTCAGGAAAAATGAAGGTATGATATGGGCGAAAGCCAAGACACATACTGTAGTAAGGTGGCATTATTCAACCAGTATTAATTTTAGTCCTAGTCAAGAAATGGATCAACCGAATGTATTGACTGTTGCATAATTCCAGTATGAAATCTGAGGCTAAGACATCAACACTGTAGAAGGAAATGCCTTCTTATATCTATCCATGTGTCTACCTGTCAGATTTGTACAAAATAAATGAGTTTAAGAGGGAAAGCTAAGGAGACACAGGCAAGGATTATGAATGAATCAGTGGTAGAGACCAGTAGTAGCGGTGTGCATTGAAGAGGATTAATGGAGGCATTAGAAAAAATGGTCTAGACTTGTTTCACCACTGGGTCAGCCTTTTAAATATATTCTGGAAATTTGCAATTCACAGGATTCCTCTTCAGTGACTGCTTGTGTCTTTATAAAAGGAAAGTAGGATACCCGACATAAGCCTGATGTCAGACCTAATCAGCAACACAAGGTTTGATCATGTGTCTGTGTCTTATCTTAGATCTTCTTTCTCCTCTGCTTCAGTCTTGTCCCTGTTGCCATAACTGAGATGTGCAAGTCTGGCTAGGTCAGAGAGCAGGTGCCACTGTGCTGAGGTCTGCTGTCCCAATGAGCAAAGCAGGCAACCCACAGAAACGCACCACCTACCTCATTTCCCTCACTCTGGTGAAGGTTGAGGCTGTGCCAGAGGATGTAGCAGGGAACCAGAAGGAGGCTCTTCCAGAGGGGGAAGGGAGCCCTAAGAAGGATGAGGAGAAGGAGGAGTTGAGCAATGTCCCCGATAAGGAGGGAGGACTTGTATGTGTGGAAGTGGTGGGAAAAGAAAACACACAGGTGGAATATGAAGTGGAACAGGTGCAGGTCAAGTATGGCAGCCCCACAGAGAGCAGAGGGAAGCCTGAGAGGAGGGAAACTCACGGACACCAAAAAGACATCGCAGCAACTGGTAAAAGCAAAGACACTTCTTTCGTGCATCCACCCCTTAGGCAAATGGTCAAAGTGTATGCAGGAACGTCCTCTGAGGGAACTGTGCGCAGAGAGGGACCTCGCTCAGATGCCATGCGCCCTAAGACGGAGCTCTACAGGGAGCCCCCCATGCTGTTCCTAAAGGGTGAAAATGGAGCAGACCTTAACAGTCGCTCACGTTGCAGCCTCCCTTTCTCCGTCCCGCCGCAAGTCAGCCAGCGTCCTGAAGTCCTGATGAGGTCACATGCAGGAGGCAACTCTGCATGCTGGAGGGAACTCAGAGAGGCCAATACCAGCCTGTATCACTCTGCTAAGACTTTGGACCGAAGGGATAACCGTATGGGGGACCAGTCTCCCTTAATGGCAGCTACAACTCTTGGGCCTTACAGGGCGTCCTGGGCCGACAGCGACGGAAGGGGCACGCTCATTCGCCCCGGAGCTCCCATAAGCGGAGGATTTTCAGGCCTAATGACCCGGGACAGTCCTCAGGGGGAGAGGTTTAAGACAGTTACTGTTTCCCTGCCTGCACCTCCTGCCACAGATGTGTCCAGGCCTCAGAGAAAAGGTACAAGTCGTACCCTGGACAACAGTGACCTACATTCCCTCTCTGAGGACCTGAAGAAGGGGAAGGAGGGCCAGGCAGGAACAATCCAGCGAGCTCCTCCTCGTGACCGCAAGATGCTTAAGTTCATCAGTGGGATTTTCACCAAAAGTACAGCTGTTCCACCCAGTGTCAACACTACACCGCCCCTCTATCCAGCTGTGGAGAGGGGCTCGAGTGAGGAGGAAGGTAAGTTCACTTTCTGCGTGTTCTGCACCTGCACACAGAACTTCATGTCAGACTTTGAATGTAAAATCAACCCAATATTTTATATGAGCATTTCCGTTCAGATCGTTTCATACATTTGACTCTGCTTCTAGAGATGCAAGTGGTTTTGAGACCCACAGTGCTGCAAGTACCGAGAAAAAAAAAAAAAAAAATGAAGAGGAAAACAGTAAAGAGGCAGTTTAATCTGGTCACACGAACCAGCAGAGCATCGTTCACACAACTCTGCAGAAGAGATGCAAAACTCCTCGTCCATGAGAATTTGATAACGCTTTCAGAAAACACTATCACCATCCGCTGTTTCAGTTCATCCATCACTGCTCACTTGGGTTGAAATTAAGCGACTGAGAAGACCATTTTGTTCAATCTGATTAAACAGGGTCACGTATTTATTACCATTTACACATTTACATTGCCCCCTCTGGAGTTGTGTGGCCCTGAACCAAAAAAAATCTGCTCCCACTTTATCATGGTAATGTTCTGATACAATTCACAAATGTATTTATTTTGGGCAGTTGCTGGGAATTACATCTCCCAGATATTCAATTATCTGGTGTGCGTGAATATATTATTCATATTTTCATAGAAAGTGGATTTGAATGTGGTTATACCACTAATATAAAGGAAGAGTCCTTTGTGATTATCATCTGTTAAAATAAGCTGTTGTTAAGTTCATTCTCTTACACTATCTGCATGTTCTTCCTTTGCTTAGAGAGGAGTGGAGAAGTTAACGTGAGCAGCAGGTGGTAACTGAAAGCTTTACAGCTGAACACTGTAAGTGTTTGCGACATGATGGCCAATAAGTTAATAACATGTAGGGCAAAGACGCACGTTAATGCCCCAGCTGCCAATCTTTCCTGTCTTTGGTGAAACAGCTCTGCTGTTTTGTTACAGACCCGAGCTCTCAGTGTATCTGAAACTACATGTAATGCCTACACAACTTAAAATAACTATGTTTGGTGAGAATGCCGTCAGATCGAATAAAATGGGGCTCCTTACAACACACCTCTCTAAAGAGGAAAAAAAAACACAGGATGATCTTCCACTTAAAGCTGCAGAAGGGTCAGGTTTCTAAAGGAACTTCACATCTGTGAGACTCATGTGGCATTTATCCTCTTAATTTTTTAACTGTGTCATGGTAAACCAAAAGGGAAAACCAGAGCTCAGATTCCATAATGATCTGCAGTCACTTATTTGATTAGTCAACTGACAGAAAATTAATGGACTGAAGTTAAACTAATGAATAAATATATTTTTTATAAAATATATTTTGATAATCAGTTAAACGTCAAAGTCATTTTAAAGTAAATTATTCTCTGGAGACATTTTCTAGTTACAGCTTCTCAAATGTGAGGAATTGCTGTTTTTCTGTGTCTGACAGCAAACTGAGCCATTTTGGGTTTTGGATCAGTATTCAGACTAAACAAGATATTTGGAGATGTCACATTGGAATTTAGACATTTTCATGGGCATGTTTTCACTATTTTCTGACAATTTATAGACAAAGATATCAATTAGTCAAGACAATAATTACATTAATCATATTAATTGATAATGAAAACCATTGTTAGTTGCAGCCCTTTAATGATCACTAGATTTGCTATAAAAATGTAAACACATGTCAAGATAAATCATCATCCTTGAAAAACAAAAGCTGGATCTGTTGCTAAAGATCCTAATGAAATCAATGGAATATTATGCAGCTGTAATTAAATGCAACTGTTGCTAAGGTAAAGATATGGCAACCACTCAAAATAAGATAAAACCATATATAATTAGATTTTTGAAATAAATGTTAAAGGCAAAGTTTCAAAAGTTAGTACAGAGTGTTCTTTATCTGTGAGTCATACTTATGCTTCACTGTAGGTGCTACAATAGTGAATAATGAAGACTGTAAAATGCTGTGATCTGTCTCTGTACCTTGTACCTAATGGTTTGGATATCTGTTTTTGGGGAATTCCTCAAACCCCTGACACTTAAACAAACACAAATTAGATCAGTTTTGTCAAAAACTATAAGGACGCTTCATGAAATATTAAGGCTTCTCTATTTTGAAGTAAACGAAATGATGCAACTTTATCAATCTTCAATCTTTATTAACATATTCTAAAGACAATCATCTTTGACAGAGAGTGTAGGATTGGAGTAAGCTCTGAATAATTTGTCAGGAGTAAGTGGGACATGAATAATTAAGGTTGGGGATACACAGAGCTGTGTTCATCGGAGGAGCGAGGAGAGCGGGAACCTGCTGCTTCCTGCTCTGTGCATAGAGTTAATCAGTCTACAAATGGACCCTATTCATTCGTCGACGCTACATTGTGTTTAAGTGTTTGTGAGCAGCATAGTTAACATCATGTCATATTGAACCTGTAATTTAAGCATTTATCTTGGTATTTTGATGACAGATGAGCGTTATTGATCACATTTGATTTAGAAAATATTGATCAGCATTGTCAAGAATGTCAGAGACACACAGCAGCATATTTTCAGCATCATGTGTGCACCAGTGGACATCATGTCTCTATCCCTCTCACACACACGTCGCTGTATCCGTGAGAGACCATTTATTGTATAGAGACCTGGGCTGGAGGCTTCTGGAAAATGGAGTTGCCATGGCAACAGCAAGCCGTGAGAGATGCTATTTGGTCTGTGGCGTGACGCTGTTGATGGAGGGGAGTGTGGGCGTGGGGATAGCCCAAAGATGGGGATGAGGGAGAGTCGACGGGGTTTAAAGTTAGGATCTGTGTCCCCAGAGAGCCGGGCCGATACCACGGCCCCGCCCGAGCACAGCGTGACCCGACAGCTTCAGAGTGTGTGTGTGCTAACAGTACCTATGTCGTTGTCTCTGATGGTGTGAGTCCTACATCGATGGACATCTGTAAGCACTTTCGCAGTGTTGCCAAGAGTGTGTGAGTGAGTGGTTGCGTCCACACTGGCGGGCATTTGTCTTTGTCTGTTCAGCCTCAAATCTGCAGATGTGCGTGATGTCCTTCGCGGCTTTGTGTGTATATGAGTGTGTGTGTGTGCGTGTGTTTGCGTGTTTGTGTGTGTGCGAGCGTGCGTGCGTGTGTGTGTATATGAGTGTGTGTGTGTTTGTGTGTTTGTGTACGTGTGTGTGTGTGTGTGTGTGTGTGCTTGTTTTATTAAAAGGTCCATTCACAGAGGCACCTTTGCTGTGATTCTACTGAGGGTAAGCCTAAGGCACTCAAAGCACAATGTTTAGTGCAACCTCTCAACAAAAAGTCCTTTAAAATGTAAGAAATATCTGTCAGTAGTAAAAAACTGAAAATAATATAATTATTTTCTTGACACTAGTGGACTTATCTGTCTTAGTATCTTGAAACAAGATAGAATGACACTATTTTTTTCAAAGCCAGTCCATCATAATGTATGAGCTTTCAAGAGAACTTTATGGCTGAATATAAGAGAGTAAGTGATTGAGCAGACATACTGTATATCTATGACCGCAAAATTAAATTAAAGACTGAGCTATGGGAGTGATAAAAAATAAGAAATATAGCTGCAAGCAGTACCTCTTTTGCGCTTATTACTGGAATTTAAATAGTAATTCGTTATACTACTGGAAAAACTATTATTACTGTCACGCATTATTAGTCAACACTGGTCTCCGTATTGTTCATTGTGACAAAATTACAAAATGAACCTCAGCTGTGTGTGCAAGTCATCAAAATTCATAAATATGACAGGTGAATGACAATAAAGCAATTTTTCAAATATGTTGTGACATGACCAGTAAATTTTACAATGCCCCAACATTCATCCAATGACATTATTTCCATTGTAGGCCTACGTTAACAACACACCTAATAATTAATAGTTTATTTTACTACAAAATGAATTCAAGAGGATAAATTACACAAATCTATGCACTTCACTTTATGTTTATATAAGCAAGGCCACAAGGGCAGAGGCTTCCATTCTCAAAAAACAATAACTAGTTTCAAATTAAAGCACCCTTAAAATGCTACACTGTAAGGCCATATGGAAAAGATTTGTTACAAACATAGTTCAACATAGATATCTACCAATTTTTGTGATGACTGGACAAACTCATTTGTTTATGGCACAATTTGGACCAGGCTCGTGCACATGTTTGGAGCTGGTGTCGCCCCCTATTGAGCAATGTCAAATTAGTTTTACACAAGTGATTCAAAATTGTTATTAAATATATCCTGCAAGTTTTGTAAGGTTCGGATAAACATTTTCTCATTTGTAAATTGATTTGTGCTAGGTTATGCCAATTTCTTGGCCTCCTAGTGGTAGATTTGAATAACATTTTCAGGGTATGTTTTTTTACTTAATCATGTGGACTCATCCTGCAAGTATTGTGATGACTGGCCCAACAGTTGTTGACATGACCCTTTTAAAATTCATTGGTCAATATCATGAAAACCAAACAAATATCAACAAGCTTTATTCAGCTTTTGATAAGCCTGGTCCAATAATGATGCACAGACTTTTTAGTAGCGATCAGACAGTTTAGGAGGACATGTCAAAAATGTGCATGTGCTCCAAATTTGATGACATTCTGTCCATCAGGTTTCAGGTACACATTTTTTGATATTTGTGGCAACCCCTATGGGTCGTCCTCAAAATGCTTTGAAGGGCCTATTCCCAAACATAGCCTGAAGATATCTACCAAAATGTACTATTGTAATACTGTAACCTTAGTGTCTATATGTCCTTTATGAATTTTTGTTAAAAGAATAAGCCTTTTTTGCCATGTTTTACTTTCAGCATCAAAAATGATGAAGATTATTTACTGAACTGATTGCTAAAGAGACACAATAAATCAGCACGGCTGGAAGATCATTATGATAACAGTTAACCAGTGAAGCAGATATATTTGGGTATAATCTCAGTAATCTCACAACTATTTATCATCATGACACTTGGAACATAATGTGAGCGTTTAATATTAACACTCAGTCATCATGTAGTTGCTGCCAAGTCGATGCCCTTATCTCTAAGAAACAAAGCCAGAAAACCAACATAAGCACAACTCTGTTTGAATTTTAAGTGCTCAATAGATAATAATAGATATTTTAAGTAATGTTAAAGTTAAATTGTAATTTACATGCAAATTCACATGGTGTTAATTTACAATAGAAACATAGCACCTCTTTCAGCCATCTTTCTTTGTACCATGGTTTTATAATAAATGCCTAGATGTAAGAAATTTATTGTGCAATTCAAAGACTTTTGAAGAACCAAGGATGAGTTTGCTCATCTTGACATGCTGCCTCACCTTAAAGATGACGTAACTGTAAATGTAACTAGATGAGTCACTTTACACCAGCTATCATCTATTGTTTCTTTTAAGAGCCATTTCTGTTCTGTCTGATACAAAATAAAGCTCCACGTAAACCAAAATCCCACTATTGATCCTTCAGTATTAAAACATCCATCTTAACAAGGCATTTGGTCTCAGATTCTGCCTTCAATGCTTTTTTCTTGTTTATTCATTATTCACTATCCTCAGTGCTGTTTTCCCTTTTTATGAAATATTTTAGAAAAATATTGGTCAGTAATGTAACAGTGCAGGATAAATCAGATTGTTGCACTAGCATTAAGACTCTGGCTAACTCATTTAGACACAATAGTAACTTAAACCATTTTAGATGAAAATGCAAAAATGCTGCATTAACAAATCATTTTTATTTTTGGTATTTTAGATTTAGTTTAAGTTGTTTTCTTGTTTCTGATGCATATCCACTTCTTTCAGAAGTCTATTTCAGACAGGTTTCATTTTCTCGATACCACAGAGCACCCATATTCTGCCGTCTTTCAGTTGACACTGACTTCTATAAAATTCATGAAATGAGGGATGTACTCATTTGTACTTGGAATAAGATGAATTATCTCACCA
Source organism: Seriola lalandi dorsalis (assembly GCF_002814215.2). NCBI lineage: Eukaryota > Metazoa > Chordata > Actinopteri > Carangiformes > Carangidae > Seriola > Seriola lalandi. The sequence continues at coordinate 1,500,200 of NW_019525245.1, read as the reverse complement.
CAGCTGGCTGAATTCTTTCTATTGCTTTCAGTCTTCAAAACTGAGTAAAAGAATAAATGACTTGTTAGAGGTTTTCTGCCAGGTAACCACAATAAGAGGCAAAAAAGTGGCATGCCTAACATTGTTAGGGTAAACTAAAGATATCTGGCGTGCTCGCTAACTCGTGTAGACATGCACATTTGTACACTTGATTGAATTTGCTGGGAGCTGCAGCCTCTCTGCACCCAGTGGGGAGGCTTGGACACCCTGACTCTCCTCGCTGTGCTGTGTCCACAGACATTAACTTAGCCAACAGGCCACAGTAACTCTTTTCATTCAAATGAATGCTGTGGCAATAGGTCTGTTTGTCAATGTACCCTGACTTGTAAAGAAGATAGGATTCTTCTTTGTTAATTTACAGAAATAGGTCTATGTCTTGTTTAGCTTAGCTTAGAAAGATACTCTACACCTTTCTCAACTGTCTCTGCTGAAAGCGGGTGGTATGGTTAGCTTAGTTAGCATGTTAAACATGCTTTCTAACAACATCTTCAGCATTCGAGCCCTTTCTCCACCAACCTCAGCAGTGCTGTCCTCAGTTTGAAATTTGAAAATTCTTTTTTCGAAAACCCAGGTGACATGTGGCTGTATTTGGTAGGTAACATGATACAACAAGTAAAGATGCCAGTTTTGCAGTTGTTCAAACATGTCACATATTTTTTCACTTTTACTTGAGTCTAACCACCTTTGTTTCCTGTTTATACCATTTCAGATCTCCTATATGACACTATTTTAAAAAATTTATGTTTATGTTAATTTATGTGGAGTGTTTAGCCTAGCCTAGCCTAGCCTAGCCTTGCTTGGCCTAGCCTAGCCTAGCCTAGAGTGGAAGCAGAGGGAAACTGTTAGCCCAAATATTACCGCTGTTGAAAGTTCAAATAACTTCCAGCAACTCCGAAGTTGTCTTCTTTGTAGTTTGTATTCTGTATCTTGGTGTAAAGAAAATTACCAACACATCAGGGCGTTGAATTGCTGAGCTTATTTTTAACTTTTTATTAATAAATCCCCCACCCCCTTTTTGTTCTCTCTGTGAATTTGTTTCTTCAGCTGCATGCACCAGCAGTCAAGAATGGACCATGAACCAACCTGTGCAAGAGCTTCACCTGGTAAGCACGAGGACATAGCTTTTACAAACTGTTCAGTGCGATTTTATACTAAATGAATATTTTCTTTCTCTCTGTCTATTTTTGTGTATGGTCTCCAGGGTGTTTTGGGAGGTCTGTGCAGTGGGAAGTCTGCTCTGGTCCACAGACACCTGACAGGAAGTTACCTGCCACTGGAAAACGCTGAGGGTTGGTTTCACATATCGTCATCTACAGCCTTTATGTGTGTTTTTTCTGTCACGCTGTTGAAACCTGACAATATACCTTTATCACAGCAGACATTTTGACTTGGCATACACAGGTGTAACAGATAACATTAATAGTGGCCGATCCACCACCAGGGGCATGCTAATAATTGTATTAGTTATACAGGTGCTTTTCCTGCTATAACAAGTGGAAATGCTTGCTGAGAAAGACATTTACAGTGGCTATTGTTTATCCCCATATTTTCAGGACGCCAGTATATTAAGGATGTCCTAGTGGATGGACAGAGCCACCTGTTGATAATCAGAGAAGAAACTGAACTCCCTGGTTCTCAGGTGGGTAAAGAACTGACCTGAACTTGAATATAATGGACAACTAATTACACTTTGTATAAATTAGTCTTTACTCTTAGCACGCTCTTGTGTAATTGAGTGCTATTCTTCTTCTTCCTTTTCCTTAGTTTGCAAGTTGGGTGGATGCAGTTATCTTGGTGTTCAGTCTGGAAAATGAGTCGAGCTTCCAGGAAGTTTACAAAATCTACCACCAGCTTGCCATCTACCGACCTGTCACTGAGATACCTTTTGTAGTAGTTGGCACTCAGGGTAAGACACTCAGACACAACATGTGCTTTCATTCAAATGTTTGCAGAGTTGACATCTTGCTGTATCTGTTGTTTGTTCTTTTTCTAGATAAGATCAGCAGCACCAACCCCAGAGTAATAGATGATGCCAGGGCCAGACAGCTGTGCTCAGATGTGCGGCGCTGCACTTACTATGAAACCTGTGCAACATACGGCCTCAACGTGAACAGAGTCTTCACTGATGGTATGTGTCCAGGTGAAAGCCAGACTGCAACATGGAGCATACTGCTGAAGAAGAAGCAGATATATGAAAGATTATGTGTCTGTTTAGAGGGCTAACATTTATTTTTTGGTTCCACAGCTGCTCAGAAGATCATGGCAGCCAAGAAGCAAGCTGCTCTACTGGCTTCCTGTAAATCTCTCCCAAACTCTCCCAGTCACTCTGGAGGATCCACCCCAGTGTCAGGTGTCTTTCCAGGACAGGTAAAACTGTTAAAGACCATATGTTCCAGATTGAGCAAAGTTGGACCATTTATCTTTTCTTACTGAGTGTGTTGTGTATTTCAGGTTTTTGTTGTCAGGCTTTTTTCATAGGCTGTATGCACATTGTTGTATCAAACTCAATTATCTCGCTCTCCTGTTCACCTCCCCCCTCTTATGCTGCTCTGCCTCGTTCCTCTCTTTAAGGCCAGTAACGGTGGTCAGAGCAGTGATTACTCCTCATCACTTCCCTCCACCCCTGTGATCAGTCATAAGGAGATCGGCAGGACAGCCAGAGGGGAGAAACAAGACAGTGCCACGCCTGGGTCAGTGCGAAGCGCCACCCGAAGACGCACCTCTCGATTTGCGGTACATATTGATCAAGTGATTGTTTTTTAGGGACACAAGCTTCAAGTGTGGTTTGGCACTATTTACTTTCCCTTTATTCTCTTTCTCTTTGTTACTTTTACCTCACATTTCACTCGGTTTCCATGTTAAAAAAAACTCATGAAACTGTGAGCACTTGTCAAGATGCCACGCAGATAAAGATAAACCAAGGCTCAGCGGAAGAATGCTATTGATAAACCTATAGTCACAGTAAGAGACTTTACTCTTTCATACAGTTTATTCACCTTAATATACAAAAACTTACTCACTCATATCCACAGTGAACAGTTTGCTCACAGGGCCCATAAAGTAGGAGTGGGAGGTATAACCAGTGTAAAAAGCACAACGGTAGAGAGATGCACCGTGATATGGATATGGCTCTACTGTTATAGGATGTCTTTTATTTGTCAAAACAACACACATTATCAGATAAGAAGTGATGGGTGAAGAGGCTCATCACACCGCATTAGTCTGTGGAAATTTGCATTCTCCTCAATGTTTGACTTTTGAAAACCAAAGCATAGATCAAGCAGTCTTTTTGCAAAAAGAAAGAAATTCATATCTAAGAAATACCCATAACTTGGTACGGGATTTGACTATGAAACTTAGGAACTTTATTTAAAAAATTCAACACCACATTTTGATCAATGTTTGGCAGAATGGTGAATAGATAATATGAAGTCAGTGGCTGAAGCCTATGTGAAGCCTATGTTAGTTTTTTATTTTTATTGGTAACACGGTTTTTGATCAGTCTCTTGCTGGTAAGACTTGATGGGGTTATCTGACATTGCATTTAGAAGAATTTTGAAACAAAAGATTAAACCTGCATTTATTGATTTTCAGCCCCTAGGGAGCAGGGCAATGAACTGAAAGCACAACTTCGTCCGTATGTTGTTTGTTGCTGGGCAGGTAGTGCTCAGTGGGATTAAGAGGCTTCGATGAGTCGATGAGAGCAGTGAGAGAGAATTCACATGTTAACGTTTCAAGCTTTAAAACCAGAACAGTGAGCTGAAAGATGCTAAAATACTCCAAGTTGGGTGATATGTACATTTGTCCCTATGAGTGACCCCTTTCAGATTACTAGTAAGCTTTTGTTAATTTGATAATATTGATATTAATGCAAATGGGACTGGTACTAAACTAATTTCTATGGAAATCAGTTACATTTATAAGCCAGTCTGTACAGGCAAAATATCTTTTATGGCTTTTTTTTTTTTAAATGCACAGTTATTCATAGGGGAAAGGCTCAATGCGTTATGAGTTAGAATTAATATTTTTAACCAATCACCCCATTCTTGCCTCTGATGTTATTGCTTTTTCGTCTAGGGCCGGAGAGGCAGTGATTCAAACAGAAGAAGTGCAGACTATAAAGGAGATCTGGGCAGTGGGCGCTCCATTCCCATCAAACAGGTAGGACACAGATTTGCACTTGATACAGAATCAAATATCATGTATCTAATGACCCTCTGCAGAGGACATCACACCAGCAGTCTCTCCAAATCAAAGGTGTGAAGGCAGTTTCATCACGTGGAGCGGTGAGGTGTGATCTCTCAAATTGCCCTGATGAATAGTTGGTGGGTCTTGTTGGCAGCCTGCAATCGTGTGCCGCCGAAATATGTTAGATGAACACGCGAGACTTTAGCAATAAATTCTCACTCTCGGGTTTTGTCACCTCCATCAGGGCTTCCTGCTGAAGCGCAGTGGAAGCTCACTCAACAAAGAGTGGAAGAAGAAGTATGTCACACTGTCCAACGATGGCATACTGTCCTATCACTCCAGTGTCAATGTGAGTCACTGTGTTGAGTCCCCAAAGCATTATGCTGCTGAAAGCACCACTGACGGCTGGTGGCTGATGGTAATGGCGGATGTTTGGTTTGACAGGACTACATGCTGAACACCCCGGGGAAAGAGATGGACCTGCTGCGAGTGACGGTGAAGGTGCCGGGAAAGCGACCGCCCCGTGCTGTACCTGCCGGCGGCCCTCCAGTCGGGCTCAACGGGCGGGTCAAAGACCCTGAGGGTCTCAGCCCAGGTCAAAGAATAAACATTTTTCCTGCATTGTACACCATGAGAGGATGAGGGCAATTCTAATTTTAGATGCCACACAAAAATGTATTTAAATCTGGGCGTAAGTATAAAACATAAACTACAACAAGTCTAACAACTATTTTCCAATTATCAGAGGAATTATAGCAATAAAACTCACTTACACAAAGTGCTTCAAAGTGCACCCATGAAGAGGCTGAAATCTGAAAAGATTGATTGAAAGTCCTGAGTTGAAATCTCCTCGATGGTTCTTTTCTTTGTGAAGCACGGGTGCATGTGAGTGGGTGAAACAGAACCTGATGACACTGAGTAGAAATGAGCAAAGTAATGTTAAAAGAAAAAAAAAAAGATAAAGAGGCAAGGGTTGGGGCGAAGGAATCAGGGCTCAGAACTACAGTCAGTGCATGGTCCTTTGGATTTTAAGACTTTTTTGTGAGGAGGGGGGGTCAAGCCTCTGTACCAGAGTGGGAAAGAAATTGCAAGAGAATGCGAAACCTTAACAAAAGAGCATCATAAGGGGTTTTACAAGTTTTGCAAGAGTGTGTGAAACACTTCACCATTTATTTAGTAATACTCTGTATCTTTTATTTTCTTTGGTATATATATATATATGTATATATATATATATATAGAGAGAGAGAGAGAGAGAAAGAGTCAGTGATGTATTTATTTAAATCACAGAAACTCAGATTACATTTAATGTTTGCCTAAATAACTCTGTTATTAAGTACATGCTTTCTGTTGTCTCTTTAGTCCCTGTAAGTGCCAGTAGTCTCCTGCAAGTGGAGGAAATGGAAGGCCTGGGCGGTGCACTCTTCCTGAGGAGTAACAGAGGGGTGCAGCGATGTCCTTCCACATTATCTAACCATGCTCAAAGTGTTGGTGAGTAAAGGACCTCAGTATGTGCATGACTTAAAATCATCCATGTGTTTGCACCAGATTCATATAACTTGGTGCATTGGTCCTGTGCTCTTGTGCCTAGACTCTGCAGTTGAGGGAGTCTCCAGCTCCTCCTCCACCAAAGATGTTGGCTCTGCCTCCCCAGTGACTGACAGGAAGAAGCATCGCAGGAAGAAGAGCATGAACCAGAAAGGAGATGCAACCACTGGCCAAGCAGATGGTAACACTGGAACAACTCCAGCAAATGTGTTTTTCCGTTCAGCATTCAGCAAGCCCAATAATAAAGACAGCAATCATATTCTGAGATTTTTTATATGATGTTAATCCTGAAAAAACAATAGTAATAATTGATAACTTTTATATTACATCTAATGTGCTTTCAACATGTAACATTTTTTGTTTCCTCTCTGTCTCTTTTGCTTTTTCGTGACTTCTTCTGCAGCCAAGCGCAAAATGTGGAAACTGAAAAGCTTTGGTAGCTTAAGAAACGTAAGCAAGACAGGTAATGTTGATCTGTCGAACTTCATCTTTCAAACTCTGCCTGACCCTCTGTACACGTCAGTCTGTCGGCTTGGGTTCCTTTCACATCACGGAGGGATATTATATCATATCAAGCTTTGTTGTAGCATGGCTAAATTAAACTGTAAAATATGCAATTGGTATTCTTCACAGATACATTTAGTCTTCCTTCATGAATGCAAAATTTATCATATGGGTCAGGGGGTTTGGTTATATTTGAACAGTTCACTTATACAAAAAGAAAAATGATGGTCCAACACGGATGCTTAACTGCATTGATACATGCAAACTTAAACCCTTTCGTTCATAATGCTGCAGAAACGTCTGCATTCGGGGGACTGGCTTAACTTTCTACATGGGCAAAATGACTTCCACTGAAAAATCTATGTGGTGTGTTCATGTTTTTCTGTGTCAGATGAGGATAACTTTGACTTCCTCATCGTGTCGAGCACTGGCCAGACATGGCACTTTGAAGCCCAGAGTGTGGAGGAGAGGGATTCCTGGGTCCAAGCCATCGAGAGCCAGATCCTGGCCAGTCTGCAGCTGTGTGAGAGCAGCAAAAACAAGGCAAGACAGAACAAAAGGCATTCAGTGTATTTTCTATAGACAATGCATTCAATGTATTTTACAATGATAATTCTTTTTTAACTGTATTGTCATTAATTACCTTCATTAATTATGTCTGTACTGGGTTTGTAACCCACAATTCATCATTTAACTGGTGTGGCTGATCTTCCTCACTGCAGTAAAACACAGTAAACATTCACATTAATGCATAAAAAGACAGTAAAGAGCCTTTTACATACTTATGCACATACATAATTCTCTATCAACATACTGTGTATGTCTGAACATGTATATTGACATGAATACACCAATGTACCTGTACACATTAAATCTGTTCATTGCCTATATGATATCACAGCACAGCTATTTAGCCAATCTTGTTTCAAAACAGTCTATATTGCCTCTTATTTTATGAGATTTTTTTTCTATGCTTTTATGCTTCACCAGTTCTATTATTCTCAATATTCTAATTAAATACTTTCCCTTTTGGCCATTTTTTCAGGAGGCATTACACCTGATAAGATCATTTAAAAAAATCTGGATCCATGGAAATGTTCATAATACATTCTTTTTCACTAATCTAATACATGACACATGATCTAAATATGTGGGCGAGGTCTGTATAGATTTCTCCCATCAACACAGATGCAAACGAATCATATTTATTGATTACTCCCACATATGTTGTAATGCATCTTCATCTGTTTCCTACGGGCACATCTCCTTGTGTGTGTGTGTCCCAGTGCAGTGATAATGTAACTCACAAAGGACAAAATATTAATGAATATGATAACAACTCAAGATGTGCCTTTTTTAGTATTACGTGTACCTGCTTGCATGGAGATGGGCCGAGTCATACACCTGAGGTTTGTTTTTATGCAAATCAGGTGGTGCAGCGCAATATTGGGACCCATATTGGCATGAAATTGTGTCTGCGCTTCCATCTGCTCAGACCGCCTCTTATTGCAAGTCAACAGTATAATTCTTAAGGCTTTAGTTGCCAGAGGCACACACACGGCATAAATACTTTATATAATAAAATCATTTTGGGCAACAGGATGTGTTTGCTGAATGAGACCTGAGCTCCATCAAGGACATAAACAATATTCCAACACAGATTTGTTTGGACAGTCCAAACCAATATTTATATTTATATATAGTTTTGTTAACTGCTAAAACTGAGCATTGATTGGCTTAAAAAATTATTGGAGGATCATTGTGCAAATATCCAGTACATGTATGCAAATATAAATGAAGGCAATCATCCTATTTTTGCAAGCAAAATATAGACAGCAGATAGTAATAGTGGAAATGTATATTTTGTACTACAGGTTGCAGCAGTTGTAGCCAAACTGGGTTTTTATCTTTTTTTTTCTCAAAAAAAAGCAGCTTTGTTTATGTGAGGCGATTTCACTATCTCCTGAAATGTAAACTGAAATTTAGAAGCGGCATTATCTGCTCGCTAATCTCATTGTATGCTATATATTTACACCCTGGGACTCCTGGATGAGAAGAGCTTTCTCTTAGGAAGACTCTTCTCAATCCATTAGGAAACTGCAGCTAATGCGATCGGCCATTACCAAAGTGCTGTATGTGCCAAACTAACAAATGGGCTAGGATTTCTGTTCTTGAGTGGGGAGTACGTCCTGGTGTGGAATTAGTTCAGTCATCTCTAAAAATTATAATTGCCACTAATATGATGATTCTGAATGATTACCTAAATCCCATGATGCATGTCTTTATGAGAATAGTATGTCCTAGGAGGCCAAAACCCTTCATTTTACAGCTTTAAATGGTCATTATAATGATTATAGCCATCTACCACAGCTTTTTCACTGGGAGATTTGGAGATGATAATCATTGTTATTAGTAATGAGAGCACTTAGCGGAGCTAATATCACAGAGGGGCGCTTTCTGGTGTTTTTTTCATTTTATTCATATACTGTGTGTTTTCTACAGGCTCGCAAGAACAGCCAGAGTGAAGCTGTGGCTCTGCAGGCGATCCGCAACGCAAAGGGCAACAACTTCTGTGTTGACTGTGATGCACCAAGTGAGTAACACACTCTAACAGCTTTTCTCCTCCTTGTACATGTCCATACGCGTGTGTGGTTTTGGTACATTTCCCATCTTGTCTCATTTCATCCCTGTATGTATGTGTCATCTCTCCAGACTACCCTTGTTATTTTCTCTTTTAGTCATTTTTTTAGTTTCAAAAGTCTGTGAAATAAGAATCAACCAGGTTTGAGACTGAGAGGAATGTGGAGAATTGAATTTATGGAGCGCTTGAAGCATTATTACACTAGAACAAACCTGGTCAGTCAGTGTGGAGAGTGGGTGTGACCACTGGATAGTCAGGTTTGGAAAGTTACAAGAAAATGTCTCACTATCTAAAACCAGCTTCACAGCTTTCTGACTCTCCTAAGAACAGTTCATTTGGACTTTATATTAACATTTAACATATTCTAAAACCTAGTTGCTTGTTATTTATTGAGGTGTTGCAGTCACATAATGGCCCTGGTGTACATGCACTGAACACTGAATTGATCGAGTGACTATGCATGTACTATAACTCTAAATAAAGCAAAAATCCCTGTTTTCTGTGTGTGCCTGTGTGTGTGTGTGTGTGTGTGTGTGTGTGTGTGTGTGTGTGTGTGTGTGTGTGTGTGTGTTAGCGTGTTTCCCAACCATATTTATTATATTCACAGGAAAACTGAGTTTAAATTTTTCTTCATTATTGTATTCATGTTGTATAATTGTTGAACTTTTAAAGGTAAGTTAAAACAACTGTCTGAGTCCTTCAACTCAAACTCACAACCTGAATGCTTTATTGAATCTGAATTGAGTTGTCATCCTTGAAATAATTTTTTACTTGTGTAAGCAAAACTTTCGGCCAAAAGAATGGCTACACTGTTAAGTGCAAGGTAAATTAGTCCATTAGGGAAGGACGTGCAAATATTGTCCAATTTCAGTCCAACACATGAGCAATGGGCTGCGATGCAAACTTTCGCTTTTAGGAAATGTAATCAGCAAAATTTCACTCATACTCCAGAATTAAAATCAGTGTCTTAGAAATCACTAAACCGAACAAAAATAGATTAAATGCTGAATATTCTTCTGATGTTGGAACACTTTAAAAGGCCAGAGTTTCAGGGGAATATAATGTTTGGCTCACTGGCCACAGATTTAACAGCCCTGCTTTAAAACTTGTCCAAACAGGATTTCACACAACTTCAGACACTTTCATGGCATGACATGGCCAAACAATTCAGATGGTAGAAATCTGTCAACCATATTGCACATAGTTTCAAATGTAGTGTCAGCCTAATTTGTTTGTGTGTACTCTCCCTCTCCCAAGATCCGACCTGGGCCAGTCTGAACCTGGGCGCTCTAATATGCATCGAGTGTTCAGGAATCCACAGGAACTTGGGAACCCATCTGACGCGTGTTCGCTCCCTGGACCTTGACGATCTGCCACGAGAGATGACTCTGGTTCTCCGTGCCATCGGCAACCACATGGTCAACAGTATATGGGAGACGCGCACACTGGGGCGGCGTAAACCAGCGCCAGATGCTACACGGTAAGGAAGGAGGGTAAAAACAGACCAACGTGTTATGAGATGTAACGTTATTGATGCGACATGGGGCAGCACTGCTCTAGTTCAATGTTTTACATCATGCGGGTATGAGCTGCTTACAATTATGTGTCTGAGTGTACAAGTTGTTTTACATTCTTGAACAGAAGAAAAAACAAGAAGCTGTAAATGTATTTCACCTTTCTTTCTGTTTCTCTGCTTTCGTTGCTGGTTCAGGGAAGAGCGGGAGTCTTGGATCAGAGCCAAATATGAGCAGAAACTGTTTGTGGCGCCGTTGCCTCCTCCCACTCCCAGTGAGGGCCCAGACATCACACTATCTGGCCGTCTTCTGTTGGCAGTGATGGAGCACAACCTCCCCAGGCTGCTGCTCCTTTTGGCCCACTGCACTAAGGAGGACATTAATGCACCTCTCAGCCTGGCCCTCTCCTCCAGGTCGCTCTTAGCGCTGCGACTGCCCGGCTCTGCCCTGCACGCTGCCTGTCAGCAGGCTGATGTGGTGATGACGCAGCTTCTTGTTTGGGTGCGTTTCCCTCCCTATCTGTTTTACCTCACTGTGATTCTTCATAATTTTGATGTAGTAAACACCAAAGAACTGCAATACACAGCGACAGAGACACGTTGCACTGAATGAACAGAATAGACAAAGTGTAAAACGATTTTAAATGTCGACGTCCACAGCAAAAATAATAATGTTACCCTTCAATAACCTCTAAGTAATAGGCTCAGCAAGAAAGAAAAGATGCTGAATAAATAACTCAGCAGACCACTCAAGGTGATGTGTGTGTGTGTGTGTGTGTGTGTGTGTGTGTGTGTTGGCGTGTGTGTGAAAGGCACTAAAGCTTACTGAGTCACATCTTGTTGGGATAATTTAAGGCAGCCTTGTCAGGTTTTAGGCCTCAGAGACCACAGGCCATTTATTCCATGTGATAAAATGTGGAATATGGGGTAATTACATAGTCTGATCCAGTTTTTGATCTTCTTTTTCTCTTTGTGTTCAGTATGGCTGTGATGTTCGGTGTCGGGACGCTCAGGGGCAGACAGCGTTGGCTCTGGCTCGCTGTTCTGGCAGCCAGGAGTGCGTCGACATCTTGCTCCAGTACGGATGCCTAAATGAACCGTCCCCCTCCGTCGCCACGACAGTCGGTTTCGCAGCAGCCTCTACATCCAGCTTCCCTGTTGCTATGACGCCTAGCCTGACGGTTGCCACGACACTCAAGATCTCGCACAAGAGCGGTGGCACCAGCTTGAGCTACAGCACTTCCAGAAGAGCAGTGTCATAATGGAAATATGGTGTGGTATAAAGTGTGTGAGTGTGTGTGAGTGTGTGTAAGAGTGTGTAAGAGTGTGTGTGTGTGTGTGTGTGTGTGTGTGTGTGTGTGTGTGTGTGTGTGTGTGTGTGTGTGTGTGTGTGCGCGCGTGCATGTTTGTGTGGGATGAAAACACTCATTGTTAATCACACAGGCACATTCAGTCTGCTACAATGATTTAACCAAAACAAAAAGAGAAATTTTCCTGACTACACATGACATGGCGTTCAGATTTAATAGGAATGTATTGCACTGTATACCAGCTGGTTTGATTCACATTTCCTCATGCAGTCAGTATTCAACTTTATTCTCCACTCTACTGAGGATGGAAATCTGCCTTTGGCCTCAAACAGCTTAACTGAGCATCTAGAGCCCAGAAATAAGGAACTGCAATAAGTTTACTCTTTGAAAGATGGACGTCTCTATTTTCAAGTCTGTCTTGCTTGAAATCCCGGTGTCAAACACATCCATACTTCTTCTTCTACTTTATTGACCACGAATGTTTTAAATTCAGAGTGCGTATACTGTGTTACGTTCAACACAGCTGGTCGTTCAGTGCATAAATAATGTTGTGTAAGTTGATTAAAAAAAACAAAACAAAAAAAAACTTTACAATGGTTGGAAAAGAAAGGTTGTTTTAAAGATAATCAAAATAACTGTATAGAGATACATTGATAAAAATACTATAATATTCTAAAGATTTAAAAGTGCTTCATTTTCCAGATTGTTATTGTATGATTTGTACAGTTGGTTCTGTGTATAAAACTCAAAGGGTTATTCATAGCTGCTCAGAGATTTACTGCACAGCCTCTTGGTTTGGTTTTCCTTTGACTACCACCTGATTAACTCTTTGACGTCCACGACTGAGATTTCTATGTTATGTTTACATCACTGTGTGTGACATAAACACTGCACATGATGTGTGCGTCATGGCAGCAGGTCATTACCGTGGCGAGTGTAATACTAGACGTGTACACGAAGAAGTGAAATGCCTCCATTTTGACTGAATGTATATGAAAACAGATGGTTTGAGTTCATTATTTCAAACACTAACATGTGTTTTCCAGATGTTACTGTTTTATTTTTTAATTGACTAATATTCCTGCTGTGACTAATAGACATTGAAAGTAATAGGTTTAATAGATCAAATGTTGTGATCTACATAACTGGGCCTTTGAATGACTATGATTATATTTACAAGTGGCTGAAAACCAACGTGAACTAGAAGAATGTTGCCCAAAGTAATATTTAAAAAGAAGGCATAAAAAACAACCCTCCTGCAGTACTGTGTGTATTTTGTGTTGATCTGAAGACGCTGAGTGTACTTGTCTGTGATGTAAGCATCTCTCTCCATTTGTATTTTTTTACTCATGCAATGGTTCATAGAGCATTCATTACCAATACACTAAGGCTACTGCCCAAGCTGTGGTGTTTTGTTCAGAGTTGTGTGTGTTTTTGTGTCTGGGCTCTTAGCAGACCATTTTCAAAAGGCAAGCTGAGTTGTTTTATATATATATATAGATATTTATATCTATATATATATAGATATATATACGTTTGTCCAGATTTGGTTATTCACTTACCTATTTTGACCTTTAAATATACTGTAGAATTTACTCCTGGGAGGATACGAGAGGCTCCAGCTCACAGGAGCATCATGCAGTGTAGTTACATCTCATATGCTGGTGTGCAGAAGGTTCATGTTTCAAACTGAGCTGAGGGCATCATTTTGTAGACAGGTGGGAGTCCTCCAGTAGCCAGAGGACATCACTTAACACTCTTCTAGCATTTGAATGTGAGGTGTTTTGGATCACACCAGCTCTTGTTAAAGGCCCCTACTGGCTTCGACCTACTTCTTTCTAGGTTGAAGTCATGGACTCATTTTTATTCCATCATACCATCTCTGAGATGGTTTCACTTTCATGGAGTTGTGAAGTGATTTTTCTGGGGAAACACATGTAAAGACAAATGTGATATAAACACAATAACTAGAAGGCAAATGGTGCCAATATGGGGATGTTTTGTAGATTTATAGATGTTGGTGTTCAGGAACTATATAAAAAACATGAGGTTGGTATATATGATATGGAATAATGATATATGAATGATATAAATATAGAATTAACTCTATCCAATTGCAATACAATAATCCTGTGCTTGTTACAGATTGCAATGCATGAAAGAGAAAACCCAGCTTTGTGTTTTCCCTTAAATACTGACATTGATTCAATCCACTTCTGACATGTTTGTGTTTACATTGCTGTGAAAGCTTCAAACTCGGGCCTCGGCTCTGGAATATGTACACAACTCGAAAAGAACAAGAAATGTTTTACTCAGAGTTTAATCCAGCGTACATTTGTAAACATGATTGTTGATAATCTTCTAAAAGAAAAATGAATGCAAAGTTACTGTTGACAGGACAAAGATTTCAGTGTAATGGAAACATTTTTGTTGGGCTTTTTATGCGTTTTTGAAGTTTACTGCTTGACATAAGTGCTGGTGTTTATCTTCTTGGTCCATTTTGGACCATTTTTATATGCCAACACAAAACTGCTCTGCACCGAGTTTGGTGTACACTGTATGAGAAAACTAAACTGAGACTGACATATCTAGAGAAAATAATCTATAAAGAGTGAATGTACAATAATAATTAGCAGAGACGATCAGTTCCATCTTAAAATAAAACAAAATTTCCTCTCCGCTCACAATTTAAAGCAAGGCTGCTGTGATTATGTCAGTTTTCTGGTTTTTGTTTTTGTTTTGTTTTCTGTAATTTATCTGGTGTGTAATTTCGTTAAAATAATCTTGAATTCACTCTCACAATCTTATTCCTCCTCATCTTCCCTCCCCTGCCTCTGTTTGTCTACTCAGCTCAAAGTGAAATCCTCATGGTAATCTTATCAAGAATGTGTGCCAGGAGGACTGGGACAGGGGAGGGAGGACTAAACAAGGACAAAAATGACTGTTTCATCACTGAGAATGCATTTTATAGGAACACATGTACTGTTGATGCCATAGTCACCTGTTGGACTTACAACCATCTCAATGAGATTTAAACCGCAGCTAAGTTAAACCTTTCAGTTTCAGGCAACAAAAGGAGACTGTTTGTACTTACATCTGAAGCAGCCTATAGTATTTTACTCACATATTTACAGTCAGTGGTAGGTTTCCAGTAGTGTTAAGGCATCCAAAAAAGTGAAAGTGTCTTTGATGAAATGACCAGTCTGGTATGCTTTTTGTGAAAATAGGTTTTAATACACCTGATCATCAGATCATCAGTATTGATAATACATTCCTCAATAAACAACATTTCCAATGGCTTTACCTATTCATTTAATAATCACAGAAGATTTTTAAATAATCAATTTCTTCTTCTTTTTGATATATGTGTCTAAAGATATAAGGTAACAGGATTTGATGCTTCATCTACACCATTATGTTTGTGCTATTAATTTTGAATCTGCACTCTGCAACATTTTCATGTAAAACTACAACAGCCTTATCAAACATTGGTGCTGAACAGGACATGAATATTGTATTGTTCCTAATTGATACCCTGTAGATTTGTCTAGTTAGCCCAGATTATTTCCTTCCCAAGTGTTGTCACTGATGGGGAAGAGGGAGTCAGAAATCAGTATTTAAAAGCGAAACCAAAATCTTTTTCCCATGCAGCAGACTTCGACTGATGGAAAGCTGGAAAAATGAAGGATGAATGTGTTGAGAAAACATGTTTTCCTGGACACCTTCATATTTTTGTCAGAGGTGCTAACTTACATCACCTCATATGATTTTATTTCTGCAATCCTGTATTTCTGGCTGTCACTCAAAGCTGCATTGGTGCTGGCAAAACTTTAAATGGAAACAAAAGAAACCCATTAACAACAGCAATGAGTTGCCAAGAAAAGTTTTCTTCCTGTCTGCAAATTACAGCTCGTCACTCAAAATAAAGACAGAGTCACATTGTGCAGCAGAGAATAATGTGGAGGGTAAATACTCAGACAGCACATAAATCATATAGAAATTAACAGCAAATTTTCACAGCTTCTTAATATTGATTTGCTGTGGCGTTAAGTATGGTATAGTGAGACTCCTCTTGTATTAAATGACAAGTGGACGAGTGAATCTTTGAACTAGGCAAAGATGTTAGCGATGAACTCTCGGAAACGTTTAGCGTACTGCTCTGGATGAACTGTGGAGATTTCTGCTCCAGCCTGTAAAAACACACACACGAGACACAGTCGATTAGAAATAACTTGACGGGAAATCAAATAATTTCTTTACACTTAGCAGGATAGAGATGAAAGCGTGCATACTGTATGCAAAGCAATCCCTTTAAAGAACACTGATCTCTCACCCCGTGTTTGACAGCCTTGGCAGCGTGAGCAGCTTTTTTCTTGGTGTCATACTGTGTCAGCACGTCAATCAAACCCATAAAATACACCTCTCTCTGGGGTGCACCTGCATGGTAGTGATTCACAGCATTGGGTGGGTGATATTGATCTGCAAGTAGGATCTTATCTGCTGCAGCCCAGCGTGAAATGAAGTCTGGGTGTATTACAGCCTTGAGCTCCTATAACCTACTTAAATTCACCAGAGATATCTCAGCTGTCAGGACTCACCTACAGCGCTCTGAATAGCGTACACATCCACATAAGGGTCAAACTCCCCGGGACCCATGGGTTTGAAGGAGTTCATGTAGCCAGCAATGCCCTCTGGTGAGGTGGAGCTTGGGGCAGGAGCCAGGCCGTTTTCCTCCTCCCCTTCCTCGTCATAGGATGACTCCATCTCCTCTTCCTCCTCCTCCTCCTCCTCAGCCCGCTCGACATCATGGATGCCCAGCAGAAGGCTGTAGTCCATCATCCTCATATGTACCAGAAACTGCAGAAAGAGGACATGCACGCTCGTCGAATCAGAAGAAAACATTGACGGGAGTGATTCCTTAAACTCGCCTTTCTTACCTCAGTATCTCTGATGAGCTTGTCCATGATCTTCTCTTTCTCCTCGTCACTCACATAAACTTTTTGCATGTTATTCCTGAAGTCCACGTCCTTGTAAGTGGGCAGTTCTTTCACCTGTAAATACAGAGTGAAGGTTGACT
This sequence comes from Seriola lalandi dorsalis, assembly GCF_002814215.2. Lineage (NCBI taxonomy): Eukaryota > Metazoa > Chordata > Actinopteri > Carangiformes > Carangidae > Seriola > Seriola lalandi. The sequence goes on along the minus strand of NW_019525245.1, from coordinate 1,483,380 downwards.
GAATTACATGCAGCATAAAAATCACAAAGTGAACACAGTATTCATTAGCATTTTTCTCATTAACAGCCTTCCTATTTCCAGTGACATAAAAGTCAAACAATATTACCCCAAAAATTGTTTTCAGAATCCACAGTTTGAAAAGATCAAAGGTTTCTGCAGTTATTTAAACTCTATCCATTCAACCAGCTACTTAACAGCATTTTATCTAGGTCAGAGACGCTCCAGGCCAAACAGAGGGCCTCTGATGTTATTTAAAGTCATTTGATAAGAGATTTTACAGTGCAAACACTTTTGGAAAAACCACACTGGTAAACTAAACAATAACAATAAGATACAACAGAAACTGTAATTTTCACACACGGCTGTCAGTCACACATTTGAAAAAGAACCTTTCTCTGGTTTGCGGTGAGAGATACAGCACTGTACGTCCACACCTTCAGACAGCTGCAGAGTCGACTTCAGACTCTTCTCAGTCATACTAATATGATATGATGATAATATGAATCAAAAACATTCAAATCTGTTAAAGGGACCCTTCACTAATTTTACATGTGAAGATAAGTTAACACGTCAGGAGAAATGATATCATCAGGGTTATGAGGGCTGTGTCTCACAAGCTAGGGGCATGAAATTGAAATAAAGATCCTACCAAATCAACAAGCATTATGGGAAATGTAGTAATTTGGGTTTGGAGTTTGACTAATACTAAAATTCAGGATATCTCTGCCTCTGCTGCTTTGAGTCATCGCAGTGAATCATTTTAAAAACTGAAGAGCAGAAACCCATTTTAGTGAAATACTGAACCTATCTTTTAGGGGACAGAAACGTTTTTATCTTGTACAAGTCAGGCCATAGACAGTAGCTGCGCCAAACTTTCTTATCTGAAAAGGTCCCCGTATAATTAAAGGTAACATGCTTAAAGGATCCTCAGCTACACTTGCAGGATCTAATTCATCATCTTACCAATGAGTCTGAGTCAAATTACATCAGACAGAACAGACTCATGTGAGGAGTAAATGATTTTTGTTCTCTTTACATTAGTTGACAGTCCTTTAGATTTTCCAAGACCACACGTCAATAAATCGTCTATAATCGACACAGTTGTTGAACGGCAGAAAGTGGAGTTTAAGTAGGAGCTCATCATGCAACTTTTACCAAAGTCTGATCTCACCTTCTCTTTAAAACTTGCTTCACGAGACACCAGGGACCCCTGAGGTAAGAAAAGACAGTCACTGATTACTGTTATCCTGGCGTACAAGCCCCTGAAACATGATACATGAATGGGCATGAATCCTAGAGTCTGCTTGCAGCTGAGGTGGTTTAGGCGACGTAGGCATTTCTTAAATTCAGAGAATTAAAGCCTCTGTGTGTATTATGCAGAGCCTTTACAGTATCTTTCAAGTCAGACAAACTGTACTAGCGCTCCCTCTCCTCCTTTCAAAAATTTCTGCGTACAGCATCTGCTTCTTAGCAAGACTCAAAAATTCAGTTGTAATGAAAGTTTATGACATAAAAACATTTACCAAATTTTTATCTTTGGTTTTCAAATTCCAGTGAAATAAATCAAATAAACTCTAAACCATAAATGCTGGTGGCAAAAGGGACTGAAGTAAAACTAAAAACACGACTGATGCTTCAACACATGATGCACCAGACTTCTGAACCCTCATCCAGCCCCGTGACTCCTGCAGGGTTTACCTTGAGGTCGTACTTCCTGTGCACATGCAGTCTGTGGCTGAACATGTTCCTCATAACTAACAGGTAGGTGTCCTCGCTCTCCACAGTGACTCTGTACATGGCCAAGAACTGAGGGAGCAGCGTGCTGCCGTGGCAGGTGACAATATGCTGGAAGGGAGGGCAGCAGTGAATGAGCAATGAATCGAAGGAAGCATGAGCACAGCAGTGAGGCATAAATGAAAGTGCTGCTGTCTTTGCTTAAATGCTCTCCCAGATGATCCTTCACTGGCCTGTGATCAGCACTGGACAGGTTGTTTGTCTCTGCTGTACTCTGTCTCCCTCTCTGGCTTTCTGTAGTACTGAAACACTAGAAGTAATTGAGGTGTTAGAAAAAAAAAAAACATACGATAGTTCTTGAACATGACAGATTGTTCACCTTCTAAATAGCAGTTTGACATAAAGGATATCTTCATTTTAACTACTTTAACTTTACTACTAATAGTGCTATAAAGAAATGTTTTTTCTGAGTGGGTCCCTATTTTGTTTGGTTTCGTGCAAATGCAGCAAAAGCATGCAGGTGACATGCTACACATTTCTGCCAATGTTGTCACACTATTCCACTGATCTACAAGTAGCAGCAATGCACCAATAAACACAGCAATGTTCCCGAAAAGGCTAGAAGAAGATGACTGCTAGCAAGTTAACATGGATGTAAACTACACAGGTTTCAAAATGTTTTTAAAAAATTGGCTTTGTACATTTTTTTATTAGGAATAAGACAGGATTCAACACATTTTCAGGCCTCAAGGAAACAAACAATGAGTTTTGGTGAGAAATACTGCATCGTAAATAGAAACGTTGCTTGTTTACAATAAAACACACACACAACCACACACACACACACACACACACACACACAGAAACACACAAACACAAACACACAAACACACACACACACACACACACACACACACACAGCACCTGTAAGGTCCACTTTCTAACTTTTTGTCTGAGCAAACTTCAGACCATGAGATGAAAGCACCAGAGAAACCTTGTAAATGGACAATGAATTACATTTTTTGTCTGTGTGTGTATGGTTGTTGAATAATGGTTGTCATGGGATACCGTTTGTTGTCAAACATTTTTTCTTGGCCATACATCTTTTTCACAGTAAAATGAACGTTGGCTGAATGTAATATAGCCTCAGTTTCAGGTTGCTGGCATGGCACATGCTGACTCACTGTCACATTCTCATGTCTTCCTGGAGCACTTGAATGTAATAGAGTCATTGTTAATGTGTTTAGCAATACTTGTGATTTTCCTGCTGTAACAAGTCAAAATATCTGCTGTGATAAAGGCCTATTAGGCCAAAACAAATGCAAATATGTTACGCTACACTACAAAATATTATGCATTTATTTCGACAACATGACAATACAAATCAAACCGTATTGACTCAAGAGCTTTTCGTCCATAACTAGCTTTTGCATCAGTCCTCTTGAAACAGAAAAAGGCCTGATGGAGAACCCTTGCTTGGCATTCTGTATTTTTAACCAAATTTAGATATAAAAACAAGAGGCCCTTATCATGTGTCATTACTGGTAAAGGAAAAACCTCCTCTGTTTGATAGCTCTGATGTTGTAAAATCTTTGCCATGGCAACCTGAGAAAAGAAAAAGCAACTCCTCTCTGCTAGTATACAGCACAAAATGACATGTAACCAATAGAATTCATCCTCAGCTTCCACCCACTGAAACTTTACACAAAAACTAGAAAACACAATAACTCACTAAAATGTGGGCTGAAATTACATTTGTGTCGCTTTGAAAGGACATTTAAGCCTGAGCTTACTCTACCCCCTGCCACTCATACCTGGTGATATTCAGAGAGGATGTTGTGCATTTCCTCCACCTCCTCGCTGGAGATTTCTTTTATTACCAAAGTGCGGTCATAAGACGTCAGCAGCAGCCCCTCGCGTTGCCCCTCCTCGTCCTTGAGTGGAGGGCTGCGGGCCAGAGACACCTGTTGGTGAGTGAGAGGAAAAACATCATGAGCACATGAGACATCCACTGTACAGTAAGTCTGCCCAGTGAAGCTGTTACATCTCTTATACTGGGATCCTGTTTTTAAAATCATTTTCACTGAAACACTGTAGAAATTTGTAATGCAAATCTCTACCACAAAATATTCTTAAGATTAAGATTTTGGTGGTCAAAGGTCAAATTTCTAGGTCACGGTGACGTCACGTTCTTGTGAATGTGATTTATCAGGAACACCCAGAGGGAATTTCATTACATATGGTGCAAACATTCACTTCGTCTCAAGGATGAACTGATTAGAATTTTGTGGTCAAAGGTCAAAGGTCACTGTGACCTCACAAAACACATTTTTGTCCATAACTCGTGTATTCATACCCTAATTATGACACAGTTAGACAAAATCCTATTAGACAAAATCCTATTAGACAAAATGTCTAATAGGATAAAAAGATGAAGTGATACCAGCAGGTCAAAGGTCAACTTCACTGTGACTTCATAATGTTCTCCAAAACAGCTCTGGATATAATTCAGTGCTGTCACTCAAGAAGGGGAGATTGTGACCATATTTTCTGCAACTTGGCTGGTTGGTGGAGGCATACAGCTGTGAGGTGGTGATTCTAGCTTGTTATGGATCTCACAGGAACATAAAAAGATGACGTTTGCACTGATGCTCACTCTGTTTTAAGACTATTCTCACTTCTAGATCTGCAGACTTTAAAGTGCACATACAGCTTGCTTCACATCATTCTGTGCTAACCAAATGTGCACTGTGCAGAGTGGATGATGACTCTGTGTGCCACCTGGCACATGCAAATATCACACAAAGATATTCAAATTTAGAAAGGAACAGATAAATATGTATTTTTGTGTGTCTGGTTTTAATAAGAGAAAGCAAAGAAAAACCTTGAAAGTTCTGAGTTTGTGCTGTTTTTCAACCTGCTTGTTTTGTCCATGCTTTTTCTGGACTATAAAACATTGATTCGAGGTAAGTTTACATTCATTACCTGATAATCTTGGTCCTCAATGCCAAAGCGCTCTCGCAGGTTTCTAAACACCTGTGGACAGTACTCTTTGAATTTGAACTGTCCAGGGAGATTCTCTCTGAGGAACAAAGAATCAATGCTTAAATGAATATTAAAAATGTGTACAATTTCACATCATTTGTCTAATGTTGTCTAATGTGAAATAGCCATCACTAAAGGTTTTGTTGTCACTTTCTACATCTAAACACAGCATAAATACAATATTTCAGTGTCATGTTATCAAAACGATAACATGGTGACATCCCTGCTGTTTTGTGCAGCTGTTTCCATACTGATGTGCTCATTCAAAATGAATGAAATCTATTCAGAGATAGTAACCAAATCAGACAAAATAATTTCCCAATGGACACTTTCATTGTTGGCTATGTCTAAATTATTCATATAACTTGACTGAATTATTCTCAGCATACAGCTGTTTCCCTTGACTAGTTGGATAAGATGAAACATCAAGTCATGTTTAAAAAAAAAAAAAAACATTTGCGTAAAATATCACAGAGGCAAGGAAAACATATTTTCTTGTTCTTCCCACCTCTGTTTATAAGTCTTTACACAACCCGGATTCCTGAATGGATTAAAGGATTAATGAAAGCCACTCAGTTTTCTAGACTCCATCCTTATAGAAACTGAACCTCCCAGCAGACAGAGTGTATAGCACAGTTTTCATAAACAGTAATGATTTTGTAGCGTACTATATCTGACACCCTTGTCCTACTGACACTCTGTGCTCTGTGAGCCCTGCAACATCTTCAGATGAGTTCATTTATTATTCGTCTGGCACCTATTAATGCTGTGGTGTTATACAACCTTTGAAGCAGCTCATTGGATGGCTATTATGCTGCATTTCCAACTTTAGTATACGATATCATTCTTTTGCATGGCAGTAACAGTATGGCATATTTCAGGCTGTAGTCCATACAAGCTCACATTTGATTCCTTTCATCTTTTTTTGGCTGATGCCGTCATTATTGTTAGTGGTAATAGCTGGAGCTGTGAGAGTGTTAAAACTATTGTTGGTGGAGAAAATCATTGTCGTCCTCTGAAGGGGTCTGCAAATTTCTGATAAGCACAGGCAGGCAAATAAATCACAAAAGCTACAAAAATCTGTGCAAGTGACAGGAAGCAGGATGAAGGGTCCTAGAGTCAGGCAGACAGAGCTGGAGAGAGTGGAGCACAGTACTTGTTAAAGAGGTGGTTGTTGACTTTTATCTTGGTGCTGGCTTTGAAGTTGTCTGGGAGCAGCATGACGGGCACAGGCACCTGGCTCAGGTCATTAATCTGCAATGATCAATGGATGAAGAGTTCAGGGACATATCCTCACTCGGACCGACATGAATACACATTTGGGCTCAATAAGCAGCTCACATACCTACCGAATGATTGACTCCCCACATCAGCACGCTCAGCACGGGGTCACTGGCTCGGAAAACCTCCACTTTCTGCTGCACAAAGTGTTTCTTCTTGGTCTTCCGTTTGGACGCCAGAGAGTTGAGAGGATTGGAGGCGGCGCTGGGAGAAGACATCGCGCTTTCACAGGTGTCCGAGCGTCAGGTCTGTGAGCAGGGCTTCTGCTGTCATCTGCAGAGTCCCGTGTATGTAAAGTAGCCTGAAGTCCGCCCTGCGGAGTCTCTGCAGCAACAGCAGCAGCCTGTTGGCGCTATGAACCAACTTCTGCTGGACCAGAGACTTAGCTGTAGGCTACTGTCAGTATGATGATACAATAGGCAAAAAATAATAAAATCACCTCATTCATGCATGTGATGTGTGACTGGTTTGGAACTGGAGATTACAGAAGGCTTTAGCAGCAACAACAACAACAACAAAAATAATAATAATAATATGATAATCAGTGGTGGAAGTAAAAGTACCAATACAACAATGTAAAAATACATTCATTCACTCAATACAAGTAAAAGTCCTGCATTAAAAATCCTACTTTTGTAAAAGTACATAAGTATTTGCAGCAAATGTAGTTGAAGTATTAAAGTAAAAGTACTGGTGTGGTCCCTCTGACTGCTATGTTGTCATATGTTTCATCATTTGATGATTAATACTGAAGCATCAGTGTGTAAGCAGTATGTTACTGTTGGAGCTTGGATTTTGTATACAGTTTTACAGCCAGGAACAGGGACACCAGATAAATCTGAGGGGTGGTGAGATGATTAATGGGAAAAGAAAGAAGAAAAAACAGTGTTCTGATACACAAATCTGTTTTCAGTTTTTGGACTTTTTGTGTGTGAGTGTCCAGTATTTCACAAGAAAAGCATGAATTAGAAGAAAGTTCAGAGTAGTAGTTCAGAGAAACACAATTTTGGATAATATTTTTTTTTTCAGTTTTTCATTTTTTTCTGTCGTTTCCCCCTGGAGTTTATCTTGGGACCAGCACTGTAAGGTCTTTCTTCTATGTATCTAAATGTTCTGGGCAGAAATCCAATAAAACAGGGCTGTTGTATTGGATTCTGTTGCAATATGTAGGTGTTTCTATTTTTCTGTCACTCAGTGTAATCATGCTCTCAACGCTGCAGTATAAGTCATTATATTGAGGGGGTTTCTGCATCTATAATGAAGCAGATACCTGACCCCATCCCTCACTGTCATATTGCTTTACTGCAGCCAAACATTTGTTCTCTCCATAATGGTTACAGGAGGCTCCAAAATGCTGAGACTTTACAATCTTTCAGATATTATACGCAGGTGTGTGGGTTACTGATAAAAATACCTTTTGCTAAGTGACACTCACAGTTCTGTAGTCATGTTACATGTTATCTGTTACCTTCAATCATGCATCTAGCCACATGTGAGATTCTTATCCTGAGAAGTCTTGCAAGTTCTGCCTTATGCTTCATCTAATGGACTAGATGGAACTTACTTTGTGAGAAAATTTATTTTTATTTCCAAAAAATTATAACTCAGTGATTTTTATTCTTTATTATAACAATTCAGAAACTCAACAATAAAACAGATGAAGTCTGTTAAGGAATATTTCGTAATACTGTCCATCTTTATTGGTCTTAAGTTTGTATTCTTTTTAAAATCACTTCCTCCTTCCTTCCTACGTGAATCTAAATCTAAACCTAATAGCCAAAGGATAAAAAAAACAAAACAATGCTGCCATGTAAGTTTGTGCTTACAAACATAGAAATGTCTAGTGTTTGCTCTTATGGACGATTCAAAGTAGTGGAAATAACATAATACTATAAATAAAATACCATATTCAAAGTAACATAAATAGGATTACATCTATAGATTATGTACAGAAATTACAGTAATACAGTTACAGTGGTTTCAAAGTAAAAAAGAAAATACTGAAAAATATATAAATAGGATTGAGTACATACAAAAGACTAAACTACACCTGAACCTTATGTATGATATACTGTATATACAGTAATGTAAAAAAAAAAACATGTTTCCAACTATTCCTATATAGAAAACTTGTAATCAGATAAAATGTTAAAATCTTGAAACTTAGAAGTAAACCCCTTGAAAATGTGCAGCCCAGACTGTAGGTGCAGTTCCTGAAAGTTATTGCAGAGTTAAATGAAGAGACAGGTTGTCTCTGTAGGATGTCTCGCTCCAATGTGACACGTCAGATGAAGACAGTCTTGATATGTTCAGTAGAGGGCGCAAGGAGACAAAGATACACCTGATTTTGAAACAGATTTTCATTGGTGGAGAGCTGCTTCTGGTGGATGGAGAGTGAAAAGTGAGGCACCATTTTCACTTCCTTTAAACTCTGTGTGGTGTTCCTTCATCTTTATCTCACACTGGTAACGAAGCTGCAGCCTGCTCTGCTTTAGTCCAGGCTTTATGCATTTTAACAACTCAGGCTGCCTTTCTGTTTGGTGTTTGAGGAGACCGGCATGCCGTTCTCGTCCACACACCAACACTTGCCACGCTGCTTACCTCGTGACGACCAACACTGCACAAACAGAGCAAGCAAACAGACAGTGAAGCTTTCATGTGGAGCTGCAAATACAACCACACCTCCAACCACATGATATTGTTTCAATGATCTCTTATAGTGCATCTTAGATTAAACTCACCTGCTTCTTTCTGAAGAAACCACGCTTGTCACAGTTGGGCATGTAGATATCATGATTTGACTTAAATAAATGGGCATCCAGACCTTGGATGAGTGTTGTTAGCAGCTTACGACATGGCGCCTGTAGGAAGGGTTCAACAGATACATGTAAGTGCATGTCTGATTCCAGGTTAGTGATGTACTATTTCACTGAGGCAGATGAAGAGGATTTTTTTTTACCTCCTCTGGATCCTCAGTGGGTCCTGGATCTAGAATTAGAAATAGGCGTAAATATTTAGCATCTATCACTTATTACCATGTGAATATTGGAAGTGGAACAACACAAAATTCCTCTGACTGTGAGGTCAGCTCCAATTACTCTTTTTTTATTAACTCCTCAAAAACTCAAAAAACTGTCACTGAGCCATAAAAGCATTTTTCACTACATCTCTCTCTTCTGATATTTTTATTTCCCAGCTGCTGCAGGACTAAGCAGTTGAGCCATGGAAAAAAAAATTTAAAAACAAGGGTGTTTCTCTGTTCAGATTTTCTCTTGACCATAACAAACTCATAATCATGTCACAGGGAGATTTGTTGAATGTCCCTATGTTGATTTAAAGTGAAATTAAAGTATGTAACCCTGTCAAAAATCCACAAATAAAATCAGCAAAGGGTGAGATGAAGCTGAAAATCCACCACTGTGTCTCACCCACTGAACAACTCTGCTTCATCCATGCATTCACATCACCATCCAGCCATAAAGTGCTGTGTGGGACTTACCTGCAGTGTTGGTCTGTTCAGTCGGGTTGGCGCTGCTGGCATTACTGCAGACTCCTTTGCCCTCCAGCAGGGCACGGAGAGGCCTCGGCTCATCATCTGGAGGTGCACAACGCAGACCGTGGGCACAGCTCACTGTGTAGACCCCACATGGTTCTCCAACAGCCAGAACGGTGTTGTTGAAATCTACAGACGGCTGACTCTGTGAGGTCTTTGCTTTACAGCCGGGACATCCTCTGGACGGTGTGGTCAGCGGCACTGGGCTTGACAGAGCCGGCTGCAGGAGGAGCATTACCAGGATGTTTAAATACAGAAGCATCTTACTCTGAAAGTTGTCCACTAATAGATGTTAACAGTCCAGTCTCTGTTTTCTATTAAGACTTCCTATTCTAACTCTGTTCCCTGTTTTGCACTATCTCTGTTTAGTTCCACAGACTGCAGTTTGTCTGTGTGTCAAAAGGGTTATATAATTCCCTCAAGCCAAGACAAAGTGATAATGAGGCTGACAGACACCACTGGCAGCAGCTTTTAAAGAGCCCAAACCAGCGGGGAAAGGTATGGGAGGGTACGTGATGGAGAATGTTAGCTTTCCTTCTCATTTCCACACAGCAGAGCACACCCCGTTTCCCCTTGTCTCTGACACATACACACTCACGCATGCTCATACCATTTGTTGTTTGTCATCCTGCAGGATAGTAATGTTTTTCTCCACTGATTGCTGTGTGTGCTGCTCCGTTGCTCTCTCTTTGAGGATAATTCATTTCCAGAGCTGACACTTTCATGTGACCAACTAATTGTAACTCAGCAGATAAGAAATTCACTGTTGATGTTTTATTGCTGGTGATAATAAAAAATATATGCTTTCCATCAGAATTTAAAAGAAAATCTCTTATAATCAGTCACCAGTAATTGAAGTTGAGAACTTAAATCATCAACTCCAGTATAAATAAGTACAACTTAAAACAACTTAAATCTCAGTATATTTATTCAAGTGCTGTATATGTAATTTTACAGTAGAAATTTACGTAAATACTTCCATTTTATGCTGCTCAATATTTTTATTCCACTACAAATATACTAAAGTTTTTGCATACAATATCTATAAGAGATTATTGAATATGATCAAATGTAACTCAACCTCACTCAACTATAACTTTAAAATGTTTTATACAGCAAATCATCCAACAATCAGTTAAAAGCATTGATTAGAAATGTATAGATAAACTAGTTGGCCTCATAAAGTATTAAGAATAAGGCAACTATGGAAAAGAAAAATACCCAGTTACAACAATGGGAGTAAGAGTATTTAGTTACTTCCACCTTGTTTTTGACTTTATGACTTTTCTTTAAATAGCAACCACTTAACAAACACTTTGCTGACAGCGTGGATTTACAAAGTCTGTAACTTCAGGGCTAAAGGTTCAGAGGAGTTGGTCGACTCTGAGAGGCTGAAGGAGTGCCACTCAAGGCTGGATGACTAAGACATTAATAGCCACGAGCAAAAAGTCCCACCCTGTAAATTCCACCATGTGTGAGTCACAAACACATTAAATTAGAAAACAGGATCACAAAGATCTGGCAGCTCGTTTTCTAACCTGTTGTACCTGACCTCTGATAATGTCGATGAGAATACAGTGTAAGTGGAAACATGGCCTTATATTAGTCACGTACAGTAAAGGTACACAGGCAGCTCATAGATTTTGGCAATTATTTATATGTTTTGGTGTATTAGGCCTTGTTGATAATAGTGTTTCCATTGGTAGCTTTGCTTCAGTGTGATGAGGCACCTTGGTTAATCACTACAATCAAAAAGTCACACTTCTTTTTTAAATCAATAAATATTTCCTTTTTCAATTTCTACTAAATTTACTACATAATATTATATGTTAAAGATGAAATGATTAGCTGAGTAAACAACAAGATGAGCAGCAGAGCATAAATTGGCAACTATTTTGATGTTAGCTCGGGCCCTAGGAAATTGCGGTGGGCAAAAATAATTGTCACATTAATTGATATTGAAAATAATTTATTTGCTACCATAGTATATACACATACAGTTCTGTGTAAAGGTTTTAGGCACTTTAGATTCTTGTCTACAACACAACACAATCGGGGTGGTGTCTGATTGCTCCGAAATGAATTCTGCTGCAGGACAACAAGCCAAACACACAGCCAGAGTTATAAACAACTATCTTCAGAGACATAAGAACAAGGAGTCCTGCAACAGAGGATCTGGCCTCTAAAAAGCCCTGATGTAAGCATCAGGGAGTCAGTCTGGGATACATGGAGAGACAGAAGACACTGAGACATACAATACCCCTAGTGTCAGTTACTAATAAATACATATAAAACACATATGGTAACCTTGAAAGGGCCATACTGCATCACTTGGAGAGGAATTGTTGGTTGCCAAATGACTCTTCTTTAATTGATGAGGTGATGAGGTGGAGACAGTTCTTTTCTTTATGCTTATCCCAGACTATTTCTAAGGCACATTTAAATGGAACATCCTTCTTTTTGTGCCCTCAAAGCAGGATTTCAGGCTACTCTGTGGGGCCTTTCCAAAACTAAAACAAGAGCTACCTCATTAAATATAACTGCAGTGAGTAAACAGTAGATAGCCCTCCCAAGCACTAAAGTGTACATTTTTATTAGGCTACTGTCCAAAATAAAAAAGCTTTCATAAAAGTAAGTTTGAGTTTCCTTTTTTTTTTTGTGTGAATAGTCTTTTAAGGTTGATGTATAAGTACTCATGTCAAATACATGTAAAAGGCCTATGTGGAACATAAGCTGTATAACCAAAGACACTCACACACGGCACTGCATAGGTTAAGGACCTCACGCTGTATTTTCCTCTGCTGTGATTGGTTAAGAAGGCGGGACTTCCGACAGCGCAGGTTGGACATAAAGTGACAGACTTCACCTCCTTAAAATTGGAAGAAAACCCGGAGGACGATGCGTTACAAGTTTTAAAACAGTAAGGAATCAATATAAGACAACGGGGCTTTGAACAGTGTGGTATGTGAGGTACATTGGTGTTTACATGATTTTATTAGCCATACAGCGCGACAACGTTTGAGACACTGAAAACAGCTAGCCGGCCAACCGAGTCCTCCCTGTAGTTTGGGAAATGTGTTGCTACGTTTGAGGTTGGCTCGTAAATTGGTAAATCGTAGAAGTGAACACGCAACAAATAACAATATGAGGTGATAGTTCGCTTTTCTGTTTACTTTGTTGAAACACTTTACTTGTTAGATCCTCAACTATGTTATTCAGTCGTATTCGGTCTGGTGACTTCTTTCATCATCATTCACAAAGATGAAGCCATAATTTGTTTTCACTGCTCATGTTTTAAGACGAACCGAAAACATTTTCAGGCTTTTACCAACCAAACTAGCCCGTTACCATAGTGTAATGATCCACCTTTAATCCAGTGGAAGTAAAAAAAAAACAACCCACCCACCTAGGTACTTTAGTATTGAGTGATGAATTTGAATGGAACAACAAAACTGTGAAGGTGCGTTTACCTGAGTCACCCTGGCTACGTCATAACCTGACACAGGAAAAGCATAACAGGTTACACATGTACAATGGTGGGAGATGTACTCACACCCAACGCAGTTAAAAGTAAGAGTCATGCATTCAAAATTTTATTGAAGTCAAATTACATAAGTATTGGGATCAAAATATAATTATATAGGTGCTATATAAGGTATATATAAGCACTATAATTAAAAGTAGGGTATTTATCATGTCCTCAGTATTTATTATGCAGAATGGCCCATTCAGAATAATATATATTATTAAGTACATATAATATTAAACTTAGCCGATGAATGTAGTCGAGAAAAAAGTAGAATATTTTCCTCTGAAATGTTGAGCAGTAGAGGTATAAAGTAATAGAAAAAAAAAATTGAAATACTCAAGAAAAACAAAAGTATCTCAAAATTGTACTTAAGTATAATGCACATCATAGTGCATCAGTGTAGAGATGAAAAAATAGACAGACAAAAAATTTACAGAAAATAATCAACAATTACTCTGATGATTGTTTAATTATTTATTAAAGTAATTTATCAAACAAAATTGCCAAATTCTCTAGTTCCAGTTTCTCAATTTTGTGGATTACCTGTTTTATTCCACAGTAAATGCAGAATATTTTAGGCAGATAAACTATTTAATGTCACAACCTTGGTGTTAGAAAATTGTGACAGATATTCTTCACTACTTTCTGGCATTTTATGGACTAAATTATTAATGGGTTAATCGAGAGAATAATCACAATGCTGAGGTTACCCATATAGCGGTCACTTCTAGGCCTATACTGGCTGTTATCAGGCAGTGTCGGCTGAGAGCCAGCCAGATTATCTGTGTGTAGTGTCTGACTATCATGCTAGTCTAGACCAGACTTGGGGCGAGGACCGGGGTGTATAGTGGGCCAGAAAAGACACTATATGTGGCCCAAGTTTTGGCTAGAAAATGTTACTGTGTGGGTAGCTTCTGATTTGGCAGTTAAGGGGAAAGTGAGTTTTCCTAACCAGACCACATCACACCAGGTCTAAATCAAAAACCACTCTACCTAGACTTGTCAAATCTGAACTAAAATAACCAAGAGAAGCTAAAGACTGTTTAAAACACTGTTTCTGATTATCAGCTGCGACAGCGTGTGGCTGGTATTTTCATCTTGTGTGTATGTGTGTCGTCATGGCGAAATGTGGTCATGAGACACCTACTGTAGCGGAAACTACCACAGAGGTGGCTTTGAGTACTTTGGCAGGTGTTAATACAGCTGATTTTGTCACCATGATAGTGTCACAACTGTGCAAGATACAGTCATGAAACTTTACAGACGTGTAGTTGAAATCAAAATTAAAGACAAGTTTGAAGATAGGTGTGGTCTGACCCATAAGTACTGACTAATGTAGTAGTAACTACTGAGTACTCATGGGTCGAAACATCAACATGTTGACAGGTGTTATGGCTGGTGTGATCCCATCTCCAGTTTATTTGTGAAAGTAAAAAAATGTCAAAGTAACTCTTTCATCCCCCATCCAGGCCACATCAGACCACTTCTAGATCAAAGAACACTATACCTGAGTTGTCACGTCTGGAGTAGATTAACCTTAGATTAAAGACTGTTTCAGATTTGTGAAATCTTTTATTGCTTTATCTAAAAAGAACAGTGAAATAGCCCTATTTGTGTTTTCGCAAATGAAACAAAGGTTTTAAATGAGAGACCATCTTGTGTTGGAATCACACCAGCCACGACGCCCATCGACTCACACTCACAAGGTGAAAACAATACCAGCCGCGCTGCTGTGGATGTTAAAAAGGTTTCACAAATCTGAAAATGTGTTTTAGCCAGTAGTTTGCTAGATTTAACTGCCGAATCTGAAGCTGCACATCGGAAGCTGTGTGTGTGTGTGTGTGTGTGTGTGTGTGTGTGTGTGTGTGTGTGTGTGTGTGTGTGTGTATTGATTTCAATTGTTAGAGACACCACACAGTCTGGGTGTCTAAGCTTGAGTCAGTCCCAGATTGCATTGGGGTGGAAGACACCCAAGGGAGGTACCTGACCATCACAGGCCTAACACAAATAGGGGACTCACGTTCCTGCCTCTTGGCAGTGTACAGTCACTGTCCAGGCCTTTGCTTGTCTGTGGAATGTGGGATTAAACGTAAATGGAAAAACACAAACGCAAACACAAAGGGTTTGGCCTGAGGATCAAACCTAGGCCTTTCTTGTTGTCAGGCAACAGTGGTAACCATGTTGTGGTCAGAGATGTTTGCTCTCCTTCCGCTTACAGCTTTCACGACTGCACTGACATTTCATTGTTCCAGAGTTGTTTATCACGATTGCTCTGCTTGTTGTGTGCGTCAACAGTGGAAGCATCACTGAAGTTCAGACTCAAAATCACTTTCATTAGACTGCATCTTGTCTTGTGCATTAATTTAAGTGATGATTTTTTTTTTTTTCACTAATTATGTTGACTGAACAATCACTAGAATCTTTGTCTTTTGTTTTAAGAATAATTATTTAATGTTAGTTGGCCGTTTTTTTCAAGGTAACATTCTCAAAAGCAGTAATCAATCTCATTTGTTTCCCTGTGTCCTAGATTGTAATGATTTTCAGACATGGACGACATAAACCTTCATTATCGCTTTCTCAACTGGAGGAGGCGAATCCGAGAAATTCGTGAGGTGCGAGCAGTGCGATACAAGGAGCGGCTCAAAAGGATGCTGAGAGACGGAGACATACTTAGGTAACGGTGATGAGCAATGCCAGCACGAGAGGTCAAACTGGAGACATTTCTTAGTCATGTGGTTCATTCCCAGATTTTATGCTAGAGCCCTTCCTTTGCCTGCTGAATCAGCATCCCACTTTGCTTGTGTTTGGCAGGAGTAACATTTTTGTTTTTCTTTTTGGATCTCTTTGTAGGTATCATGGGAATTCAGATGAAGTTGGCTGTTTTGTTGCAGCCAGACCGTTGTCGAGAAGAAATCGCTATTTTGAAGTAAGAGTTTGATGATTTCCTCTCAGTTCATGACTATTCATTTGACACAGAAGTGACACAAAAAAAAAAAACAATCCAGGAAAGGTTACTGCTACACAAGTTATTTTCTGATCTACTTTCACATGAAAGTTTCCTGGCTTCGCTGCTTGACTCTGCATCATGAATTTGGCCTACATATCTCATAATTAGGACAAAATCTCAAACTGTAACTCTAGCCCAGTAACTCTAGTTCTAATTAGCTGGATCTTCTTTCATCTACCACAGGATGTAGCTGACTCATTTGTTCTCACATTGTTGGTTTACTGTAAGTGTAATATTCTGCTGTGCAAATCTAAGCTTGAGGATTTTGACTAAATTAAATGTGTGAACAAATAGCTTTTTTTGTGTGACACCCACTGTCCCACAATGCAATGCATGCCTCAGAACTGAAAATAATTAAATCAACTTTGGACTACCAGGTTCAGCACAAGATACAAAATTAAAGATAAAGTGTTCGCATTTAGTAAAGAGTGATCGGTGTCCTTTGTCGCACATCTCTGGTTTCATTTCCAGTGAGTAGAAAGTGTATAGTGCATTTATTTCTTGTACCAACTGTCAAAACAGTACATCATTAAGATAAGCATGTACAGTTAACTGTATTGCGTTAGTATATATTATTGATGTAGGACACCACCTTCATTCTGTGTGATGAGAGGAGACTTGGCAGGCCGTCGCGTCTGACTGCTCGCCTTCATCTTTTTGAACCATAATGGAAAAGAAATCATGAACTCTCCTGGGAATAGTGCGCATCTGAGAAACAAAGACCTTTCAGCTTGGAAATAGATTTGTGGAATTACTTGGCAGCTCTTTTTACATTGTGTGCTTAGCCTGGGTGTGCAGTAATTGCTGATTTGTTCAAGTCAAAGACACCGAAATCATTTACGCCCGAGTCAGAAGCAGACTCAGCAATTAAGTCTCAGTACCAACACAGAAATGAGAAAAAATATCATATTTTTAAAATTCAGACAGGTTTTCCTCTGCCTGCTGAGGCTTGCCTGGCAAATCTGTATTTATATCTTGAGCAGCTTTGATGTTGAGTTACTGTTCAGTCAATATACCAGGTTCAATTAGGGTTAAAAATATTGTAATGTTTTTTGATCGTATCACTTTATTGCAAAGCCTTGGTACAAGTGGAGGCAGCAATGTATTTTTGGATCAGAGAAGAAACCTGAAAAAAAAAGTGTCGGTTAGAGGAGTCACTAGGATCACACTCATGTTCCGTTTTTCTGCAGAAAACTCATGCTACATGCTCCAGACATTCAATTACATCATAAACAAGTGAAGCAATCTTAATAATTTGAAAATCTTAGTCATTTTTAAAACAGTGAGTCCTTGATTTTGAGTTGTCTCTGCTTTCTTTTTAGCTAATGTTTCCAGATGGCTGTCATTGTAAAACAAAAACCCAGCAAAATGAGGTCTTAAGTGTGCAGTTGATGGCTGCATACATGATGTTGTTGGAAAAGGCCAGCAACAAGTCATAGCTGCTGCTCTGGGGCTAAAATGTACCAGACTTTGCTGTTGACACCAGTGCACTCAGATTCTGACCCTTTGTTTGAAAACTGCTTCAGCCAGCAGCCAGTAAAACTCCTGTGATCCTGTCAGTAGGGTCAGCACTCTACTGTATACTCCGACAGAAAAAAAAAAAAGAAGAAAGTGCATTAACAGCTGCTGCACACACAGATACAGTGTGTTTAAGTTTCAGTGGTACTTTTCTACAGACTTGGCTCTCTTATCTCAGCCCTGACAGACTGCTTTCACCGAGCCAAAGAAGTCGCAGCTCATTACAAATCATGTGCTGGTTTGTTTATTTTACTGTTTTTGGTAATCTAGACGCTGACGTGAACAAACATCTGAAGACAGTGGCCGTTTCTCAGAAGTAGCCATGTTCAAACTTGCCTAACACACACATCGGATGTGTAGTGAAACAGTAACTCAACCTTTATACTTACGTATGCTTCATGCTACGTGACTCACTTTGTGGGAGTCACGTAGGAGGAGGGAGGAAGCAATTTACGTAAAATGGGGTTTATGAGCTAATACTTGATAGTTAAGTGGATGCTGATTGTTGATCTGACGGTAGATTTTACAGATCATCTGCATGTTTTACACTGACACAGAAAAAAGGGACGTATTCCCTCTCCCTCTCCGGAGACCACTGCTGAGGTCATGGGAAAGAACTTAAAAATTTCCTGCTCTGCTTGCCCTGGATTTGACAGCAGTGCTCTGGTTGCAATGCGTCCATCTAGGGCTCCCTAGGGATGATGTCATATGGTCAGTATTCAGTTATGATAACAATGGTGCAGGCTAGCTCTTTGCTTCAGGGTTTTTACTTTGAT
The DNA here is from genome assembly GCF_002814215.2 of Seriola lalandi dorsalis. Lineage (NCBI taxonomy): Eukaryota > Metazoa > Chordata > Actinopteri > Carangiformes > Carangidae > Seriola > Seriola lalandi. The sequence goes on along the minus strand of NW_019525245.1, from coordinate 1,464,937 downwards.
CCATCATGTGTGTACAGAGTGAAACTACACAGTTTCAAGTTGATTTGGAAATTCCATGAGGTGAAAAGAGAAGCAGGGCCGACCCAAAATTGAAATACAATGTAATGGCCTGTAAAAGTTTGGGGTGGAGCCTGAAGGAGTAGAAACAGCAATAAACCTGCAGCACTCAAAAGGGCATTTAGAAACTTTTTCTGTTCATCTTATATGATTTTCCTCCCATCAGATCTGTAAAACTATAAAACTAGGAGGTAGATTACAGTCCACCACTTTGAATGAATCCCTCCGACTTTGGTGATCGACCAACAACTGCAAAATAGTATTTATCCAGTCCTTTAGTTCATGTCTAATGACATTCCCATGAGCCTCATCTCTATACTTTGTGTTTAGTGCTAATTAGCAAATGTCAGCACACAACATATAAAAAAAGTGTATAAATATATTACTTTTTACAACATTACATCAATGTAAACACTTAATTCATCACAGTGGCTGACTCATCTTTTTAAGAGAACGTCCACCACAATAAAAATAAAATCAATTCTGATAAAAAAAAAAGAAGAAAAAAAAAGACATGTCCTTCACCTCGACTTCACCCCTCTCCTCCGCCTCCTCACGATCAACAAAGTTTGTTCTGCTTATGCACTCTCACAATGCAACAGCCTCCCACAGATAATGTGTTATGACTCGTAGCTCTGGATGTGAAAACAGCTTCCTTTAAGTTCTAGGTTGGCGTCTGAAGATGTGTCAGAGGATGGATAAAATGACTACTCACATTATTTAAAAGAAATATTAATATCTACAGCTTCTGCCCTCCTTGTGATGCTCAAGTCTGCTAACGCCATGTTGTTTAAAGACTATAAGGAGACACTAAAGGTTGAGACATTACTGTGAATTTGGGGAAAATCTGTTTTTGTCCTTGGAGTCCTTTTTAAAAGAGAAAAGTTGTTTCAAAAGGAAGAGGGTTTTAAACTGCAGTGAAAACCCCTCTCTTGTTCTTTGGTGATGAAATCGACCTGTGGTCTTTGCAGGTGACCATCGTCGATACAGGAGTGAGGGGGATGATCGCTGTTGGTTTGGTGCCACAGCTCTACAAACTGGACCATCAGCCGGGCTGGCTCCCACACTCTGTGGCTTTTCATGCTGATGATGGCAAGTATGTGTCACTGATCATTTCAATTACATATACTGTAGACTGAATATAATAATGTTATACATCCGATGTAGGGATCTCACATCCCCACAGAACGCTTAGTCTGTTCACGTAACAGACTGAGGAGCCGAGAGCAGAGCACTCTTGTCTGTTTACGAAGGGTTCTGTTGAATAAATTTGGAAAGGTCGTGAAAGGGCACACTTTCATATTTAATGTTCAGTTCTCAGAAACTGTTTACTACTTTTAGTAAGAGCTTTGTCAGTCAGCGTGAGAGCGCAATACTTGGTCTGATGTTTTAGGAACTGGACCAAATATAGAGAAGCTGCGCATTTATGCTGGACTGGCCCTTTAGAGTAGCTGTAGTGATGTGACAAAAAACAGGATTTATTGTACAATTGAGAGGGTTTCCTCTGGGTTTGCTGGTGTTTATATAAGAATATGCTGTAAATTGATATGAGTTCATTACAACACAGTAACACTTCCCCTTAAAAAGTCGCACAGTGCTGGGAACTGAAAGGAACCAATATCACACAAGCACTATTGGCTTCATCACAGGGAAGTCCGATATAAAAGGCATGGGACCAAGTTACAATAGTAGTTTTTGATATTATAAAGCTTGGGGGTCATTATTTTTGATGCATTCATTAGAGCTCAAACATTAAAGAGAGGACAGGAAGCAAAGGTCTCTGGCTAGATTCAAATCGTGGATGTTCTGGTTCATGGTACAGCACTTTACACCCTCAGGTCACCAGGGTGCCCCAATATTTTAGATTTTTATTCAAAAATCCAGAATTCATCAATGATTTTTATGCATATGAAATTTGACTCAGAATTCAGTTTTATATAAATCCAGGTCAAAACAAAAGTTGTATAGTTTTCTTTATTTACTGAGAGGGAGTTGGCGTCAATGAGCGGCTGATTATCTGCCATTTTTAGTTTCATTTTCTATTAGTGGAAGTGTTTTCTGATTGTCCTTTGAAGTTTTTCTTTGAACATCTGCAAAATGTTCATTCGCCATTCAACCTCTCAAGAATATGTCTTTCCGCAGGCTGTATAATGGCAACACTGTGGGACAGCAGTTTGGTCCAAAATGCTGCCGAGGCGACAGAATCGGCTGCGGAATCTCCCTGGACTCTGACGATGGACAGCTGACAGTGTTTTTTACCAAGAATGGTAAAGAAGTAAGTACTCCATCACCATCGTTTTACTTTACCTCACACCGAATGTATTCATCCAGTGCAAGTCTACAAGTGAATTAGTTTTTTCTTTTCCCCAACATTACTGTATCTGAATGTGTCCTCAGGTTGGCAACGTGGAAATCCCAGCATCTCCTGAAGCTCTCTACCCTGCTGTGGGAATGCACTCTTTGGGGGAGGAAGTTCTGCTGGACCTGAACGCTGAGTGGGGGATGGAAGATGATGATGGACAGATGATTGTGGACAGTCATGAAGAGGACTGGGGCCGTCTCCATGACGTCAAGGTGATTGGCACGGTAAGTCCTAAAGCATAGAGAAGAATGAGATATATATAAAACTTGGAGTTTTTACCAAGTTTATTGCGAATAAAGGTCACACAAACTTTGAAAGGTTGTCTCCCTCATGAAGGTTCATGCTGTGTAATGATTGGCTGGTATCAGTGCGTGGATGAACCAGAGAATCTGCACACACCAGATTATTGTTCTACAGTACATCAGCAAGGTTTAATTAAGGTTGGCTGCTAATGTTTGATGTTTGAGTCCTTTTATCACTCCAGGTAGTTTGAACATCCCAAACTCTGTGTGCTGGGTTTCATAATGTGAAAAAAAGGTGTAAAAAGCCTTTTGTGGCTCCAGATGGAGCTGCACGATATCTAACATTGGTTAGGGCTCACGGCTGCAAATTTGAAAATTTAAAAAACCTTTGGGTGTGGCGTTAGAAAGAGGAGCCCGCTCCTCATCTCCCTTTGACGTTCCCAGCTTGAGGCTACATTAGCTGTTTCCTAACATAACACTTCAAATCTCCAACCAAACTGCTGGCAGTTAGAGTTGCATTGTGGGTAATGTAGGTGCCATGTTTTGCCAAGGAAGAAGAATGTGTGGAATAAAAAAGACCATATCTCTGGTTCTGCTACACTGATTTTGATCCTTTTATTAAAAACTGTTCATTGTGAGGCAGACAGTGTTATAGGAGTGCAGTGCTAAATTGAGGGAGTTCTCTTTTAACCAAGACTTTCTGAAGAACCTTGACCCTACATCTAACCCTAGCCCTGTATATTCTGGCTAAAATGTCCACAACCTGGCACACACAGATTCTTTCCAAGTCCGCCTCCAAAACGTCTCAGTTAGCTTAATGCAGAATTGTTGATGTGATTAAATGCAACAAGAATTTATCAAAACATCTCTTAGACTAGTTGTAAAACGAATGTTGATAGATCAACACAGAAACTCAGACATAAATATTAGCTGTTGCTAAGCACCTGATAAAAGATTAAGATAGAAAGAGATAACCAAAAATAAAAATGTTTTTCTCAGAGGTGTTCATTGACCTCTCTCTCCCCCTCTATTTGTTTGGGTCTCCACCCCTCCCTGTGACAGCAGGGCTATAGTGTTTGTGTCTGACTCAGGCGCTGATACACACGAAACCTGAACTGAAAGAGGATGGGAGGAGATCGCAGCTGAATAGCCCTCAGGCAGGAGCGAGTAACCTGCATGCCACCCGCACATTTATTTACCCTTTATTTCTACAAATCTGGCCCTGTCCTGTGTGAAGGTAGGGCCCACAAACCGCAGTCTGAACTTCCTGCAGCTCATCAATTACACAAGTGCACGTGTTACATGAAAGCTCTTAGGGCAGAAAAAAACAAAAAGTTACAGTCAATTTCAAGTTGTTATTGCGCATCCTAGTTACTGAGCTCCTTTTTCTGCTTGAGCCTCATTTGCAGTTCCTTTTTCATTTGTCCAATCAATACCTTCAAGGGTTATTCTTTCTGAATTTGCTGACACTTGTGATTGCATGTTAGGTCAGGCGTTTGTTGGACCCTGGTTTAAAATCTTGACATGCAGGTGTGGTAAACACTCATGTTTATTAAGACAGACGAAATCCAATATTGGCTACAAATATACTGTGACTGGCACAGCTGTTTACAGATTAGTAAGTGATTTACTGTCAGCCTTCATCCACATGAAGTGAGCTGCAGTATCAACACCAGAGTGGCTGTTTACCTCTTGAGGTTGTGCTTACATACTAAAAAAAGAAAGATGAGGAGGTGTATTAAGAAAACACAAGTTCTTCAGAAATGAATCAGTCTGTAAATGGTTATGGCTTAAAATGCAGTTTATTTATTAGATGTAGGTTTATACTGATGCACCTGTTCATATGTGTATCTTAGGTGTTGTTATTGATGCCGAAGCGATAGTGGTTTAAAGTGGGAATCACAGATTTTTAAACACTATTGGTCTATTTTTGAAATCTCATGCAGTCTGCTTTTAATTATGAAAGAACAGTGAAATTAGGGAAATCTGCAACTATGTTTATAATGAGATGTTGGGCAAAACAGCCTGGACACTCATGGAATACAATAGGCTTTGTTTTGACTAATGCAGTTATCTTCAGATGGGCATATTATGGGCCCATGTGTTCATCCACTGATCTGACATTTAGAAAGGTCACTCTGGAAAGGATTCAGTTTTGGTGGTGTTGATTTCCTGTGCTGCGTGTCGTAAACAGTTATGTTGTCCTTGTTGCCTTAGCTTTGCTTTTAGTACCCAAACAGTACAGTGCAGGGAGAACAAGTCCAAATCCTGCCCTATTTTTCCAAGAAAGAATCGCATGACGTTGCAACCTATTTTTTCATCTCATCATCTAACATCCCTAATAGGGTAACGTGTGAATAAAACATGCCCTTTCATTTTGTTGGATTCTGGTCTGTCCCAACCTGAGGAGGAGGCAGCAGCTATGCCAGTGCAGACATGCTATCAATACCAGTGAAATGCAGGTATCTGTTTGGAGGAACTGAGATGTTTTTGAGTCATTATGATCATTTGAACAACGTCCACCTGTGGTTTCACACAGTCCAGCTGACACACCTAAACATACAGTCACCAAACTCCAGTCACCTGCTTGACTAAAACAAGGTAGTGCTTCAATTAGTCTATACAAGTAAAGAAAGACTAAAAATATTGTAAAGGTTCGTTTAAAAAAGTATGGATTAGAACAAATTTGCAAGTAATATTAATTGCAGAACGTAAAATGCCTCCTTAACCACTGCATACTGTTTGAGCCTTTCAGAAGCAACTTTGAAAGTAGTGCATTACGCACAATGGAGGTTAGTGGAACAGAAGCTACTTTGAAAGTAGGGCAGGACCTCCGGTTTCCATATAGGACAGCAAAGCTGCTTGAAGCGAGCCTATGTAACATTACTGAATATCTGCCACTGTGGCCACAAGTGACAAACAAACGGTTATTGTGAAATGCTGGTAGGGAGGACTCATAAAGACAGCTAACTGACTCAGTAACGTTAGTTACATCGCAATATTTCCCTAAAGTTAGCTAACATATGCTAACATTAGCCACCAAAAGCTGCAGGTCTACTGGTCATACCAGACCATATGAGGTTGTAGTTGGTGTAGTTTAAAATTTTAAAAGCATAAAATAATGCATTTCTTTTAATTACTTAACTTACTTAACTGAAAGCAATATTGCAAAAATGACTCAACAGTGTATATCCCAACATTGTTTTCAGTTATTGTTCTAACATAAATTCTATATGTATCCTCAGACTAGGACATTTCGCTGAATGTTAATGCAGCTCCTGTGTACAGTCACAACCTCTGTTTGTTTGTGTGTGTGCGTGTTCCTCAGCTGCTGGAGTACATGGGGAAAGGCAAGAGCATCGTGGACGTGGGCCTGGCTCAGGCCCGTCGGCCTCTCAACACACGCTTCCACTACTATGAACTGGAGATCACAGATGCTGGAGAAAAGTGTTACATCGCCCTGGGGCTGGCACGCAGGGTAAGAGCCTCCTCCTTTTAGTCACCACCGTAATGATCGCATGTCATTGACATTGACACGCCGTATTACTTACTGTACACACTCTGTGTACAGTAAGTAACAGTCTGCTCACACCTCGTCATCCCTCTCCCTCATACGCACCACTGCTCTCACTGTTTCCAGTCTTGAGTGATGGATGACCGAAAGAGGAAAAGCTAACAACAGAATAAATATTATCTCATTTTACCCCCACATCTGGTTTTCCATAGAAAGCATGTTGTTCCAGTTACATGCTAATCTGCCATCTTAACTAGAATACTGCAGGCGAGTAAGTTATGGCACAGTTAGTTATAAGATAAGATGAGAACATCCGATTGTTCTATTTGTCTCAGTCTTTTCCATTTATTCTTTGTTTTACTTCCTCTTTCCACACACTCACCCTGCACAAGAAGGAATAAATAGAAAATGGTTAAAGGTATTCAAGAGTTCCTCAGGCTACGCAATTTAAGGTTAATATCCTGATTAATTTGGCTCAGTTGAGTAGTATTTAATCAGAAATGTTGACAGCAAATGATGATCCATATTTTGGAACCAAATCTTGGGTCTGAGAGGATGTGAGTTGAATATTTATACATCAGAGATGCTGCTTTTGGCCTCCAACAAAATCATACACATCCCGTTTAATATAAGTAAAGCAGCGTAATAATCACTGAGGGCGCAGTCATCGTGTCATTTAAATGATCGATATGAAATGAAGCGTGGTTCAGATATTGTTGTTCTGTACTCTTTTATTGGATGCTGATTGATCGAGCGTCGCTCATGCTAATCACACTGCTGTTTCACCAGCTGTGATGGTCCCTGGGAGGTGGTGGATCATTTTTGCACTCACCCTCAGTGTTAAGCTCCTCCTGACTCCTGTGCCGTCAGTTACTGTGTGTGGGCATGTTGCGCCCCCAGGTCAGACCTGCGTGGAGAATAGAGCTCTGTCATTTCACTGATTGTTTTCCAGGAATTGTTTCTCTCAGTGTGTCTGCGGTTTCAGTAGAGCATTATAAATCTATCAAACGGTCATTCCTGAGGTTTTGCGCCATCCCCCGTCATCTCCTGCAAGACGCATCAGTCTGATGATGGGAAGTGTTACCTCTTGCTACAAACATCAAAACAAAGGTCTCTCTCTCTCTCTCTCATTCTCTTTCTCTGACTAACACATTCTTAACACTTACTAGTTACTCAATGATTGCTTATCATGTATAAAGGAGCAATTGTTTATGGTGCATTCCTTTCCCCTTTTGTCGCTTCGGGTAAAAGTCTTACTGTCTCTGTTTCTTACGCACCAGATTCCTTATCACTTTAATTCTGGGGTGTTCCTACGGTCTTATCTCATCATGCTGTTTCCCTCCAACATCTGGTTTTCCTGCTTGTTGCTGTGGTCATCATCACATCAGTGCTCTGCTTACAGGGGCTTATATGGTCACTGAGACTTCCTCGAATTAGATCTGTTTTATAATGTGAAATCCAACTCAAACCCCCCCCTTCCATTTGGAAAGTACTCAAGTACTTTTAAGAATTTCAGGTATCATGAGAACCTTGGCTGAAGCCTCACAAAACACATCAATTAAATAAAATGGGGACATATAGTAGTTTGATCAAGCTGATGAAATCAACTCAAGTCTTAAGATTATACTTTTCTCTTTTGATTTACAGGACTACCCTAAAAACAGACATCCAGGTTGGAGCAGAGGGTCCATAGCTTATCACGCAGGTGAGTGTTGGCTGATAATGTTGGTGCATGATGATGTGTCCATGAGTTTTCTCTGCAAACATTTGCATTCAAATGAAATCCATACTATAGCACAACTATCATCACGGGCAGTGTCCGTGTGTTTAATATTCTATCTGACTTTTTTTAGCGTACACATTTAATGTGTTACAAACGATCACATTGGTAATGGCACCAAATCATCACTCACATTTCTGGCAATGGTAGAAAAGGACAGAACAGTTAAAATTTCATTATTATTGACAGCCGTGTCAATGATAATGAAAAATTTAAAAGGTTAGAATTGATTTCTATGCAGCTTTCTTTGGCTTCCATCAGCTGGAAGGAGCCAGAAGAAAAAGAGTTATGTAAATGTTGGTGATGACAGATGTTTTGTGTTCTGATAGTTGCACCTGTGTTTTAATTGTATCACAGTCTCTCATGTATGTGATTAAAAGCACTAATCAACTTCACCCTTTGCCCTTTGTAGATGATGGGAAGTTGTTTCAGGGCAGCGGGGTCGGGGATGCGTTTGGACCACGCTGCTTTGAAGGAGACATTATGGGCTGTGGGATCATGTTTCCACGTGACTTCAACCCTGATGGTGGAGGTGAACATCTTTTATATTGATTCCACATTTTTCAAAGCTCTGTTTATCATTGAAAACAGCCTCTCATTGTCTCGCTTTCTGTTGCTGTCTGGGTTATGTCAGATGACGTAGATGACTGGGACCTTGACATGTTTCCCAAGCCCAGCGAGGTTCAGAATGACTTGTATGCAAACAATGAAGATGAGGAGGAGGATGAGGCAGAAGACTTAGAGGGGAAGAAGGTCATGGTGAGTTGCTGTCCAGGAATATAAAACCAAGCACTCTTAAAGCTTCAGTACAAACATTTAAATAATCTTTTTTGCTGTGTTTTTGTGTTTGAACAGGTGTTCTTCACTCGCAATGGAAAGGTGGTGGGCCGGAGAGAAGTGGCCTTACCGGTAGGAGGCTTCTACCCCACTATTGGCATGATGAGTACTGGGGAGAAGGTCAGGGTGGACCTGCACCCCCTCAGCGGCTGAGCCGAGAGAAGGAAATGAAAACCAAGTGGTGAAATCAGAGCGAGGAGGAATGATTGAGCTCTGGTACATTTTGGAGATTGGACAATAAATACACTGTTGAAAAAAATGAAGGGAACACTTAAATCACACATCATATCTTGATGAACAAATTGTTCAATTTGAAAATCTTTACTGATATACATTGTATAATTTGTTGAGAACAAAATGACGTAGCAACGGTCAATGGAAACCAAAATCATCAACCCATTGAGGGCTGGATTCACAATCACACCGAAAATCAAAGTGAAAATTTGAAATCACAGGCTGGTCCAACTTGTGTGAATTTCATCACGGCAACTCATAATGTGACTCAGTAGTGTGTATGGCCCCGCGTGCCTGTATGCACTGCCAACGATGTCTGGGAATGCTCCTGATGAGCCAGCAGATGGGGATTTCCTCCCAGACCTGGATCAGGGCATCAGTGAGCTCCTGGACAGTCTGTGGCAGTACTTGGCGGCGTTGGATCCAGTGATACAAAACGTCCCATAGGTGCTCAATTGGATTTAGGTCAGGGGAACGTGAAGGCCAGCCAATGGCGTCAGTGCCTTCGTCATCCAGGAACTGCCTACACACTCTGGCCACATGAAGCCGGGCGTTGTTCTGCACCAGGAGGAACCCAGGGCCCACTGCACCTGCGAAAGGTCTGACAATCGCTCTGAGGATTTCATCCCGGTACCTAACAGCAGTCGGGGCACCGTTGGCTACGACATGGAGGTCTGTGCGACCCTCCAAGGATATGCCTGCCCAGACCATCACTGACCCGCTGCCAAACCGGTTGTGCTGGATGATGTGACAGGCAGCATAACGTTCACCACGGTGTCTCCAGACTCTTTCACGCCTGTCACATGTGCTCAGTGTGACCCTGCTCTGGTCTGTGAGGAGAACGGGGCGCCAATGCAAATTCTGGTGTTCTCTGGCGAATGCCAATCGAGCTGCACGGTGCTAGGTCCCACAGGTCCCACTCCTGGAGTCTGTTTCTGACAGTTTGGTCAGAAACATGCACACAAGTAGCCTGCTGGAGGTCATGTTGTAGGGCTCTGGCAGTGCTCCTACTGTTCCTCCTCGCACAAAGAAGCAGGTACCGGTCCTGCTGCTGGGTTGATGCCCTTCTACCGCCCTGTCCAGCTCTCCTCGTGTAACGGGCGGTCTCCTGGTATCTCCTCCATGCTCTTGAGACTGTGCTGGGAGACACAGCAAACCTCCTTGCGACCGCTCGTATGGATGTGCCATCCTGGAGGAGCTGGACTACCTGTGCAACCTGATTGGGCTGCAGGTTCCACGTCATGCTACCAGTAGTGACAAAGACACTAGCAAAACACAAAACAAGAGATGAATCAGTCAGGAAGGATAAGGAGAGGGCAATTGTCTGTGGCCACCACATGCAAAAGCTTTCCCTTTTTGGGCGTTGTCTTGCTTTTGCCTCTCCATTGCACCTGTTGTCACTTTCATTTGCACCAAAGCAGGTGAAATCACAATCACTTGTGCTGACAGATTGATATTCCTGAAGTTTAACTGACCTGTTGTTATACTGTGATGATTAAGTGTTCCCTTAATTTATTTGGGCAGTGTAATACCTCCACATCAACAGGCTCCAAGGTGTTACTTGAATAGTCACTCCAGTGTAGCAGGTTACTGTGGCTCTCTAGTGCTGTAAGAATGAATTAACATGCTGGCAGAATTTTTTTTTTTTTTATCAAGAATTATCAAAATAATGAATGTTAATATTACATGTGTGCCTAAGAAAATCGCTTTATAATGAAATAGTTTTATACTGTAAGAAATAACCAGTCAGAGGTTTTAAAGGGTAAAACACTATTTTTTGAAATCACACTCTGTAAAGTTAGTAAAATGCCAAAAAAAAGGGTCTGACCAGAATAATGAATGTAAAAATCCAGATAAAGTGGGGCCCCGGCTGAAAAATGGACCCCATTTGTCCTCATAAGAGGAACATTATCAGCAATAATATACGTCAGCAGACATGTAGCGCCGCTCTCACAGCCTGCAGCCATACTGTGCTCATTACCAGAGGTCTGCTGTACTTCTTCCTATCGATGGTGTATTAGTGACACTCAGTGGTGAGAGTGGTAAGTCTGCAGAAATCATGTCCGGAAAGTCTTCCAAAGAAACGGCAGTGCACTGAACGAACAGTGAGTTCACTCTCTATAAAACCAGCTGCTCTATCACTGTGGTTCAGTTCAGGTGTGGGTGCTTGTTCTGACATGGAGTCATTCCATAGAGTTATTACTGCATATTCAGTAGCAAATGTGCAAACCACATTCATTGGGAATTATGGGATAATTAAGTGTAATAACAATTTGTTGAAACTGAGTCCAAACCATCATTATGACCTTTTATCGTTTTATTGGAATACGCTGTTTCAAAAAGCAAAACACAAGGTTGATTTGACGATCATGACGAGCTGTTGTCCTTTTTTTTTTTTTTTTTTTTAAATCAGGTTTGATGTTATCATAATTGTGATAGACATGAAACACATGCACAGGTCATATTTGTGATAAACATCTGCTTTTAAAAGATAAGCAAAACCAAAACCATGTCAGAAGATGAACTTCAAACAGATGTAGACCAATAATGAGTTGACATTTCTTGTTTTGCCTCTTGCAATTTGCTCTACATGTTTTTCCCTCTACAGAGATCCTTGGTGTCCAAGTGTAACTAGTGCTTTACATGTCCTCTGAGAATGTACCTTATCATTGGGCTTACGCACAAACCGACAGACAGTAAATACCTCATCTCCAGTTGATTAAAGTGATGCCAAACTTTTTGGTTTCCTTTTCTTCTTTATTTCTAAAAATCTGAACTTAGATCTTTTTGAGAAACTGGAGCATTTTCACAAATTGAAGATGACAGAAAAAGAACACTTTGGAAGTTAGTATGGTATTAAATGTATTTTCTCTGGATCATTCATGTATTTTGGATGAAATGGAAACCAATTATCTAAAAAAAAAAAAAAAAAGAGGAAAATCATGAAAAACAAATTTCTTGAGTATCAAACCCTGTCAGGACAACAACATTAAGGAGGTATAATAGTACATTTCTGAGTAGTTCCAAATTTGAATATTTTAGGTCTGAATGTTAAAAATGAAGCCATAACTAAGATTTGCTGCTCTCAGGTATTTGAAAATCAAAATGACCTAGTCTTTTCTAAGATCATTTGTGTGACTTTGCTGTAAGTTGAATTCAGCAATTGTTTGCCACAAGTTGTTATTTTCCAGTGATACTTTTTAAAAATATTTTTGAGATGAGGGCACTTGCTTTGGCATCAGTTCATACTACACTCATGACAGGTTTCTCTGCAGATGTGTTTTGCAAGTTGTTGAGTCATTCATGCAAAAATAACAAATAGGCATTCACTGGTGACAGCTGCAACTTGTGAAGGGTTTTAACATTTACCTCTAATGCTGTTTATTGATGTTCCTTTTTTGTTAATCTGCCAGAAATGGTTACCATTGTGCACTTCATCAAGATACTATGTACACTTTACAGTAGAATACTGATTTGTCAAACTTCAGTTGTCTAAAACAACCAGACCAAACGATGAAAAAGATCCAGTTCAATAATACACCTTGTAGCAGGTGACGGAAATGCTTTGTTTGTTTGTAAAACTGCATCCACACTGAAAACCTCCTATTGCATATCATCCTAAAGCTTGAGGACTGTGCAGGTCACTGAAAAGAACTAAACACACCTTTACTGGAGGAATTCTTGCTGGAATATTCATTTGAATAAGGGCCATGAAATGCCCCTCTGTGTTGCATAAAGGCTGTACTCCTGTTTGGGTCTTCCACTTTTCCTTATCATCGTCCAGTTCTGGTCACACTGTGTGTTAATCATCATCTTCGTTCACAGGAGCTAATAATGGTCCTCTGCTGCTGCTGCTTATCTGCGACATGCTACTCACAATGATCCCTTCTTTGATATTTTTGAATCACATTTAATGTAATCAGGTTATCTTTCAGTCTCTCCCTGTCTTGTTTGTTTTTTGTATCATGTTGACTTTTCTCTCATCCATTCTGTCTCTTTACACTTAAAGCAATCGGATAAACATGCCAAAAATAATTAAAAGCAATGTTCACATTCATTGCACTGCTGACTCCATTTTCATCTTTTTTTATTCCTGTCAAGTTTAATATGAATAACATTTTGTGCTTTAGATGTAAATTAATTTCTCTTAGATTTTTTTTTAATGCAGGCAAAATCTTTCACACCCCAAATTATGTAAAATAATTATTAGCTTCATAAGCATTTAAAGTTTAAACCCTTAATAATCCTTGGCATCGTTTGCTTGTTTTCATTTGTGTCAACATCTCGGATATTTGAAAAATATTAAAATATATAGTATTTAACTACAACAGAAGTAGTTGTAGATTAACAGCGATTCATGGTGTCTTAAGAAAAGAGTATGAAGATCGCAAAAATTCAAATTCAAATCAATTAAACCCATTTCTTTGAGGAAGATCATCCAGTTAAGAGTGATTTATTTTCTTTGGCTTAATATGTATCATGGCTCTTCTCAAATCAAAATGAATGTAACATAAGAAAGGTAATGTATTCTGACTATAGTGTGAAAGAACCATGTCCCTGTTTGTTTCACCTCAATGTACACGATATCTAAAACTGTTCCTCACCAAAGACAAAACAAGAGAACAGTAAATCTAATAGCTATTACAGACGCATCACGAAAAAGACACTATCAGCTTTGTGGGAATTCTGGATTTTCTTATTGATACATTTTAATTGTGTTTCAGTCACAGTTAGAACTGTAATACCCAATGTGTCAGTATACAAATTGTTATTTTTAAAAATATTCTACAGTGCAAACATATATTCCACAGCACATTATAAAATACAAAGTGTTTTACATATAATATTGATCGGATTGCATTTGAAAATGTTACATCACAAATCCAGAAGGCCAAAAGAAATGACATATGTTGAACTATTAGACTGAAATTTTATATTATTTATTTATATTTTCTCCTTTTGCTGTGGTGTTTAGAACAGTTTTAACCAGGAACATGTTACAAAAAAAATGTAAATAAATGTATAGCTTTTCTGACAGAATTATAGTGGAAAGGTTCTGACTCCCACCAGATAATATACCAAGGCTATTTCACACAGTTACACTTATGATTAAGAAAACGTCTTTGTCCTTACAGCTCCAGCTGCAATTTTACAAAACCAGGGAGCCCCCTGCAGGATAGAGTTATTATTGCTTAGTGATTCCTCTGTATGTGCATCTTATGATTATTCAGGTGCTGGGAAAAGGTAAAGGCTCATTAACAGTCAAAGCATTAAACTGACACCATGTGAACTGGCACAACTTTACCGCAGGAGGGGAATTCAAAGTAATATCCAACTAGGCTGAAAGTAAAACCATAGTAGGACAGTACTGAGTCCAATGAGACGAAGACCATACGAAGGCAGCTGCACGTGTGGTACAGTGTCTTCATCCCTGAGAGAAGACATGGTCTGTACGATGCTGGCAATTTGTAAAAACAAAAGCTATACGAAACAGAAATTTGTGAAGGTCTGTTCTGCATTAAAGGAAGGGCAAAACAATACAATTAAAAAGCACTTTTATGTGTCACAAAGTATACTGCTTTTTGGACACACCACCTGAAAACAATACACCACTAATGATGCATATAATTATCAGAAGATGAGATCCAGAAATGCACTGATTGACTTTAATAGATTCCCACCTTCCAGTATAATCAGGAGTCATATAAAAGCTGTTTTAGATATTTTTTACAGTATATAATTAAAATGTAAAAAAAACATTTGTACTTTAGTAATTAAAGGCAGTTGTTGAATCATATATGCACATACACACACACCTTTTACACATTGCTGAACCTCTCAAAACACTAAAATCTGGCAAAGCTAAATTTATAAGCTATTACTACTAAACTGAGAAGACAAAACTGACAAGATATTCCTATGAGTCGGAGTCCTCTTCGTCATAGTAGCGGTTCCTCTTGATTATATCCTCTGCACTCAGCTCCTCAGCATCACTTCCTTCTTTGTCGTCCTCCCAGAAGCCAACATCCTGGGAGGCGCGGTTCTCTTTTGGCTGCAGAGGTGGAGAGGGGGACGGTGAGATATCTGGAGAGATGCTTCTCAGAGAGCCCTCTTCCACAGCCGTCTTTGCTGCTGCCGCCGAGAGGTTTTCTTTCTGTACTTGCTCGTCTCTTTCTTCCTGCCGCTTGTGCAGAGTCTCCACGACCTCCTCTGAGATGGTCTCGCTTGCACTTGCTGGGTCTTCACTTTGAGGCACCTTCTGCTCTTTCTTCTCCTGCTGTTTCACCTGCTGCTGCTCTGCTTTATTTTCTTTGGGTGATTTTTCAGATGGGTTTTTTTCCTCAAATGATGCTCTCCATTCCAGTAGGGACTTGAGAGGGCGACGAGGCTCCCTGGGTGCCAGACTGGCTGCAGGTGTGGGTTTAGCTGCGACTGTAAAAGGCCGACTGCGCTCTCTTAGGGAAGAGCTCCTCCTCAGGCTCTTCAGCTCAACCCGCTCCGAGCTCTGGAAGGATGATGCTACCTCTTCCTCTGGGGGCCACTTGGCTCTCCAGGGTCGGTTTGAGGTCCCTCCCTCTGTGACTGGACTAAGTACTGCTGTCCCAGATTGGCTCTCACCAGCCGGAGGAGGCCAAGCGATCCTCAGCTTGCGTGTCTCGGCTGGCCTCTCTGTAGGCTGATGTTTCTCACCGGAGCTGGCATCTGTCTGCACGCGTGTCTCCAGTAAGGCGGTCATGTCTGTAACTTTTACCTGTGGGGATGTTTCCACAGCTTGGGTCGGCTGCGTGTCGGAGATGCTCTCAGCTGGACGCGTAACTGCCACCGGTTCCTCCGGCTCCACCGGTTCCACTGGTTCCTCTGGTTCTTTTGGCTTCACCACTTCTTCACCTTCTTCTCCATCGACTCGAGGTTCCCACAGCTCCTTGTGAGGGCGATGGCCAAAGCCCTCGTCATAGTTGCCTTTGGCTTTAAACAGCTGACTGAAATGGGGCTTGCAGTAAACATTACCATGCAGAGAGGCGTAGTTCCCAAGACTAGAAACAGAGAGTAGCAAAGATGTTAATTTACTTCAACATTCACCCAATGAGGAGGCACTTGAAGTATACTTTCATCAAAAGATATGATGTCAAACAAGAATGAAGGATATGCTGTACTTGACAATGAGAGACTAACCTGAGCCTTGTGCTGCAGTGAACACAGCGGAAGCAGCTCTTGTGGTAGACTTGCTGATGAGCCACCAGTCTCTCCAGAGGATACACTGTCTTTAAACAAGCGACGCACGTCTCCCTCACGGGTGGGCAGAACTTCTAAACAGAAAAACGCAGTCACATTTATCCATAATCAACAGGGGTTGAAATTAGATTTCATGCATGTCTCCTGCATGTTGTGATGACTGACTCACCCTGGATGCTTTGGATGGCTCGCCGTTCTCACCTAAAATACACAAAACACAAAATGTAATTGTCCGTTGCTCCTCAGGAGCCGCTACGATCCACTGAGAGGGACAATCAAATTAAACTAGATCGCATTCTAGGTGCCAAAGTAATCCAGGTATATCAACAGTATAGTCGATGTTCTATTTCAAGTTTCATATTACATTTTTTACTGCATAAATAATATTTATGTGGAAATAATTGTCCTTCAACTATCCACCAAGACTCACCATTGCACTCAGGTGCAGGAACGTGTTTCTGAGGAACAGTTGCAGATGTTTTTGGAGCAGCCACCTCTGGGGCCACACCCTGGAGGAAACACAAAGAAAAAGAGGAAAACAAGATCTTGTGTTAACTGGCTGTTATTTCTGGAGTAGGTTGGAAGGAAGAGATTAAAGAGGTGGAAGGGAGCAAAGCGGATAGATAGAAAGAAAGAACCATAAATCTTCAATACACAATGCTGTGTCCATTACAATGCAAACTTTACTTTTGGCTTATTAAAGATTTGGTCAGAGCTCATTCAAATGTCATGTATATATTCATTGATAACAACAGTTATTTTTACGATTGGAAAGGACTAATTAAGTTCCTTGATACACATTTAAAAATGTATGTTATTTTAAAACTATTAAAAGAATTCAGAGAATCCATATTTCAATACACTATACAATATATAGTTAGTAGATTTTTTATAGATAAGATTTTTAATTGATATGTTCATTAACAACATTTGGCTGTGGCTATGATTTTGGTTTTAAACTGCTGTTATAATGCAATTAAGCTTTGTTGTTTAACTGCTTCATATGGGTCTTTTATTATAAAATTTTATTCAAGAGCCAGTAAAATCTCAATTTATAAAACACATTTAACACTTCTCTTAAACATACCTTAGAGATACTATATGTTTGTACTTAGAAGGTGTTTTTTTTTTTTTAAATCAGGTCCTGTTGTATGAACTCACAGATCGTGTGGTGCCTTGTTTAGAAACAGCAGCCTGGTATTTCGCCATCTTCTCCCTCAGGGACGTCGACTCCAGCACTCTGTCAGATGGAGACAGACCTGAAGCAGAAGAGAAGTTCACACTTACGCTTTGACTGATTATGCTGAACATGAAAACTGTGCCTTCGTTTCACTGCAACAAACAACGATTGCTCATCAGTTCAGCATTATTCATGATTGAAGGTTACAGGGTATGAGTTGAGAAGTCATTTAAGTTCATGTACCTGAAGTCAGTGTGTACTCTGTGTGCATGAGTGTGTTTCTCCTTACCACTGCGTTGGTCCATGTCGTCTGATGAAGTACTGCGTAGTGTTGTCCTGCTGCCCTGTGAGAGCAAAAATGATTGATGGGATCAGAGGCTTGGTTTAATAAATCAGTACTACAAACTCCTGTATGCACCAGCCCTGTCGGCAGATATCACTAGTACCACTAGTGATCTCCGAGTGGTAGATCACTACTACCAACATTATCATTCCAACATTACCAATTCCACAAAAGTGAGAGACTAAAATTTGAATTATTTATCAAAAAAAAGATCATTCAGGTTAAAGTTGTCACAGCCTGTAGGTGTAGGTCTAATTTAGACATATACTGGTCATGTATGTGAGGCACTGCCTGAACTGTTTCCCATGCCTTAATGACAAGTCATCAGGACTGATGTGAAAGCTTAACACAGGTCAGCAGTTGAGGAACATGACCACAGCATGAGCCTGCAGTGTTTAACATGTAGAGAATAGGAAGTGGTCGTGTTATCATAAAATCATACATCTAAAGCAGAAATTGTGCTCTGCATTAAATAAACATCTTTAAAGGAAGTAGTAGAAGTTTAGTTACAGAAGAAAAATGGAAGCAAAGTAAAGGTGATGTCGTTTCCAGTCCTCCATTTAATACTAGAGTGCAGAGAATTTACCTGGACAGACACCAACATGCCTTTGACCTGCAGTCACGACAACCAAAACTGTTCCATTGCATTTTACTGCAAAGAATGAGCTACATATGTGTGTGCATGCATGCCCACGTGTCACCAATGCTAATGAGTAAACCAGACAGTTCCTCTCCGCAGTTATCCTGTACGCACATGAGCGGAAAAGACTTTTGGCCAGTTAAAACAGCTAATTTCTTCAGGCTGTTTCACTGGAACTGTGGAGTCCTGTAGTGGCACCATCTTCCTCAGCCAAGTGTTATAAAGCTGCTGGTCTAGCTGGTAACATTCACCATTAAATGTTTCACTTCTTCTAACCTACTGGTGACGTAATGGTGTTAGTCATACTACTAAACGCAACTTCCAGAACTGGAGAACCCTGACACCATGGCAAAAGTGACGGAGTGCAAGTTAAGGAAAACGACAGGATAAGAATTCACTTTCATGTGATTTTGAATGTTAGTTTACAGCTGAAGCACATACACAGAACTGCACAGCATGACACACACACACACACACACACACACACACACACACACACAAACCCTCTAAACTGAAGGCCAGGACTGTTGGGGAATGTAGGATACACACTGTGGCTAATGAAAAGTGAGATAAAGACAGTTGCTGTAGAGAAGTGATCCTCTGAAGAATGAAACAGCCCTAGGTCAGGAATGTCCCTGCATTCCTCTGTTGTGGAAGGTGAAGAGTAGAGTGCTTGTTGTTTTGGGTTGAGAGGGATGAAGAGAAAGAGAGAGAGAGAGAGAGAGAGAGAGGGTGGGGGAGAGATGAGGCAAATTCCAGGTGGAAATACAAGGGACAGAGAACACTGGGAAGAATGCATGTAAAAAGAAACTGTGTATGAAGGGAAAATCTTGAACACAGTCACTAAGCTCAGCACAGAGTATCCCTGCACAGAAAGCAGGGTGAAAGACAGGACCCTGGTAGTAAGGTAGCACTGCTGAATGGGAGAGATATCATCATGGTCAGTAATAGGTGACTCATTGCTACAAGGTATGTAGTAATAAGCTTTGTAAATTACAATCAAAGTGGTTTTCCTTCAAGGATTAAAATTAATCATGGTCGCAAAAGCAATTTCAGGTTATACAACATAGAGTTAGTGAGAAAAATATTATGACTTTGCTCTTGAGAGGGGTTCAGAAAATACACCAGTGTTTTACAAGAACTGCTCAACATCAGTACAATAAATCCCACCATCATGGTTACAGTTAATGCCTGAGAAACATGGCCAATAGATGCACAGCTGTTAAAGCAGTCGAGACTACAAGCCTCATTCGTGAAGTATTCACACAAACAAATATGATCTTAATTAATGCTTAAAGTTTAAACAAACTTTGTGGCAGTTTTCTAGGTATTTAAATAATGCAATTATCAATATAGTGAGGGAAAGTCCTGGTGCTTATTCACATGTTCATCACACTGTGTCTCAAATTCACCAGAAGAAGAGGCTGCAAAAGGAGGAAGTGACGCCATTCAACACTATATCTCTATAATTACGATGGACAGAAATAATATCACCTCAAGACCTAAATGTTTTACCTTTCCCATGTTGTCCTCTCCCCTCTCAAACTTCATCTTCAGGTTGTTCAGTGGCACTCTGGGTTTTTCATATGAGGCACAGGGGCTGGTTGGAACTTGCTCTTCAAGCTTTTCAGGTCTTTCACTGTGTGTCACCTCATCCCTGTCCATCCCTCTCTGTTCTTCAGCTTTGGATGCTTCAGGAGCTGCTGAGGGCTGCTGGACACGACTGGCTGTAGGTTGACCTCGCTGAGCTGTCAGCAGGACAGGGCTCTTTAATGGAGGGGGGGTTTCACTGATAGAAGGAGGCCTGGCGAGGGCAGGGGGCCTACAGCGAGAGCTAGTTTGGCTTGAAGGTGGGACGGAGGACGATGGTTTGTTGCGGTCAAGGTTCTCCGATTGCTCCCAGCGCTTCTTAAGAGCACTCAGGTTGCCTGACCGCAGGGAGGGCGTCGCACTCTCAAAAGACTGTGAGGAAGAGAAGAAGAAATTAAAGGTAGTTAAATTGTGAGCACGCCAAACTTAACATGAAAATGATTTCACAAACACAAAAGCAATTTCTTTCATTCTCCATACATGCTAAATTATACAAGTATTTCCATTTGGCATATATTGTACCAAACATACAGCAGCACAATGGAATAAAGGAAATGCCAGAGTCTGAACTTGGCTTCACTGACAGATTAGGTGAACAGCTGTTCAAAGTTGGTCCAGGAAATAGATGTTTTGCTGCAGCTGCTGAATGCAACGATTGGCAAGGCTGAGCGTGCAGGCAGATTTTTCAGCTGCATTCCTTTCCACACGACAACTTCACCTTTCCCAAAAAAACACTGAGGAGGGCTCTGTTCACCACTCAGCCATTCATGACAACAAGCAGCAAACAGCACAACAGAACAACAGGAGGCACACTACTGCCGTATGACCCGCAGGAACTTCCTTAATCATAAAAGAGGAATGAAACGTTGAAGAAAGAGCATCTGGACATAAGAATAAATCACAATCGTATAAGTGAACTAATTAACTAATAAATCTTAGTAAGCAGAGGAAGTTTTTGTTGGCAAGCTTCCTGGTTGAATTCAGGTCAGCAGGGAACATTTATACACTAGTATAATATTAAAACTACAATTACTCACAAAACAAACTACGAATACACTTTAAACTTAATTTAGAGATGGTTAAACACAACAAACAAAAACACTGCCTTATCGTATTAGTACATCAACTGAATCTGATAAATCTAAAAATAAGTTGTATTAAGGCGCAAACAAAGACAAAACAGAGAGAGAGCAAAGAATAAAGAAATAGGAACATGAGCCTAAAGGACTGAACAAAAGGGAGAAAAACCCCAAAGTGGACAAAAAAAAGGAGGCACAATTACTGTCTTTGTGAGGCAAGTCCAGGGTGGACAGAAAGAACTGGTCAGTGACGAAGATTGTTCCTTGTTTTTTGAGCAAATAGAAAAAAGAAAGAAACCTCTGTGAATGCGATGGAGCGGCCACAACTAGACAGCAAGGAAAGTGAGAGTCCTTTGGTTGGTCCTTCTCTACAGGTCAGTGTGCTGAGACAGTGAGAGGTAGAGCTCTCCCAGATGTTAGCAGCTAGACAAAATCTGCTTGTAAGAGTTAGCCCAGCCCCTTTAACACCAGGAAAGTGAATGAGAGAGTCAGAATACCCAGGAAACCAGAGCAGGAAATGATACATTCAGGAAAAAGTTAACTCTTTGTTTGCTGCGTCGGCTTTGACATTTTTCCACCCTTGAATGATTTCTGAAGATAATTCTATGAAACACTATGTCTACATAGAACTTATCTGTGCCATGGTTTTAGAAGAGGCAAAAAATGACACAAAATAGCAAATACAAGACAAGATGGAAGGAAAAGACCAGGAGAACAAAAGACAAACAAAAGCCATTCAAAGGTTCGTCACGTGAATGAGTCTTAACAGAGTTTTATACAGAATTTTAAACAGTAGTCTGAGACAGAGCGAGTGAGTGAGAAATGCACTGGGAAACCTGTTCCACAAAACACAGACTCAAATGACAGATCCTCCGTCAGTTCTGGACTTGAGTCTTGCATCAGAAGAGTCACATAGTTTAGCTTTGGGGCCATACGTTTCTCAGCTTTACAAGTAATTGCTAAAAATGTCACGTTAATAATAAAGCTGACTACAACTGTGTAACACATTTTATAATACATGCAACTGCTTTCTGTACAAGGCGGAGATGAAATTGACATTATTGATACATACATACGTAAAGGCAGTAATGAAGGAGATTATATACATTGTGAATGCTCCAAAGCACTAATAGATTCACTGCACCAAACACACCTTGTGTTTTTTTGATCAATGGTTGACCCAGTCTGTTCTGACCCACATTGAGACAGATTGAACACAGTTATTCTTGTTGATCCATCAACTGATCAATTTTTATCGTGTCAAGACTGTTTGCAGATTCTACGGTTGAGGGAGGAAAATGCACCATGAAAAATATCCTCACACCAGGGTGAATTGTAATAAATTAGAATCTATAGATTGTGAGAGTAACTTTCTTTTAAACTAAGTTACTACGCCGAATGAAAATTCTGGTGGACAATAGGGACAAAACAAGTTTCTCAGGTTCTAAACACAATTATTTTTAATTCATCAATAAATCTGTTATATATATTAGGCTCAATCATTTACTCTAAAAATGATGGCAATAATGACAGATAACCAGAGTCCAAAGGGTGCTCCAAAAACTCCAATGTGATTAGGTTTGAATGCCATAAAACAGAGAGAGGCAGCATTTTGAGACGATGTAACCGAGAAATTCTTGGTGTTGAACAATTTTCTGTAATTGATCTGTTTTGTAATGGATTCATCGTTTTAATGTCATGTTTAAATCCCCGACTCCCCAACACACACACACACACACACACACAAACACACACACACACACACACACACACACACACACACACACACACACATATTAAGTCAGACAGATGGTCTTTTACGCTCTCATTCAAACTTGGCTCAGACACATCAGTAGTGTTATCCTCAAATATTTTAACTAGAGTTGTTTCATATCCCTGTAAAAGTGGTATCAGTCCATGACCACACATACTATAGGTTCCTGAAAATTATTATGAACTATGATAAATCAGAATAAAAATGTGAATAAGCAAAAATGACCCTGACAACTTGAACTTGTGTTGCTTAACATAAATCTGCCTTCAGAGCAGATTTTAAGTTATATCCATTAAGTGCTGCCTCTTCTAAGGGAGAAATACAGGAACGTTACGTTAACAAACCATTATCACGCATCAGCAGGAGTTAAAATCAAAGCCTTCTTGACAGTGTCTTTACCAGCCAGACCATTAAACAAAGACTAAAGAAGCTAACATTTTTTTTAAACATCTGGCTCACACACACTGGCAAACTGTCAAAATATGACACACAACCACAGCAACATTACCTTGTATTTCTTCATGGTATTATCTAATCAGTAATTCATTTAATCTCAATCCAGGTTTGTTTATCAGTCTTTCACACTGACAAAGCAGCTAACCTACAGTTGGAAACACAGAGAGGGGATTACACTAAAGTAGGATTATGGGTTTGATAGCCAGCCCACTGCAACAAGTGGCCAATGAGAGGTCAGCCTGGACAAGACATTTGGCCCAGACAGTATGTTGGCATGGTGAGTCTGTGTGTGTGTGTGTGTGCGTGTGTGTGTGTGTGTGTGTGTGCTCCTCATCTCAACATGCAGTAATTAGTTTAGCACCATCAGCAACTACTGAGCAAGTGAGGCAAGACATGCAGCACACATATACACACACACACACACACACATACACACACACACACACACACACTTCATTTAATCATTTAGTTTGCTAGGAGAGGCTCATCAAAACACTGTGAACCAGATGTACCATAGATTTAAAACCGTGAATTACAATTTATCAACTGAACCATTTAATATCTATAGTCTTCATTTGTCTTTCATGCAACAAATTCAGGAACAGTTGTACCTTTCATAATCACTAAGTTAGAGATGTCTAAATTAAATGTGTCTAACATCCTGCTCAAAAAGCTCAACAGAAAACTTACTCCTTTTTTCTTCTCTGTACTTAACTCCTCAGCAGCTCTCTGGTACCTTAAAGAGAAGGAAACAACACTGACCTCTGGTGACTCAAAACAAAACAGAGCAGATCTACTTTCCTAGAAATCATCACATTTCTTCTTTCTAAAAACTTGTGAGGTGTTCAAGAACGAACACAATGAAAATGTTCTAGTATAGTTTTGAAATGTTTTATTCTAGATTGTATTTTTGTATTTTGCATAGATATGATTTTAATTTATTTTCAGTTATAATTTTCTAAACTTTCAGTGGGTAATATTTTTTTGATTAAAGGGCCATTGCAATAAAGGTATGTTGTATGTTAACAAGCACTATGCAACACAAACAATAAATCATAAAATATTTATGATTTATCTAAGTTTTATTTGCATTCATTGCCAATACATTGTCAGCTATATAAGTCACTGGGATGACAGCATTATCTAGCAATGTATTTAGACTTAATTTCTTGTATTATAGATACAGTTTCACAAATAGATATTAACAGCGAACATTCATTAAAACCGGGTGTTACTCACTTGGAGAAGCGTTCAGCAATGGCTGTGTTTTTCCCTCGGACACTGACCAGTGACAGCTCCTTCGCAGTGACACGCAAAGACTGTGTCGCCCAGGACCGTCGATTGAACGGACCGGTTGCCATCTCTGCCAACGACCTGAGTACCTGAAACACAAACACACCCACTGTAAGCGATTTGTATTATAACACCTGTTGTCACTCTCCACTGGTCCTCTAACTCCTCTTGTCTGCATTTGTTGGTAGTCCAGTCTTTTCATCTCAAAGACAATTTGACATCTACTAGCTGTGTGCTTTAGACAATAGAGACCATCCAGCTGACACTAACGAATGACAACAATAGACAAGATTAACATTTACATAAGACAAAAAAAACCTTTGTTTATAGGTAAACAAGGCTAGAAACTATCTTGACGTGTACAAACCCTTCAGAAGGTTGTTGCCAGAGTCCAGTTTTGTTTAAAACATACTCTGTCAGTTTACCACTTGTCCCACCCCCCCACTACCAGACATACATACCATACTGCATGAACATAGTGTATCGGTGCTCATACAGTTATGCTTTCAAAGACCCAAGTCAACATGTTCGAACTTGTGCTCTAGTTTGTGCCGCTTGACTGCAAGATGGAAACGCAAACTTCAAACCGCTAAGCTGAGTGTGAGCACATTATCATCATAGGGATAACTCACCAAGCGCAACATTCATGGCAGACCAGAGAGTCCCATAACACACAATTTCTCCATAACTTCACTCCCAATCTTAAACTCACATTTAAATAAGTGCTACAGAGAGATGATGAGCCTCTGATACAGTTTGTGCTCAGACATGTATTTAAATCACTGCTGTGCACAGCTGATAGACTGAGTAATCATTTCTCTTGCTATCTGGGCTTTTTCACTCAGTTGCACCTATTACATCATCACTCAGACACAAAGTGATACTGGTGACAACACAGACAAGTAGTAGTGAGGACTTTGGACTGAACTGAGTTTCAACATAACCCTGATTCTTAACACTCAACAGTCAAATACAACTACACTTCTGACAGTATTACCTACAGACTTGCAAATGTAGGTTTATGCAATTTTTAACTATACATATTATACATTAACAATATGTAATTATATATAATTGTTTTTGATTATTTTCATTTCTGTTGAGCTAGTGTTAGGGGTTGTAGATGGGCAGAAAAACCCTCATTAGACTCAACACAACGATATGAAGCATGAACCACTGCTCAACTACTTTTATTAGGTTTGTTATGTCCAAATAGCTTGGGGCTGATTACTGTTGTCACAGGTTTTGAGGCCTGACAGACAGGTTAGTTTACCTTTTCAATTGATCAGCTGTTTGTCAATAGTCACTATTAAATGAGAACCTGGGTTGAAGCACAAAAACACTGTAATTTGATGGAAATGCTGCATGCTCTTTGTTAGTTAACTTTTTAACTAACTAACTTTCTACCTTGTAAGCCCTTTTGCATCAGGGGAGCCTGAAGCCTATCCCAGCAAGCACTGCATGAAAAGCAGGGACACACCCTGGACAGGTCACCAGGGTGTTGCAGGTAAACTAAGTTTAGAGTCGCCAGTCCACCTCTATTGCATATCCTTAAACCATAGACGGTTGAAGGAAACCAGGAGGAAGAAAACAAAAGCAACAAGGGTTGAGAATCAAACTCAAGTCCTTATCGCTAGAAGCCCACAAAGACAATAGCTGATGTGAACAGAGCCATCATGTGAAAATAAACCTACAGCAGGAAATGTCACTGATTTAAATAAAGAATGGGGTGGGGCCATAGCATGCTTTTCCTGTATGAAAAAACAATCTCAATGCCTTAGATTCTGACTTCGTTAGCATGACATGGTTTGGAAACCTGGGAGTAAATGAACAAAACTGTCTTCACAGTATTATAAAGGAGTAAATATCAACAGTTTAAATCAAAAGACCCCCCTCACTGGTTATGACATATAGGTCACTATTCACATAGGTGCTGGTTGCACTGACAGCTCCCAACAGCATATAATTCATTGTGTGAGTTACTTCTCTGAAATCAAGCTTTAGAAAAAAGATCAGTGAATAAAATTGTCATTAATCTGAGGTAACAAAGGTAAGAAAGTGTAAACACTGCCTTTACAAAGGTGTCCCTGTTTTGGCAGGTGCTTAGATACACTGAAAATGGTGCCTTGGAACCTTTAAAGGCAATCTGAAATATGAGCTTTTGAAATCGGATAATCTTAGCATTGCAGCTTGATCTCCATCACTTGTTATCAGTGAAAGGTGGATACTGACCTTTAACCCTCACTTCAAGACAAGTTCTCCTTAACAACAAGTAGACAGAACACTGTTGGATATGACTCATAAGTAAGGAGGAGTCCATATAATTGCTTAACACATTATTGACCTAAGAGGCAATTGTTATTAGAAATAAAAGTACAAAAAACAAAGTTGTTTGAATGGAAATAACTGAGTTTGAAGTGGAAGATCAGTACTGAGGTGATGCAATAAGAAAACATGACTTATGTTGAAGACTGGCATCCTTGCTAAGCAACCAACATGTTATTTGAAGAGCTGTAATTACAGGTGTATAACACTGTTAGCCATTGGTTGAGAGCGTTTGTGACTTCTGGTAAAACAAAAAATAAAAAAAGTCAAACTCTAGTTATATAAATATAGCTATACAGATCTGTTTTGACTTAGGGATATAAATTGACAGCCAGATCTGAACAAAAACTCAGCAGCTGGACCGGTTTGGCATCGACATAGAGTTCTTTGAGAACACGTGCGTTACGGTAAAAAGAAATCATCAACGACCAAATTTAAACTCCCACAGACTTATTGAACATTTCAAAATACTCACAGTTGGATTTTTTTTTTTACAGGGCTGGTTAAAGTCATTCACATATTTTTAATGTCCTTGAGTTGAGTCTTGTCTTACCTGTGCAAACTTCCGTTGAGTCACTCCTTTTGTGAAACCTTCAGACACCTGACACTTGCTGCTGCCACTGCGTCACCGCCCGGTGTGGACTGGCAGAGGTGGAGTGAACAGAAAGGTGTCATGGGAGTGGAAGAGCCAGGTCATGTGATTTTATGGTCCAACGAACTGGTAGGTATTACATTACCCCTACCTGGTACATTTACGTCTGTGTGTGCGCTTTGCATACCACCCCTTGAAATTGCCAAGAACAACGGCTCTTTTTTCCGAAAAGGAAAAGGAAAGAAAGAAAGCAGACATACCGAACAACTCCAGTTTCTTACAGTTTGTGTGACAGAGCAGCAACTGATTCCCCATGGACAGTCAATACATTTCAATGCATAGTAATAACACTATTACTACTATTACTACTACTACCGCTAATAATAATAATAATTGTGATGATAATAATAAAATAAACTTTATTTAACAACTTCCATACACAAAAAGCAACTCAAAGTCCTTCATTAAAAAATGAAGGAAGTGTTAATTTTTGTTTCACATGTGTTGTCAAATTGATGATGTTTTCTGTGTTTTGTGTATTTGCATGTGTTTTCTTAAGTTGCAGTGCGTTGAGCTCTCAGGGCCACTGTAGATTAAGGCATTTTCATTCTCCCAATGGCAACAATGTAGGGACAAATGTCATATATGCAACATTGCTATAAGAAACAAGCTAGATGCCTACAGAACTATAGAAAAAATCAAACTGTAGTACCTTTGTGAGATCTTGCAGTACTAATTGTAAGTGGAAATAAAATGAGGTTGTCCTTGTGCACGGTACATTGCATGTTTGCATTACATTTGCCTTCTAAATAAGGCAAATTAATTTGAACCCTTTGCCCCTCAGGACCAGTCCTAGCCTGGTCAGATGCGTACACGAACTGATGAAGCCTCTTGGATGAGAGGTGAAACGTCTTCACAGACAAATAACCTAGTCCAGTTGTTTTCGATTTAAAAAACTCCTTTAGGAATTTGAACCCTTTGCTTCTTGCTCCAGTGCTGGCAAGCATCTGACCTGCCCAAGAGTCCTTTAGCAAGGCAGTGTGTCTTTTCCAGCTCCAAGGCTGTTGTGGTGAGGTGCACTGATCACTTTGAACTGGGGCCAAGAGCAGTATTTTAGTTAGATCAGTGACAGAGTGCTTAGAAAATGAGTTTTTTGAGTTAAAGGTTTCACTGTTATGCAGTAGCTAAAGCTTACATATTAGTCCATTTTTCTACTAAACTAAATGTAACAATACCTTTGTTATATTGCTAAACTTAGAAAAAGGGTGTTTTGGTCGATTTATATACTATATACTATATATATATATATATATATATATATATATTCTGATATAATAAAAAAACAACATATATCAAAACATATTTCCTTTTACTTAAAAATCATTCAGGTCAAAACGATGCTGAAGAACAATCACTTGAAAAGGGAATGAGCCAACTCTTTTTTTTTGTTGTTAGTTGCCTAGTAACTGGGTTAGCATGATTTAAACCAACTGACTCTCTATATTGAAAAGTTTCATAAAAGATATATGATTCCAAAATCTCAATGCATAAAAACAGTCCTTTAATAAATCCTCCCTTCATGATGGTTATAATGTTCAGTTTTTGTTGAAACTGTGTTAATGAGGTGCTGATTCAACTGTATGATCATTTTGGCCGCTAGTCTGTGGTGCTGTTGAACTGTGTAGTGTTGACAGTTCCTATTATCTTGTTCACCCCTAATGAGGGTAAGCCAAACAACTGACTCACCTCTCTGTATAATGCCATACAGTTCAACAGTACCACTAATTCCAGCTTCCAAAATGCTCATACGGTTGCATCAACACAGTTTTAACACAGTTTCAATAAAGACAGAACATTATGAAGATATTAACTTCATGAAAATATAATTTATTGCAGGACTGTTGTATTAGACTGCATTAGTTTTAGCTAGGTGTACCATAAACAGACAAGTGGGTGTACATCAACACAGTCAACATGGAGCCCAGCATTATTGTGTTATGAGCTCCAAGATGGTGTTTCCTAGTATGGGTATGAGGATTTACATAGGCTAAGCAATCGCTAATCACACAAATGAAGATTTCCTGAAATGCAAGAGCCATAGAAATTATTTCCTATGCTAATAACTGATTAATGAGGAAAACTTAAAAAAGAGATTTTGTTTTTTTTGTGTGTCAGGCAAACATGTAAACCAAGTATAACGCACAAAAGAAGAAAAGATGTAAATGCAAAGTGCAGAGTAAATTCACTAAAATAAATAAATAAATCAATACTGACACAATTAACAATGACGTCATACCCCGTTAAATGGCAGATTGGCAGAAGCTCTCTCATAGTATTAATTATCCTAAAAGAATAAGAGCAATAATAGCTGTCATATTGTTAAAAAAAAATATTAATTTGGTCAGTCAATTAGGGCAAAGGGGCGGCGGACTGACCCACTGTAACCACCACTGTTAACACATCCATAGTGTGCACGTCCCTGTTTTCTGTCATTTTAAGTGCTCACTCCTTCCTCTTCATCTGCGTCTCTTCAGTCGTCGTCTGCTGCAAACTGAGAGAGGCCAGCGCCACTACAATAGCATATCGATATAACATTAAATAGGCGTTAAACCTCTACAACAGTATAAAAATGGATTAACAGCAGATTTTTCCCCGTCCTTTCAAGAAACGCTCTCTGTTCCCGGGGAGCTGATAGAAGAAGATGACCCTTTTCTCTTCGCTGGAGGAGGCTTTGCTGCTGTGTGGGGGAGTGGGTTACATCCTGTGGCGTTTCCTGTGTTTGTAAACTAGACGGTGTTGAAAACGTCGGGCGAGTGAAGCTAAAAGGTATATATATATTTTCTTCGCTTTTCTTCGATGGTCGGTGAATTTTGACTGTGCATTCAATTGTCTGCATTTTCTGTGTAAAAATCCATGCTCGGCGAAGCGCAGCAAATAGATTTATTCAATATTACAGCGTCAATGTTAGCCATGGCTAGCTCGCTAACAAATGTTAGCTTAATCATCGGGAGGGGGAGGCTCTCACAGCGACGGCCATCACGAATGTCTTTATCGCTCAATCTTGTCTTGAACCAATTGAGGCTGTGTCTTATAGTAGTATCATGGCGAGAAGATGAATTGGTGCAGTCTGCAAGATATATACCATCGTAAATTTCCTGATCAAACCGATAACCAGGTGGGCGAAAGAATTGTTCGATTACCAACATTGTAGTGGGCGAGGGCGCCAGCGAGCAGTTAGCTGTTGGCTAGCTGGTGTTAGCCAGCTTGTTCAACATCAGCAAGACTTACGTTAGGTTGGGTGGTAGTGTGAAGGCCAGTTTAGCCAGCGCTGAAAATTACTTATTTATTTTCAAAGCAACATTGTGGTACTTTTTTCTTGCATTAACTAACAAGATCACAGCCATTGAAATAACTATACGACGGTTGTGTTGGAGTATTTTAATTAGCGTTAGCCCATGTTAGCGCTTGCTGTCTATTTTCCTAGCAACATTAGCTGGCTAACAAACGCCACTGGCGAAAACACTGTAGCCTTGCTTTCATCGGGCTACTGTTCACTTTTACGATGGCACAGTCAACTTGTGCTACAGTCTGACAAAAGAACAAACGGAGTCAATGCATAAGTTTAACCTGGAAAAGCTGCCTTCAGATCGAGCAATGCACCTTTGATTAGCGCTAGATTAACGGCCTCTTTGTAACACGCTAACAAACCCCATGTCAAAACCGTAGTACCAGATTAGCATTGGTGAATTATTGCTTAAGTATATATGTTTTAACAGCCAAGTTTTCCGAGCGTTTGCCTTCCCCTTTAACAGTAAATATAGTGGTCCAACCACTCTCACTCATAGAAACTTCACTTCAGGTTTATACTTTCAAATTTCGTTCCCATTGAGCTGTTTGTGTGTTGAACCATTTTGAATTTTTGTTTTGATCGATACTGGCCAGTTTTAAACTTCAAGTTTAAGAATTAAAATCCACGGTTTTACTGTATAACAGTCCTCTTTTATGTTTTCATATATGTTGAATTCCACTTTTGTTGTCTATTTTAGACAACTTTTATTATATCAGAATTAGAATTAAAATAATTGATATGTGTGTTAAACATTGTGAATGAGTTGAATATTGTGAGGTGCTAGAAGCTCTCTGTTTAAAAAAATACTGGTTGAACCAGTTATATTCAAAAAAATTACATTATTCTGTAATTTGTCTGGTTTGAGATTTTTCAAATGATGAAGATTCCAGTTTTCTATGGAATCCTATCTTCCCATGGTTCAACTTGTTTCCATCATCTCATTCCCTTGCAGCTTCTTACAAAATTTGAAAGCTTGTTAGAGTACAAACAGACCTTCCATACTGCAAGCGCTATGTAGGTCTATGTGTATGGCCAGAACATCCAGGTGTGCTTTGTGGTTGGATTGCCAGCTTGTACTTTCTGCTGTACAAACACGTAGACTTGCATCAGTGGTGGCTAGGTAGCTAATAGCATCTAAAATAGTAATAATATAATATAGGGCTGGAGGAAAAATGAGTTACCTTTATTGGTCAAGGTTTGGTATCAAAAACAAGAGGAAATTTGGTTAGTGATTCCTGTAAGCAAAGTTGGATTCTGCTTCCATCTTCTTCAGTTGTTATGCTTTCAGCGCTGCAAGTGTATACTTTTCAACAGTGGACCGCAGCTAGCACTTCAAACCATGAGCCCCCAAAAAACACAATAGTGATACGGCAAAACAACATCACTTTCTGAAAAGCATTATATGACTGGACTGTTTTTGATGTCCATGATGCTCCCAAACCAACATAATTGACATTCAACTTAAAGCCACTGTAGAAAATTGTGTTTACTGTTTTCAACATAGGTTGTTTTTTCCTCACCAAAATAATATGTCAAGAATTTAGGAAAAGGCGGAAACCAATAAGCAAAATTACAATCAAAATTATTAAAATTGTAAAATAAATAAATAGATTTTCCCAGATTGGTTTTTTAAACACTTGAGGGTGACGCATATCAGCATCATACCTAACAAGATAATGTTATTTATGTTTATTTAATTAAAAAAATGTTTTTTTATTTAATAATCTTTTTCCTCTGTGTCACCCAGTGGTGAAACAGATGTGATATCCAGCTATAGTCCCAATCACACCATGGTTATGAGCAGATTTTTTTTTTTCATGTGTGAGGACTATTCAGAAGCGAATGATTGAGTAAGTCCATCAGTTGCCTGCTATAGTCAACTAGGGTAGTTCTAAAATAGAAAAAACATAGCTACAAAGGAATTATAAAATATAATTTATCAAATATTGACCACGGCGAGTAAACTATAGTTGTCCGTTTTTATAGGTAAGTATACTGGCTAATTTCTGTCAACAAAAAAAGCTAAATCTTCTTACATCATTATTTGTATAAATGAAGAATATTTTTGTGTGTTATATTTTGTGATGTTTAAATGTCATTGTAAAAAATTACCATCCCAATTGGAGTTGATGGAGTTTAATGTTTGTCTGTTTCATCCACATCCTCCTCTTCCTCAGTTTTAATGCTAGATGAGTGAGGTGGGTGTGGCTTCCCACCAGCCCGACCATCCTGACTGACGGATCTCTGGATGACCTTGTCCCCACCCCTGTCCCTGCGCTCACATACACCACAGCAATGTCACATCTGCCCAGCAGCTCAGTCCGCGACCATATGAAATGGGTTTGTTTTGAGAACACCAAAGTGGTTACAAATAACTTAACTTGCAGTCTTGTGTCACTCAGGATGTTGTCGTTGATTGAGTAGCTTGGTAATTGCCATGTGACTGGCAGTATTGTCTTAGATGCAGATAATTTCATATTGCAGACTATTTTTAAATGTTTGATACAGGTGTTAATGTGTTGTTGTTGTCCTGTTTTTTTTTATTTTTTTTGCAGGCGGGGCTGCTTGGCTGCGAAGCTGTCCTCTCCAGTATGGCCCTGATGCAGGCCAGCTCCATGGCTGCTCCGCCCAAAAAAATGATGGCTCCACTTGGCCATGGACCACCGCAGAGAGAGGGACCTGACCGTGCTCCCCAGAGCCATATGATCCTCCCTTCTGGAATGAGCTGTCCACCCCTGGTTAGAACCCCCTTAGGAAATGCAGAGTGGAAATGGGGCTGTTTTATGCTGTGCATTAAAATTTGTGAAGAGTGTAAACTATTAGCTTTAAGAAATTGAAAATTAAATTGTGGAAGGATTTTCCCTCTGAATGTAATCATGATGGTTCACTCAACTTTAAAACAATAACCATTTCTTGATTATAGAATATATTGTAAAATGAGTTGTCATAAATATGTAGTATTTAGTACTATAAGTACGTAAATACAAAGTTGTACATCAGGGCAGATAGTTACAGTTTTAGAAGTTCCATGTAGCTGATTGTCCTTATACCTGAGTACAGCTTTCTAGTACATTAAACTTAGGATTTGTCTCAAAATCTTGAAAAGATGACAAAATCTTGCCCTAACCAGCACAGTATATGGAAATGGTCCCAGTTGTTTTAAATCATGTGTTGGTTTTTACTGAAATCAAGACCACTCATCCACTCCGACTGACAGTGGCAAAAAATGCACATAATTGAGGTTCAGTTTATCACTTCATTTTAGTCATATTCAGATATTGTGTTTTTAGTTTTAAAGTGTAATCGTTCTGAAATTAGAAAATAATTGACTTTTTCTGTCTTTGTAGCTTATCCGGAAGGAAGGTGAATTCCAAGCTCCCCGCCTGCTGGATGAGAAGGAGATGAGGGCCAACGAGGACATGCAGCAGAAAAAAAAGAACAGGAAGTCAGTGACGCCCTGTAAAGTGAGAGAACAAGAAGGAAGGGGAGGGAAGGTCAGTGGCTGTGCTTGCTAAATGGGGAATGCTCTTTGCAGTGCATGTTTATTTTGCCTTATTACAAAAAATATGTCTTTACTTGCTTAAACATATTTTTGTGAAAGTATTCAACAATATTCAAGTCTGCCTGACTTGGAGCTTTCATGTGTGCACATTTTGTTTGTGTGGGGGTGGGGGGAGGAGTTCAGGGAAGATGTGGAGGGGGTGGAGGATCTCTAGAGAGGAAAGAGGGGGAGGGGAGCAGAGTGAAGCGGAGCACAATAACTGCAGTTGTGTGCATAACAGGGGGAGCAGTAACATGAGGGCATTAGGCCATTGGAAGGGATTGTGGGGTATTTTTCAATTCAGATGTAAATTACATTTAGTGAAAAAGCAGAGAAAACTTTGGGGTATTGCTTATTTATACCAGACAGTTAGGGTTTTAGAAATGATAAAACATTTAAAAAAAAAATAGACACAAAATAAATAGCCATAACCCTATAATAATTAAATTTCAGAGGCATTTTTACATTTGCATCAGATCCTTAACAGTTGGATGGGTATGTGTGAAAAATGTAGTATTGTTTCATTGTTTATTTATATTATTATGTATTATCATGCTGTAATTTGAAACAAATGGTGAACCATTATTCTTTAATGTCATCCTTAGGGCACAGGTGGAGATGAGAATGGTCCATCATCCAAAGTGCAGAAAAACTTTATTTGTGATCACTGTTACGGAGCTTTTAGAAGTGGATACCACCTGAAGAGACATATCCTCATTCATACAGGTATGGGTCATGCTTGGAACAACTCAAGTTTACAGTTAAGCCTAAACAGCTTTTAATGCCTGAATACATGAATCATTTGTTGAAAGAGTCCCTGAGAGCTTGAGTTGGATTGAATTTGGGAGTGTGCAGCAACTGTAAGGTTTTGCAATGGCCTGCTTAAAAACCTTGTTTGGTAATAGCTTTTGCCTCACAGCTAATCGGTGGTATCTGTGGGGACTTTAACTAAAACTGGTGCTCTTCGGTTTAGGGGAGAAGCCGTATGCTTGTGCCGTATGTGACATGAGGTTTATTCAGCGTTACCACCTGGAGAGACACAGCCTCATTCACACGGGTATGCGTCCCTTAACCGTACCCATATTGCATAAATCTGACTACCTCTGTAGTCTGTCACTTCAATCAATGGACAGATGCTCAGGGTTCATTTTGTCTGTGGACAGTAATTTCCAACAAAGCCACCCCCCCCCAAAATCTGTTCAGCCCAAAATATAATGCACAGTATTTGTCTTACAAATGTTTGTTCCCCAACACCAGAAAAATTTACATATAGTACTTAAAACAGTGTGGTCCAATAGTCCCGAGTCCACTATTAAAAACTCATGTTGTTTTATCATTTATGATCAGATGTTTTTTCCATTTTAGATGTCCATTATTTGCCATAACCATAGATTCAATACTGTCTGGCACCAGTTGTAGAAATGTTTGCAAGATTTGAGAATTCCCATTATTTTATCACTATTTTAGAGGATCCCAGAGATGTTGGAAATTAGCCTTTGTTGTGATTGTCATAAACTCTCATTGCAATTTCAAACTTTGATTTGTCTGTAAAATGTTGATATTGTTTGGGTTATGCCCATATTCGGCTCATCATTGCAACTTGTTTTGTTGTTAAAATGATTGTTTTGACAAGTGAAGTAGTAGTTTCTTTGTTCATTTGGATTTGTATTGTTGATGCAGTTGCTGTTGGATCCTGTCACTTTAAAGCATACTATACTCAGGCTTATAATCCTATATGTACTGCCATCTATCAGTTGCCGCATGCCCTGTAAACACCTTGTGTGGTACAACACTTAACAATGCACTGTTGGGCAATGCTGAATCTTGGCTGGTTGTAGTCACAAGTACATGAGACCACGTCTGACCACCCACGCTATTCAGCCATCTGACAACCACTTCTATTGAAACATTCATTTTAGGAGCAGGTCGTAGCTACACATAGGCGACCATATTAATTTTGTCAACATATGGTGTTCTTTGTCAAAAGACCAAAATAGTTATGACTATGTGTTACAAAGAATACTACTACTACTGCTATTTGAATGTTCAGATTTTTGAGACTTTTCTGTTTGCATTTCTTAGACCTTAAATTTTTTTTTTTTAGCAGATTTAAATAAGATATTCTTGAGGCAACTGAGTAGAACAAATTATTTCTATTATATGGATAAATGAAGACAACAAAGAGTTCTCTAAAAAAGACTTTTTGATAGTGGACTTCAAAGTGGACTCAGACTTGTGGACCCCAATATATGTATGTGAAAGCCTCAAAGCACAGGCCGCAGGGAAAAATGCAAGATTTATTTATTTATGTATCATAATTTTTCTATGTAATGATTACTTTGTCAGTGAAAATAATTGCATGGACATCAAAGGACTATGTTCTTAATTGTTTATGTAAAATGAAAACTGAGAAGTTTATTGAGAAACATTTATGCATAGTGTCAATATTTGCGTTGCACCATTTCACACAAAAATTTTTGTTTTTCATTGTTTAAGAAGTGTTCACTGTGGGTAAGTCAACTTCCAACCTCGTTTTTCCAAATCAGTTACTACTGCCCCAGTATTCATAAAAGGAAATGCTTCAGTAGTAAACTAATGTTGACCAGATCTACCTAACTAAGTTGGCATGGTTTATATATACACATGTATATATATATATATATTACATTGTTCCAATATCTCAGTAGCTTGAGTAAGCAGTCGCTCTTTTTGGCAACAGAGCATATGTTCTTTCTGTTTTTTTGTGTTTTGTTTTTTTTGTTTTGTTTTGTTTTTTTGGTTATATTCTCATTTATTTAATAGACTGAATAGCTAATAATTTTATGCTCTGTGTGTGTAGGGGTGAAGCCGTACGCTTGTTCCATGTGTGACATGAGGTTTTTCCAGCGTTACCACCTGGAGAGACACAGACTCACTCATACGGGTATGCGTCCATTTACCGTACCCAGTTCAAATTATGAAACTTTATTTAATCAGGAATTCTCAATATATCAATATTTCTTATTCAAATTCAAGAGATGCTTGGGAACAAAACCTTTTACAGTCTGAAATACATAAGCAGCATACAAAAAATTTAACGATAAACTTTGGACTGATAACTGACCTGTATTAAGTACTCAACAGAATTTTTAACAGTTTTTTAGAATTACACTTTGCATATCGAATTTTAAGGGGTCCTTGGTTTGGAGTGTACAAAATCAAACCAGTGACTGATGCAGGGGTTCATACTTTGCATCCACTTTACGCTACCTTTTCCTCAGCACAGGTTTTTTGCAGTTTAATAAAACAATAGATGAGACAATAGCCTCCAGAATTACTACAGGGTTGACTCAACATCTCTATCACACTGAATGGCCAGTTATTGAACATGTCAAACAATAGGCCATTTTATTGTAGTACACTTTATGAGTAGATACAAGTAAACACCTGTTATAAACTCAAATTGCTCCTGTGGACCCTTCAAAGTGTATTATCCCTCTTGTACCATTGCTGTGCAACACAATTCATTCTGGCTTTTTTTCCCCTATTATTTATTTTCTAAACAATCTGTAACTACTACTTTTATCATGGTAGAAGAGCCGAAGAATTAAAGATCTAATCTCCGGGAAACTAGTTCACTTTGTTGTTTGGAAAACACTGCTGTCTTTAACAGAAAGTTAAATTAGCAAAAAAAGTTATCATTTATTTTAAGCAAATGTTTTATCGTGGGCAACAGTTTGTGTTAATGCCCTTCTGCACAAACCAGTCATGTTGAAGTAGCTGATTCAATCAGGCCATGGTATATTATGGGAATAGTCCTTTGATGTCCACACTTACTTGACATACAGACTAATGGCTGCACAACTCACGTTTCTAAGCTGTAATTTTCTACCTTTTTAAATTAAGATTTTTATTAGTTGCGCAATTGCTTGTGCAGATGCTTCTGCTGTAAAATTATGGCGGAGATCAGATTGGAAGCTTTTGAAAGTTGTTCTTGAGGAGTGCTAGAAAACAAGCACACTTGTAACACTTAAACGCAACATACACTTTCCTGCCACCATAAATTTAATATGCTATATTGTTGTTAAACCATTTTTAACTTGCAGTAAGTTGCAACAAACGAGCTCGACTCAATTATTTGTAGTAGTGAACGGTGGAGAAGTGTGCTAATGTTTCTGCTTCAGCTGGCCAGTATGATCACCGTCTTGATTCCAACTTGTATGTTTTGTTTTAAACGTGCTTAGCTTATATCCTGTTGCTGCTTTGTTTCATGATGTGTTCTGGATGATTTGAAAATGAATTCTCCCCATAACAGAAGACACTTTGCTAATTAGAAGTGAAACAAATAACCCCTTTGCATGAAGCTTGACTAGAATGTGTAATGTTTGCCCGGTCCCAGTGGTTTAATGCCTGTGAATGATGCTTCCCTAAAATATTCCGTCTTAGCTAATATGTCGATACTTTGTGTATGTAGGGGTGAAGCCGTACGCTTGCTCCATGTGTGACATGAGGTTCTTCCAACGTTACCATCTGGCAAGACACAGCCTCACTCATACTGGTATGGGTCTGCTTACCCTAGCTTATTAGGTTGTGGTGTTTTAGAAGTACCTTAACTTTTGAACTCATTGCAGTGTAAACCAAGATTTAGGGTGTTTAAAATGACTAACAGCTTCAAATATTCACAATTTCATGAACACTGAGATGTATCCAGACATGTATTAAGATGGTAAAATCTAAAACTTATCTTTTTTAGCGCTTGATGTAAATACATGCATACATAGTGGAGCATCTGAATATTACACAACTTCAGCTTTTCCCCTGCTGAATGCTCTACTTTATTCTGCGCTATTTCTTTGCCACTCCTAATTTTTAAAAATACATTTATCTAACTGAAATGACCCACTCACTCATGGTCACAAGCCCGCATCCTGCAAAACAAGCATTTGTTTCTCAGGCTGATGGTATAATTTGTAGAAGCAAAACAAGAGCTATTCTAAGGGAAGAGTTGATGGATATGTGTTGAAACTTATTTTTTCTGTTTCTAGCTTATATTTACATACTTTTTGTGTGTGTAGGGGTGAAGCCATACGCTTGCTCCATGTGTGACATGAGATTTTTCCAACGCTACCACTTGGCAAGACACAGCCTCACTCACACGGGTATGGGTTCGCCCTTCTTTGTTACATTAGAGCCCAAATACCCAGTTTACTGAAGTTTATCTGTCCCTTGTTTACAGAATGACTTGAGTCTGGTTTTTAAAATATTCATAGGCATCAAGCCGTTGTAACTGTTGGGGCATGCTGGAAGATTGCCTCTGTTTTTGCCTTAACCCTTTAAGGCACTGTTTTGGACAACATTTCATTCATTAGTACTTAACTGCAGTGCCAGTAAATTATGCCTAGACTTGAGTCTTAATACTTTGTTGGTCTTTGCTGCGCGGCTCGGCATTGAAAAGCAGTTCTGGGTTCAGCTAAAAGACATTTTTTATGTATGTGGACAGATTAGAAAATGTTAGTGGAATGTATTTAGTGTTATCATGTTGGTGCCACTACTTTTGGCATGTCTGGATACATAAAATAAGTGAGTGTGTCCTGTTCAGTTGATTGTGTTGTTTTTACAAAATACTTTGCTCTGTGTGTGCAGGGGTGAAGCCATATGCTTGCTCCATGTGTGACATGAGATTTTTCCAGAGATACCACCTGGCAAGACACACTCTCACCCATACGGGTATAAGTTTTACTTATCCCTCTCACTTGACTGTATCAGGGGTTGTAGATATTTGCCCTTGTGCGTAGGTATGGCCTACCTGTGAGAGTATATTGAAACAAAGTACCTTGTAATTTGTGCTACTCAATATTCTTGACTATGAAAGATTAAACTTGTAGGTTTTTCTTTTCTTTTTTTGGTAAACTCACTGTACTTTCTGACTGCTTTTAGGGTTGACATGACACATTTTATGTCTTGTATGTATTGCCTAGTTGGCCATGAATATCCATTAGACCTTGTAATGACATAACACTGACTAGTGTATATAAAATGATATATTTTGTGTATAGTAGATCATGAGTATTCTTTTCTAAAGTTTGGTACTGTATGCGTTTAGGGGTGAAGCCATACGCTTGCTCCATGTGTGACATGAGGTTCTTCCAGCGTTACCATTTGGCAAGACACAGCCTCACTCATACTGGTATGCTTGAATTAATTGTTCCCCTTTCACTATGAAACCTTTCATATAA
Organism: Seriola lalandi dorsalis; assembly: GCF_002814215.2. Taxonomy (NCBI): domain Eukaryota; kingdom Metazoa; phylum Chordata; class Actinopteri; order Carangiformes; family Carangidae; genus Seriola; species Seriola lalandi. Next base: position 1,424,301 of record NW_019525245.1, on the reverse strand, counting down.
ACCTACACATGATTTTTTTTAATTGATAACCCCCTCTATATATGATACCATAATTATGCCATTTCCAAAAAAAATGTTTAATAGACTTTTTAGGCTTTGTTGGAAAACTGTCCACTGAGAAAGTGACTCTGTCTGTCAGCTACTTTGTTTACTAATTAACACTGTAATGGTACTACTGCATGTTTATAAATGTATTATATTACATATTCATTTAAAGGCACATTACACTAAAAAGTATTCTAAATGCAGGCATCAATAGTTTAAAATCAAGTCAAGAAAACAAGAATGTTTTTCAAGATTTTATCAGGCAAGAATATTTGGCCTGACTAAATAGTGAAATGGTGCATCCTGAACATGGTAACTTGAAAAAGCTTCAACTTTTTTTTTTCACCATCACAAACAGTTTGTTTGCAGGATGACTGAATAATACTCAAGCTGGTCCGAGCTGCAACATATAGTCCTGTTTCTCCCCACTTAACGATGCACCATAACTCTTGATGTCTGCAGGTTCTTAGACTCTTTTTTTGTGTAAAGTCTTAAAAAGAATTTTATCTGTAATAAAGCATGCAATTATAAACAACCTGAAGGCATTTCATTATGTGAACTTCATCATTGTGCTGAAATACATCTAACACTCTTGTGCTCTGTTTAGGGGTGAAGCCGTATGCTTGCACTATGTGTGACATGAGGTTTATACAACGTTACCAACTGGAGAGACACAGTCTTACTCATACAGGTATGTCCTCATTGTTTGAACTTTGACCCTCTCTCCCTGTCTTTGCTCCTGCATGCGCACACATTAATGTTTACATGGCTGCTTCAAACTCGAGTTTGTATTGCTTTCTGTCACTATATTGACAAGTGCTAACGTTTCATGTAACATTTACAAGGAACTTCATAAGCACGTACATAACAATACTTTTGCCAAGACTTTGTTAATGAAATGACATGATGAACATGAAGCAAAAAACACAATTTTATGTTAGTTTGTAGTTTTATTTAGCTATTTTGTTAGCTTTTAGATGTCTGCAAGCCAAAATTGATTTAAATTACTTACATCTTTCCATTTCAGACTTTTTGTGTAAGAATTGGCTCAGCTTTACTGTAACTAGAAACTACTGTGACACATACATCATATCGAGTACGGTCAGCCCAGTGGCTGCATGTAATGAATCTTTCCAGTGAAAAACGGAGTTTGAAATATTGATATTACTTTTTAAATATGTTTTGTAACACAATCACCAATCCTATTTTTTGCTTACATAATTTAAAAAAAAACAAAAAACAGCCTGATTCTCATAAGTAAATGAAATGTGTAATGGATTAGAAGAGCACATGGACATTTTTAATAGACCCTTCTAGTGAATGCTAGTGTCTGTGGCTTGCAGACTCAATAACATAATTACACATTAAGATCTCTTTCCTCTATTTTCATACAAAACTTTTTTTTTATTTTTATTGAAGGCAAATAGAGTAGGAAATCTGTAACAGTCCCCCATCTGAACATGTCACATTAATAATACCTAGTAAAGCTATGTGAGGGAAGTTCTAACTGTCCATAAAGCTGGGTCTTAAACTGAGTCAAGGAAGGCGTTTACCCTGAGGCAGGCGTTAACCCTTGACTCAGTGTCTGTGTCATAACCTGGAAAATCCCAGATTCTTGTTCTTTTTAGAATAGCTATGGATAAAGATGATCAAATTCTGACTTAAGGAGTGTGTGCTGGTAACATGGCCTGATGGGGGTCTTAATCTGTGAGTGGAGAAAAAACCCTGTGTCGTGTTTCAGCTGATGTGAATATGGCTCACAGTATATTTAGGCTAAAATTCTCAAGGGGATTTTTTTCCTGCAAAAAATTAAAACGTGCAGATTCAGAACTGACTCAGCTTAGTCATTGTGTCATTTCACATTCAAAGTAATGGCAATAAGATAACATATAATCCTCTGTTATGAATAGTTAAGTTTGATTTTTCAATTTGAAAGCAGGTTTTGTGTAAAGATGTTGTGTCAGTCTGTTTTTACATTACAAATTTTAAATATGAAGAGAGTGCAAAGTTAATGTTTGTTTTTTGTTTTTTTAAATATAAGTTATTTATATAAATAATATGGTTTTCAGAGCATTTTCGTTACTATAAATCAGTATTTAAAGTTAAATCACAAGAGTTGCTATGTAAACAAATGTCTAATCTTAATGTATTGTGCATAGTTGTTTACCAACTGCCTAAAATTGTCTAATCTCTGCGATCAGCGTGACAAAAGTTTTTACGTGAACAAATCTGTTGCAAAGCTCCTATTGGCATAGTTTAAAATCATCCTATTGTGGTAGTTGGAATGTGCCCATTAAATTGTCTGGTGATTTGGTAGGTTTTTAGGTTTGAAGATAAGTTAATATTGCAGTCTATATGAGATATTTCCATTATCCTTCAATTTTTCCTAATTTAAACTTTGGTCTTAGACCTTCAGCAGTTAGTTATCTTCAATCAGATGTGAAAATGTCATTTCCAATTGGAATAACAGATTTTTTAAGCATGCTGGAATTTACAGTGTAAACAAAGCGCTGATAAGTGCAACCGAACTTTACTAAGCAATTAGTAAAGTTTAGCATCGATCATTTTTGGCAGTTGAGTCTTTTAATGCTAAAGTTGGTACTTTGTGTGTATAGGGGTGAAGCCGTACGCTTGCACCATGTGTGACAAGAGGTTTTTTCAACGCTACCACCTGGCGAGACACAGCCTCACTCATATGGGTATGCGTCAGCCAATCTTAACCCAGTCACAAGATTAGGATGCTGCAACATGTGAATGCTTGATCTAATCTTAAATATCTGTATTCATATGATGGATGAGAATTATTTTAAGTGTTAAAAGCCAGTAGATGACATCATCATCTCATGTGTTGTGTAAATAGATTTTAGATCTCTGGGAATTTTGTATTTTGAAACAAGCACTTATTATATTGTACCCTTGTAAGTTATTTTAGGGTATGACATTGGTTATTAACCACAGATATCAATTTAGCCCAGATTTAGCCCTTCAGTTATGAAGTGGGAATACAGATTTATTTATTTTCTTTTGGTGGCAGAGACACAAAATTAATTTTCTTGATGCTCTGCATTTAGGTGTGAAACCTTATGCTTGCACCATGTGTGACATGAAGTTTTTTCAGCGTTACCACCTGGCGAGACACAGCCTCACTCATACGGGTATGGGTCCGTGCACCGTGCCCATGACATTCAGTGTTAGAAATCAGCGTGCACATTGAATTTTGTTAGATCACTTCAGACATATGCCTGTTACATTTAAAGGAAATGTCAGTATGCAGTGTAAAGTTTTAACATGGTTTCCTAGTCTCTATCATCAGTAAAGCAGGATAACAGTTCAGTTTTATTGTTCTGATGTTAGTTGGTAACTACAAGACTATGAAATGGCTAGAGGAATTTTATTTTTTTTATATTTTGTGTTTTTGCATGAATTGGCAATTGTGTGGTTAATAACCAATAGCGTAAATATTAATTCCTAAATTAAAAAATGGAAAGTGAGGCAAAGTAATATAATATTGCTACTTTGCATTTAGGTGTGAAACCTTATGCTTGCACCATGTGTGACAAGAGGTTTTTTCAGCGCTACCACCTGGCGAGACACAGCCTCACTCATATGGGTATGCGTCCGCCCACCTTACCCATGTCACTGAGATCAGACTGTACTTACATTATGTTAGATACAGAGTCAGTCATCCAAGGCAATTGTCAATATTCTTTTAAACTGACCAGTTGAACGATTTCTTGATCAGGCCTCCCCTACATTATGTGATAAAAGAAACATTAAAGCAAGTCTTAACTTGTAAAGAAATACAGGACTGCAACATCATCAGCTCATGTGATGTGTTTAGTTGTGGATTTGGGAATTGGGTTAAACATTTGGATTTATTCTTTATTGGATTTGGAGGAAAAACTATTTAAAAACAAGCATTAATTTCTTAAAATGAACTTCAAAAGAATTAAAAGAAAAAAGTGGTTAACAACCCATCAATTCTGGATAGATATTAGGTGTGTATTGCTTATTGATGGATTGTGAACACAAAAATTACAAAGTCTGAAAATAATACCATAATGCTCTGCGTTTAGGTGTGAAACCTTTTGCTTGTACCATGTGTGACATGAGGTTTGTTCAGCGTTACCACCTGGCAAGACACAGCCTCACTCATACGGGTATGCGTCAGTGCACCTACCCTTCTCACATTTTGTAGGTCATTATTACATAGTCTTTATTGTGGTAATATCAGTAGTGCAACAGTTTAAACTCAGATGTTTAATTTTAGAGAGAGCAAAATTAGTAGTTGTGTTTGAATCTTTTAAGCAATAAGTAAGTTAGTATTTTCTCTGTCAAACATCTGTAACCTTTAATTTAAGTGGGTTAAAGTAGTTTACTTGAAATAATTGATGTCCTCTAGAACATTTAGCACCTTCTAAAAACATTAACTAAAAAAGACTGGAAAAAACCCAGCAGTACAGACACATTCGGCTTCTTCCTGTGCTTTTAAACTCTCCTGTTACATTTATGGTTACCGCGATGCTTAGAAATAGCTTTTCAGAAAAGCTTTTTTTAGTGGGCAATCTTCATTTACCTGAAATGTTTGCTGACATTTTGTTTGCACATTGAAATGTGCTTTAAAGCCACTGATTAAGCAAAATGCTTGGTTGGTTATTAATGATGATTTAAATCCTCTATGGTTAACAGGCTATTAACTTGACTGACATAGTGTAAAGGTAATGATTGCAGTGCTCCCCGACTGTAATTGGTACTCTTTAGGATACAGATGGCTAATCATTTTGATTGGTGATATAGCTAAAATGGTCAGTTGTAGTTGCCTTTGTTGCTAAATGTGTTACATTAAAGAAACATTGGACATATCGTTTTGTTTTTTGCATGAATTTGCAAATGTGTGGTTAATAACCAATAGCTTAGGTATTTATGGTAAAGAATGGAAAGTGAGGTAAAGTAATATAATATTGCTACTTTGCATTTAGGTGTGAAACCTTATGCTTGCACCATGTGTGACAAGAGGTTTTTTCAGCGCTACCACCTGGCGAGACACAGCCTCACTCATATGGGTATGCGTCCGCCCACCTTACCCATGTCACTGAGATCAGACTGTACTTACATTATGTTAGATACAGAGTCAGCTGTCTGAGGCAATTATTATTATTCTGTAAAAGTAACTCACATTTTTCTTGATCAAGGCTATCCTACATTATATATGTAAATGCACCATTAGAATAAGTCTTTATATGTATATAAATACAGGGCTGTGACATCATCAGCTCATGTGATGTGTTTAGTTGTGGATTTGAAATTTGATCAACATATTTCAATGTATTCTTAATTGGACTTAAAAAACATAAACTTGACATGCATTCTTTTTACGAAAATTTCACATTAGAGAAAAGTGGTTAACAACCCATCAATTGTAAATAGATGTTTAAATTACATTACTGATTGATGGATTGTGAAACAAACTAAAAGTCCTGAAAATAATGTATTGATGCTTTGCATTTAGGTGTGAAACCTTTTGCTTGTACCATGTGTGACATGAGGTTTGTTCAGCGTTACCACCTGGCAAGACACAGCCTCACTCATACGGGTATGGGTCCGTGCACCTACCCTTCTCACATTATACAGATCACCATTTATTCATAATTGTGCTAGGTATTAGGTTAGTTGCTACTAGTACGACATTTAAATTACCAGTACTCTTCATTTCACATTTCTGTAACCTGTACTTAAAAATAGGTTATCTAGCAAAAACTGATTGTTGCCCTCCAGAATTGTTAGCAGGTAGTGTCAACCTCTTGTGTTTTACACACTCTTGTTTAAGCTCATGCCTAATAAGCAGAAAGCTAGAGACACCATGTGCCATGGAGGTAGCATGTGTCTGTCTGCTTCCCTCTCCTTTAACTTTTAATTCTATCTTGATCCAGATGATCCAGATGGTGTTGGTGAGAATCCTAAAGGGCAATTTAGATTTACAGTTAGTCTGTTTGGTTAGATGCTGTTTATTTTTGATCAGGCCTTGTTTACCAGCCTTTTGAGTTGATTTTTACTATGTGTATCAGTAATACTGGGGGGTAGTATGAGAACTAAAATGTGAAGCACAGGAGTATGTTGCCCTTTAGCTAGAGTTTGATGTTAATGAACCTGACTCCAGTTCCATTTGGGATTTCTGGTCCAAGTCCTGGCTGCAATTCTTGGTATAATTCTTAGTAATAAAAAAAAAAAACAAAAGCAAGTAGTGAGTCAAAAATATGTTGAAAGTAAAAATATATTTTCGGCTGACAGTCATATGTCATAAATAAGCACAACTGAAAAGCACAACAATTTAATAGTTTTTCGTCTAAATTTGGAATCAGAACTGGCTCTTGAAACCCAACCCTAGTAAAAAAAAAAAACAGGCCGTGTACGACTGTCATTTATTAATCATTGTGAAAGGACTTTTTTTTTCTTTTCTTTTTTTGCAGATCAACACAGAAATTAATTGCATTGTGGCAACTTGTCAAGTATTAATGAAACTCTTGTGAATATTTTTATCTTTTTACAGCATCTTAAAAGTAGCTTTAGTAAACTTGATACCCAGGGACTGGTCCAAAGTCAAACTCAAACCCTTGCAGTAAAAATGGTAAACAATGACTAACTATTTGTTAAAGTTTTGTGGTGTAAATACAGGCATAATAGATCAGAGGTGAGAGGATGCTGAAATAGTCTGGTTATTTCACTGTCAAGTGAGGATGTTACTGATGATTATGCAGACCAAACACAGTCATTTAAATGTTAATCTCACACAGCGCATATGACAGATCTTGGTGTTTTTGCTTTGAAGCCATGTTAAGCTCCACATTATGTTAAGAACATTAAACACAACTGTATTTTTAGATGCATGTCTGAACATTTGAACATATTTTCTAAAAAAAAAAAAAAGGAAATGCACATCACATATTTAAAATTAGAATGAGTTTATATTTCTGCCAGTGTTTTAGTGTTAGCTTGAGCTTGAAGGTTGTATGTATTGCACATGTGGGTGGTAGGGCTAATATATTGCTCTGTGTGTGTAGGGGTGAAGCCGTATGCTTGTTCCATGTGTGACATGAGGTTTATTCAGCGTAACCACCTGGAGAGACACAGCCTCACTCATACGGGTATGCGTTCCTTTACCGTACCCTTATTACTGAAAGAGGCTCTGGCGCTTGCAACATAACGGGGTCACAACAAACTCGAGTTTGGATTGTCAAGTCATTTGATGGGATGTTGAACCAGCCTCAAAATACTTGCCCCAGTTTTTGGGGCCTCTATGTTGCGTAGATCTGGGCCATGAAAACAAGAAATTCCACTCTGATCTACACATAATGAGTTGATGACGAGGCCTTTTAGAATATCCATTTGCTGAAAGTACACTGTTAAAATTTACTTATAGGGCAGTGTTTTCCAACTTTTTGTAACTGTTGGAAATTTAGTCTGCAAAGAAAAATTAACAAGTGAAAGTTGCACGCTATTTGTTAGTACGAGACTCTAAAATTGATGCATTGACTGTGTATTTGTGTGCTCTTGTAGGAGAGAAGCCATTTGCTTGTGACATGTGTGATATGAGGTTTATCCAGCGCTACCATCTTGAGAGACACAAGCGTGTCCATAGTGGGGAGAAGCCTTATCAGTGTGAACGGTGCCAGCAGGTATGTATGAACCGACACTAAGCAAATAGAATCTAATTTGACATTTATGGTATTTATGTATTGTTTAAATTTGGTCTTTGTTAGACTTGGATGTATGAAATTTACAATATGATTGATATCTTAATATTTTAAAATAGACTGGTCTGAATGCTATTTAAACATTAACCCCCATATGTGCCTTAATTATTAACCATGTCCAATTTGTGTTTCAAAGAACTTTTCTCGGACAGACCGGCTGTTGCGGCATCGGCGGTTGTGCCAGGGTCGCAGTGTAGCCAAAGTAGAGAACCAGCCATGCTGCGAACCACGCCCATATCCCCAAGAGCCCCCACCCGCACCTCCAACCTGGAGTCCCCTGCATCCCCCTCCAGGCCGGCTGGCGGTCTGACATTCCACCTTCCCTACATCTACAACCCCGCCAGAGACGGGACAAGCCACAGGGTTTCTTCTTCTCAGCTCTGTGCTTAGTGGCGCCACACTCTAGCACAGACTGATCTTGCAGCTCCAGTCTTGGGATTACTAATGACAGAGGGACATTTGTGTTTTTGTTTTGTTGACTTTTTACTGTGTTTCCTTTTTCTTCCCTGTTTTTTTAAAAGACGAGACTTTTCTGTGATGAACAGTGGTCCTGTTTTGTACTTAATCTATTTGATTTTTGCAAAAAGAAAAAGGTTTTTATTATTGTTGAAATATATCTGCATTTGGTGGTACTCGGGAAGGGCAGTGGGTATTGTTTATCCTGACGTGTTAGCAACAAAATGGGATGAAGTGGTGAGGAAAAGTATTTGAGCTTCTTTCTGATTTTTCCTATGTGGCCAATTTTGACACACAAGGATTGTCACTTAGGGCAAAATTGATAAAACTGAACTTTCCTTCAAGGTAAAGTAAGGAAACCACTCTGTTGACCTCTCATGTCGACCAGATCTTGCTTGCCTTTGCAGCTAACATAACGTTTAGCATTAAGACATTTCACTGAAAGCAGTATCTGGTCTAAATATGACTCAAACAAAATTTCCCTGACTTCATCAATATAGGAGGTACAGTTTTAATGATTACTTTGTGTACATAATTGAAAATGATTATTATTATTTCGCTATGGGACTTGAGTGGTGATTTTTTTTTTTTTTTTTTGATATGAACAAAATGGGCCAAAAAGAAACTGAAATTTTGAAATTTGGTTCAAATACGGTCTGTTGCCATTGTTTCAGTGAGATCCTGAGGGAAGTTGGAGTGTGTAATATCAGACAGTGCTTCATAACTGTAAACCAGGACTTCCAAGACTTCATGAGATCATCATGAGAGGGCAACCTGCAGTTGACTAGTTGTGTCAGACATGAAGGGTCGGGTCACAGGAGTATCACCTGTGTACCTTGTGTTCTGTGTCATGTATGACATACTGATGACTCAGGAAATGGCACAGGGTGGCAGCCTTAGCAAGTCCTCCTCCTGAGTTATGCTATTGTACTTACCACTGTATATATTTTGAGTATATATACAGAGATCTCCAGTACTTGGCGCAAAACTTTCTCTGTTGTCCATAGATCCTGGTCTAAAATGGTGCAGGTTGGCCACTTGAAGTCCCATTATGTTGTTTGTACAGATTCTCACATTGTGAGATTAGTGGGGGTATACAAAATCTTGTGGCCTTAGTGTGTTTCTTTTTTCATTTGCCTTTTTCTCAACTGTTTATTATTGTGGATCAGATGTATTTACTAAGACGAGACAGCCTTTCATCATCATGTTTTTTTTTTTTTTATCCTAAAGCTGTCAAGGTTACACAGAGTTGATGGCTTTAGTGGTGTTAAAACAGACTAATGTGTTCTCCTGTCGAGAGAGGTTGTCTTTATAATGGCAATGAATATTTTGGGTCATTGTTACTGATAACATTATAACACCGTATATAATCTTAAAAGGAGCCCCTGAGAGTTGGACAGTCCTTGTGAGAAGTCAGTAGTGCTAAATTGTTTCCCACTGCAGTGCTTTGGCCGGTCACAGGCCATAGCAGAATCAGCACTTGCTTGATTCTGCTTCACACTAACAATTGCCTTTTTATCCAAATATTATGTGGTTGGTGTGTAATAATGGATGTCTGTCATGTCATTGGGTTTAGCCTTAAGTAAGTGCGGATACACAAATAATAATCATTGTAGTACTAAATGATATTGTAACGAACGATTTCTTTTACCTATGATGAACTTTGATCGTATTGTGTGGAAGTCTTTGACTTTGGTCGGACAGCAGAGAGGCAGTTGATAAGAGCCACTGTGCTCCCTGTTGAAGGATTTCTCAAACTTGATCCTTTCTGTGACTGTTGAGTTGGTGATGGCTCTGTCTTAACCGTGCTGTTTAACCCAGAAATCAGTGCTGGGTGGGAGGATTAGTTTACAAGGCCGAACATACGTGTGCATATCAAGACATTACAGCTGTTCTTTGAAGCCACAGTGAGTAACAGATGGCTGAAAACCATCAAGGGTGATTTCAGGGCAGTCTGATTTGAATCACACTGAGCTGAGAGAGAATTTGTTTTTTAATTTAAATGTCTAGATAAGACTGATGGAAGACTGAGATGGAAACCCTGAGTGCTTTATCCAGTCTTTGATTTGTAGGATGAAATGATGTTTGTGTTTGATACGAACAAGTTTCAGATTACTGAGTTAATAGATTTTTTTTGTTTTGTTTGTTTTAACCAAAAGTATTATGGGAAGATTTTCTTTAAATGGTCCATTGATATCAAGACAAAGCAGTGTGAACCAAGAGGGGATTCAGTTTTAAGTGACTTGGAAGGGTAAAGTAAAACCCAGTGGCAGCAAAGGGGCCAAGTTTGAGAAATGCATTAACTTGCTCTGGAAACACTATTCCAAATCTGTGGAAGGGATACTGCTGGCACGAGCACATTACTGATAATGGCTAAAGGGCAATACAGTATATAGTTGACGTCACTTGTTAATACCTTTTTGTCATTTATTGTTTTTAGTATTATCAATCTCATTGTTAAAATGCAATAGAATCCTTGAGTCTCAGATCATTTGTTTATAAGATTGAGGTTTTAATTTTTCAGACAGATCAAAGGATTTATTTGCCTGAGAATTTCTCATCACATTTTGATGATTGTTTCAAGGACCTTTTTTTTTTTTTTTTTTTTTTTTTTTTTTTTTTTTTTTTTTTTTTTTTTTTTTTTTTTTTATTCTGATAAAATTGTAAACACTGGAGTGAAAGGAAAAAAAAAGACAAAAAAGAGAGATGGATATTTTTTCCTTCAGACTGTACTAGATTTTAGGTTTTAGACAAAGCCTATTTCTCCTCAACTTGACACAGAAAGTGGACAGAACAATTTGGATCAGTACAGTTGAGAGCCCAGTATGTTCAGTAATTTTAACAATAGAGGCAGTAGTACCACAGGAAAATGTTTTCTTTCTTATACAAAGTCCCTGGTATTTGTAGTAAATTATATTGATAATGGTATTAGATGAACAACAGCATAACAGTAGCTATCACAGATTAGTTGTTTTCTTTATTAGTCTTGCATGCAGAGTTATGGTCCTCAGTTAAGATAGGATCTTGATATTGATTATTTTGTGTAGGAAAATGAGTGCTTAAGAATAACTTCCTAAAAAAATGTTACAATGATTATTGTAAAATGGGCTAACTAATATGTACCCTTGTGATCCAATTAGTTTCAACTGTATGAAAATCAGAGGAGAGGCTTCTTACTATTATGCTGAAATAAAATACTTTGTAAAGGACTTCTGTATGCTCACTGGATGTGTTGACTTAATTTTGATGTTTTTCAATTCAGACACTCACAGTACCAGTCAAAAGTTGAGAGACACCTTCTAATTCAATGGTTTTTCTTTTTCTACATTGTAGAACGATGCTGAAGACATCAAAACTATGAAATAACACATGGAATTATGTAGTAAACAAAAAAAAGTGTAGACAAATGTTTTAGATCTTAGATTCTTCAAAGTATCCACCTTTTGCTTTGATGACAGCTTTGCACACTCTTGCCATTCTCTCAAACATCTTCATGAGCTAGTCACCTGGAATGGTTTCAAAGTCTTGAAGGAGTTCCCATATATGTTGAGCATTTGGCTGCTTTTCTTTCACTGTCATCCAACTCATTCCAAACCATTTTAATTTTGGGTTTAGGGCGGGTGATTGTGGAGGCCAGGTCATCTGAACAGGCTTTACATGGCCTAGAGATGTGTTTTGGGTCATTGTCCTGTTGAAGGACAAATGATGTTCCCACTAGGCACAAACCAGATGGGATGGCATGTCGCTGCAGAATGCTGTGGTAGTGATGTTGGTTTAGTGTGCTTTCCATTTTGAATAAATCAACAGCATCAAACCTCCTCCGTGCTTCGCGGTGGGAACCGCATGTAAATACCATCTGTTCCCCTTTTCTGCATCTCACAAAGACATGGTAGTTGGAACCAAAAATCTTAAATTTGGACTCATTAGACCAAAGTACTGATTGCCACTGGTCTAATGTACATCCCTTGGGTTTCTTGGCCCAAGCAATTCTCACCTTATTGGCTTCCCTCAGTAGTGGTTTCTTTGCAGCAGACCATGCAGTCTCCTCCAAACAGTTGATGTTGAAATGTTTTTGCTACTTGAACTCTGAAGCATTTACGTAGGCTCTAATCTATAGAGCTGCGTAATAAGTGACTTTTGAGGTTGGAAACTCTAATGAACTTATCCTCTGCAGCATTTTCCAGACTGACTGACCTTCATGTCTTAATGATGGACTGTCTATTGACTGTATACCAACCACGACACAACACAGCTGATGGTCTCAAATGCATTAAGGCAAGATATTCTACTAATTAACTTTTGACAAGGCGCACCTGTTAATTGAAAAGCATTCCAGGTGACTACCATGAAGCTGATTAAGCTAATGCCATCTTATGAAAAGCTGTCATCAAGGTAAATGGTGGCTAATTTAAAATACAACCTTTTTTTTTTTTTTTTTTTTTTTTTTTACACTTTTTTGTTTACTACATAATTCCATATGTGTTATTTCACAGGTCTGATGTCTTCAGTATTGTTCTACAATGTAGAAAATAATCAAAATAAAGAAAAAACTATGAATGGGTAGGTGTGTCCAAACTTTTGACTGGTGCTGTAAGTAGAAAGTAAAGGCATCATATAGATAGATGAGCTTTTCTGTTTTTACTTCCTCTTTAAATCCTGCTTCAGCCACTCAAATTCAAAACAAAGGCCTGACATGCAAATATTTTACATGCATGAGTGAACTATTTTAAATGGATTACACCTGCGGCCAGGTATGTTCAGTGTAGCACTAACGCATCCCTTTCACTTTCACTTCACAGATAAATGCTAACTCAGATTCCTACTTTTAAATTAAAAAGCATTAAAGACCTCCAATATCAACAATATCAAAGAAAATGCTGCTCTGGACTAAACCTGACACCTAGGTGCTAACCTTTATGTTACTGCTGTATTTATTCATTGTAACAGCGCCATCAAGAGGTCAAACCCGAGGAAAAAAACATCGTTAATCGCTTCCACTTGCATCCGGCATCCCTTAAGAAAAAGTTACTCCTTACACCTTTTTTTTGAGAGAGAGGAAAACATCAGAAAACAAAACAATGCACAGTTGAATGAAATGAATGAATCGGACAGAGTGTCTCTGGTCAGCCAAACTTAGTACCCAGTGGTTAGTTCAAGTGCCGCCTTTGCCAACAGTACACTCAGTCAGGTCCTCAGCTGTAATGACACCAGTGTTACTGTAGAGGGCAGCAGCCGCTTTGAATGCGCAGGAAGAAGACGCCGAGGAAGAAAATACTCCGTATGTTGGAAGAATTTCATAATTATCAAAAGTGTTCAACTTTAGGCAGTCAGTGTCAAAACCTTATCAAAGCTGGCAGAACATAACGTTAATGTTACGTTTTTACCTGACAAACAGGAACTTGTTTCATACGACCGCAGTCGAAAATGTTAGATGACAACACGCCTGCACAGGAATCGGGTAAGCTAGCTTGTGGAGACGGGGAGAAGGAAGTGGCTTTGTGTGAGGCAAATGAGCAGGGATTTAAACCTGCGCCGGAGGTGCACATGACGCCCTCCTCCAGGTTTCTGCAGGTTGAACTGGAGCTGAACGTCCACCTCCGTCGGCTCACCTTCAGCAACCCTGTCCGGTACATTTACAACCCGCTGGAGTACGCCTGGGACACACACCGCTGCTACGTGGAGAAGTATTGCCAGACCGGACAAAAGATCTTATTTTTGGGGATGAACCCAGGACCTTTCGGCATGGCACAGACTGGGGTGAGCAGTGCGTTTAGACAGTTGCATTTTCTTTCAAGTTAGAATGATAAACACGCTAATCAACACAGGATGTCGCACAGATGGTCTGTACCCAAGGAAACCCAAAACGACAACCTGCCTTTCTTTACTGACTTGCCTTATCTGAAAACAGTCATCAATTCCCTTCCCTTCCTTGAGTTCTGCATGATCTACTAGCACCTTGCAAGAACAGGTGTGGGCTTTCCTTTTGTCCTTTACAACAATAATAATAATAATACAAAACTTTATTTGTATAGCACCTTTCATATAAGAAATGCAGCACAAAGTGTTTTACAACAAAGAAATGAAGCATCAAGTGCATAAAACGAAAAGATAAAAGGAACATTAAAACAAAGTGAAAGCATTAAAACACATATGAAATTCATATAATTCACCATAATATAATGAGACCAAATGACTGTGATATTACTCAGTTTAATGCACTATGCATTCAAATGAGTTCAAATCAAGGTCATAAGGCAAGTGGATTCAGCATTATCCATCTTGACTACCTGTCCTATGGAGGTTCTGTGTATTAAAATGAACCTGCAACATGTTCCTACATAAATTTGTACACAAATATGATCAAATGGGGCCCTCAGCTCATTTTTGCCCCAGGGCCACATGCTAGATCACATACACACTTAGTTAAGTCTATATTTTCCAAGGTTTCCTCACCAGATGTTTGTGTGATGGTTACTTACTGTATAGCAAACTTAAATTTCAAACTTGTTAAAACTGTGACTATGATGTGTTTAATAGAGTTTAAATTATCTACTTTTCTTTGCAAAGGTCCCCTTTGGTGAAGTGAAGTCAGTTGTTGATTGGCTGAAGATCACAGGGGAGGTCGGTCATCCTCAGAACGAGCATCCAAAGCGGCGGATCACAGGACTCGCGTGTACTCAGAGTGAAGTTAGCGGTGCACGTTTTTGGGGCTTCTTCAGAAAGTTGTGTGGTGAACCAGCACTGTTCTTCCGCCACTGCTTTGTGCACAACCTTTGCCCACTGATTTTCATGAGCGAGAGTGGGAAGAATTTGACTCCTCCTGAGTTGCTGGCGGCTGAGCGGGAGGCCCTTCTGGCCCTGTGTGATATTGCACTGTGCCAGGCGGTGCAGGCACTGGGCGTCTCCATGGTGATTGGAGTTGGGAAGGTTGCAGAGCAGCGGGCACGGCGAGCGCTCTCTGCTGCAGATGTCAATGTGCGAGTTGAGGGCATCATGCATCCGTCGCCTAGGAACCCACTAGCCAATAAGGGCTGGGAGGAAGTAGCCAAAGCCAAACTGGTAGAACTGGGTGTCATGTCGCTACTGAGCAAGACATGAGCTAATCTCACACCAGTAAGTGTGTCTGTGTCTGAGCAAACGTTTCCACCTTCGCTGACAATCGCAGCAAACAGCTCCAAGAAGAGCTTGTACACAAATGCTGTAAACACATCTGCTCAGCTGCTGTATTTTTTATTCTGCTGTAAACATCTGTCTGTTTTCATTTGGAGATGGTTTTCTTTATAGATCAGTGGATGGAGCGTGGCAATAGGTTAAGGACAATTTATTCTAAAAGTATTATTACACTACTCTAACTTTAAGGTGCTTCATATCTAAAGGATAAGCTCTGGATGTTTTTGTCAAACTGTTGATCAAACTTGTTAAAACAGTATTTTTAAAAAAAGGCCTATACTTAAAATGTGTATGTAAGTATGTTCAGCCTTGTCACAGTCATATTAGCTGGTAAATTTGTCATTTGATTCTCATATAAAATAACAATTTTAGTTAATTACTACAACTGACTGTGACATTTGATTGGTATAGAAAAATACTTCTAATGAAACAACCTGTAAACATTACAAAGATTATTTTGTAAACATACAGTTGTACATATTGTTGATGCTGGACTACTGCAGAGGACCATTCTTTTGTATTCTTTTTCAAACATTCTTTTTAATTGTCATTTGTTTTGATAATGTTTTATTCATTTACACACTTTATTTTTTCCAGAATTTTACCAATCCTGTTTATTCCTGGGCTCTTGGAATAAAGAGTTTCTTGTTTAAATAAACCTAGTAAACCTAATGATGAAATACGAGATACTTTCCTTTCCTTATCTCCTTATCTTTACTTTCTGGTACTCCAAAGATGAAAGCATTACTGACAGCAAAAGCTAATATTTAGCATGTTAGCATGACAATATGCTAACATCCAGCATATTCTGTCCTGTCATGAAGTGACTTGTTGGACAAGAGGATGTTTTCGCTTGTTGGTGGAGCCAGATGTCCCAGTGTAAATAATGACAATAATAAAATGATGCCCGAATTAAATGTAGCTGTTTCATTTTCAGGGTATTTATGTTGGATGACTGGCATGTTGACTGAGACACTTGAATGTAACAGAGCCTGTACTTTTCCTACGACAAATCTCTGCTATGGGAAAAAAGAGGCATATCTGCTTTGTAAACCTACCACCTCTGCCCACACCCACGTGTGGCCAAAATCAGTAGTGTTTGATTTTTCAGAAATTCCAGCAGCAGCATTATGTAAGCCTCTGTAGTTTTCCACATGTTGGGAGCCCTGAATTTGACTGAGATACAAACAAAATGAATGGAGACCTTTGAAAGCTGCTTTTCCTGCCCACAACTGCAAGCAAGCAATTAAAATAAAGTTTTCCACCAATGCCGCATGGACAACAGAATTTCCCCCCTGGCATTTAGAGTGGCAGCGGTATAAAGGAAATGGTGTCATGCAGTTATGGTTGGAAGATGGACTTGAGAACAAGTAATTCATTGTAAAGTAACTAATGAAAAGTGTTTGAAAATTCATCACCAGGCATATGAGCCAAATCTGTGTTAATGGAGATGTCCACCATGTGGCATCAGTACAGCCTATGACATTATTCACACTCTGCAGCCTACGCCAGTTGTCTGCTATGAAAATGTTCATGGTTCTGTCTTTGTGATGTTGAACTCACTTTTGACCATATGAATCCCCAAACACAGCAAAAACATCGCTCACTTGTTTAAAGTGGTTGTGTGATAAAACTATGCTGCCACCAAGTGTTCAAAACTGAGACTACATTTCTTAGGCAATCTCAGCTAATCTGATTTAAAGAAAAAAAAAAAAAAAAAAGCTTATACACGTTTATACATCTAGGCTGAATCCAAGTTACTCAAACATAGCAGTGACTGATGAGTTTCACCCGAAATACTGCTGATAATTCTTCAAGTCCGTCACTGTCTCTGCATTTTCAAAGCAAACTAATACAGAACCATCCACACAGTGTGTGAGTCACACAATAAAGTCATATCTGTGCCTCACATTGTGGAGGTGTGTAGCTGCATTTCAGGGTTCTGATCTCAGGACAGTGAGCTCACTTAATTTGTTATTAAGAGAAATGTTTAGCCTTGAGCATAGTGCCCCCCTCCCCCTGTCCTGACCCCCCTCCTCCTCTTTGCCTACTAAGAATTGCAATGAGCAAGAACTACCAGCAGCAGATCTTGTATCCCACAGCTGTGTGATCTAATGGGAGTTGAAGTCCATAGCATTGCGTTGCCTTGTGATGAGCTGTGTATCCCTGAACTGCATCTCCCATGAATCAGCCAGCATCACTAATTTTACTTGGGGTCCACATGGTTCCGGAGAGGTTGTGAAACTCTTGCACCTGACAGGATTGCTCATCACTGTCTACAGACTGATGCACAGCTCTATCCTTCATCAGATAGCAGAAAACACATCACATTCATTTCTCAGCGGAATAAGGTAAGATTCAAAACATTGCCACCACACAGCTCATTCATTTATTAAATCCAAGCATATAATTATTAACTGTTCTTAGACAGCCATAGTGACTTAACAAGACCAATAACAAGCAACAAACAACTGCACTTAACAAGACCAATAACAAAAGGCAAGAGTAACATATTGTGAATAAAGAATATTGAAGATATTAAAATGTTTTGAATGTTATGAAAATGTTTTTGTTTTTTAAATTAATGGCATACATTTAAGAAGAAATTATTGCTAAATTGAAAATGTAATTAAAATGTGCCATTTTATTTGTGTTCAAACTATTTATGAATGCAGTTATGATGAAAATAATCATAGTTTCAGTGTTGGAATATAAATTGGAATTATTAGTTGACTAAGGACTATCTTTTATGATCTATAACTAATTATAAAACCTGTATTTCATCAATAGTTTGATATAATTTATGATATAGATTGATTGTTGATCATTTTTATTGTTGAAATCATTTAAAAAGATGGGTTCAGAGCTACAAACAATCATCAGGATATCTTTTCTTTTTCACAGATTGCATGGTATAACCTCAGTGCGCAGTGAGTATATGAGCTTGTTGTTTATAAACATATTGTGGGGCCATAGGTGACCGGTGTTATGACCATGCAGCATTGCTGAACTGACTCTGCTATCGGCTTTCATCAGCTGTTCTCCTCCAGACTGAAACTGGAGCACATTTCACTGGATCCTTTCTTCCTAAACAGCTCAGCTTCCTATAACCATGGATAAACAGTTCACAGTGGTGTTTCGAAATGTGGGGCAACTGTACTTCCCCCAAACCAGAGTGGAGTGCCACTACAGTCTGACCTCTGACCATCAGTGGAGCAGCAAAGACTGGATAGGGATTTTTGAGGTACAGTCACCCAACCTCCCCATTCACACACACACACACACACACACACACACAAAAAAACCAAAACTCAATTTGTTTTAGCAAAATAAGTTATGTGTCTCAATACTGATGGGGATGCACATTTGTATTGTTTGTGTCTTAAAATGTGTTTGCTATCATGCCACAGATGGGCTGGTCTTCAATGAAAGAGTATTACACATATACATGGGCTCTTGTTCCTGAAGGGTACGCCGAGGGAACCAGTGTAAACTGCTGTGCACTTTTTCACGGTAAGAATTCAGCCAAAAAAACAACAACAAAAAAACAAACAAACAAATAAACATATGACACAGAGAATAGTTCAACAGATATTACAACAAGCCTCTGGCTTAAAGTTTGTGGTCAGAGGTGTGCTGTGTTGCACCTGTGACCAACAGTGATGTCACGGTGTACTGAAACTCCTATAGACATCTACATCACTGCAGCAAGGTAAAAAATGAAACCAGTCGAGGTCGGCGAAAACAACATATTCTATCGTTGTTAAGTTCTTGGGACAAAAGTTGTTTATTATATCACAAACAGCAATTCAGAAACAACACAGAGTTTAACTTAGTGTGACCATTTTTGCAATTTTGAGGTGCCTTGACTTGCTTTCACCCTCAATTCAAGTTCATTTGCACGTCATTCTGATCTCACTAAGAGCTTGTTTTGCTCATTTTTAAAGAATAAAAAAAGAACAACTAAAGTACAACAAGAAATATCTGCTCGATACAGCATGTTACCTGCCCCGTCCCAGTACCGTGGAGTACCAGTTCGTGTACGTGGATAAGATGGGACAGGTGTGTGCCCGCAGTCGACCATTCACTTTCTGTGCTCCCAAGCCGCTGGAGGAGCTGGAGACTCTGAAAGAGGAACGAGACGAGGAGGACGGCGAGGAGGAGCTGCTCCTGGTCATCCCCAGGGCCCAGCTGCTGCAGGTGGGAAGAGAAAAAAACTATTCCAGATAAGCATCTCCATCTTCATAATGAGAAGTTGGGTATTTGACAGAATAGTGTAACGTTTAATCAGCTGTGTAAATTCCATTTAATTAATGCAAACCTCCCTGTTCCCCCTCCCTGTTGTGAGCAGAGTCGACTGGAGGAATGCTTAAAAAAACAAGCCGATTTACAGCAGGCTCTGGACGAGGCAAAAGAGGAGAGACAGAGTGAGAAAGAGAACAGCAGAAAAGAAAGGATGGAGTGGGAGAGTGAGAGAGAAGCAATGACGGAGGAAATCTCAGAGCTTAAGGACAACCTGAGACACAAGTGCGACCTGTTGAAGAAGATGGAGGGAAAACACAAGGTAAGTGCAGCATTAGTTGAATTTCTTTAATGGCTGAGGGCTGAAGTTTCTGGCTAAGGGAAATACACATATTAAAGTTTCTATAATATTTTTTCTTCTCTCCACAACACTAAAAGGATGTGAAGTATAGCCAGGAAAATCTGACCTCTGAACTGAGTAAACTTATGGCTGACAAGGCTCAGAGCGAGCAGCGAATCAAAGACCTGGAGGACGATGTCACAGTTCTGACTGACAGGGAGAAAGAGGGAAACATGGAACTGGAAAGGCAAGTGTTTGAGACATTGGCTAGTTCAAACATTTGTCTTAGTCTTATCTAGTCCCTGGATCCTAAAACTAACCCTATTTGCTATCCCTGTTCTGCATAGGCTGAAGGAGAGAGTGAAGAAAATGTCCAGTCAAATGAAACACGATGAGGAAAAGAGAAAGTCTCTGCAGGTTATTGGTTGACACTTCTTCTTCTCTTGTGAAACATGGATAGCTTGAAATGGGGATAGAGGACACACAGGTCTGGAAAAGTTCCAGTAAGGACTCAACAACTTACTGGAACCAGGCTAGATTTAGACGTTTAGGTGTCCTATCAGCAGTGGGAGTAAGAATGTTTAAATTAAACTCAGAAGTAGAAGATGAGAAGTTTCCTGTTTCTTTTTATGGCTTTATCAGTCAAGAGTTGTGACAGCTAAAACATTTTTGTCCCCCATTGCTATCTCTGCACTCATCTTCCTCCTGTTGTCTTTCTTCAGGCGGAGAACGAGGCCGGTCTGGTGGAGGTGCGAGGGCTGCAGGAGCATATGGATGCTTGCGAGCACGTAACCGAGACCCTGCGCAGAGAGCTGAGGGAGCTGGGCACCCGTCAGGCCCACACCCAGACCGAGCTGCACCAAGCCCGGCTGCAAGTGGCCCAGCTCACCCTGCAGCTGTCAGAGGAGAACCTGGTCTTCAGGGAGGAGCGGGCCAACTGGGCTCTGGAGAGAGAGGCTTACAAACACGCAGCAGAGGTGAGGATACGGCAGAGCCTGATCCTGCACGTGCGTGATAAATATATGGGACTATGCGGTTAAACTTGCTGCCTGTTTTTGTTTTCATGCAGACTGAGAAAAACAAATTGCAAGAAGTGAGCTGTGAGGTGCAGAGGAAAGAGGACTGGCTCCAGGAGGAGAGGATGGAGAGGGAGAAACTAGAAGTTGAGCTTGGGAGGGAGAGAGATTGTAATCGAGTAAGTAAATCAAATTACATTGCAATTATATCATTTAATACACAAACACATTCAGCTCTAAATATAACTGCTGGAGCGCTGCAGAGCTGCATCATCAGTAGTTCAGGTTCCATTTTGGAAACTGGAGAACCAAGCCAGAATTCAGCGCAGTTCTTTCATTACTCACATGCAGGCACAAATAGAAAGCCCTTCCAGGAACAGTGAGTAAACATTTCCTTTCACTGCCGTGTGATCAACAGCAGGAAAAGAGGGCAAGTCATGTCAGATGTGTGGTGTTCACATGGTCTGAGAATAATGCTGCTGCCCCCTGCAGGTGCTGCTGAGTGATGCCAAGCGAGAGCTGCAGGAGCTGAAGGCCAGTCTGAGGAAAGCCCAGATGGAGAGCGAGGAGCAGCAGCTTGAGAAACAGGCAAGAATTTCACATCAGACCTCACACACGCCCAGCAAAATATTTCTTCATAAAGTGGTTGTTTCTTCCCTCACCATAAAATATCACGTGTCTGTACCGCTACCATATCTGCTGCGCTGGCTGACCCCTGTGAAATGTGAAGGTGCAAAAACACAATTTAAATGACCCCCCCCCCCATTATCTTTTATTGTTCTCCAAGAAACAGAAAATGTCTGTAACAAAACCAAAGTAAAGAAAAGAAAGAGAGACAAATAGATGAAATCATAAGTCAGAAGTTTCCAGATGTCAAGCTGATATTTACAGTCAACATGTAACACAAATGATTTAATGCTAAGAATAATATCTTTTAAAAAAGAAAAGAAAAGTTTCATAACCTCAAAAAATGTCATTGCTATAATATATTTCTGCTTACATTTTGGAAACCACTTCATTATATTCAATCTATTCAGTTCTTCCGTCTTGTCGTCTTTTCTTCAAATCTTCATATCTACGGGTTTGAACTCGGACACTTGTAGGACCTGGTGAACTACATCTGTCGGCTGGAGCAAAGGTTGGGGATTGTGCCAGAAACTAAATCAAATGAAGAAATCGCTAGATCTATCTGTGAGTGATGAAATCTTCACACAGTACACATCACTACAATTCCACTGCCCTGTAATGAACACGTAAGTAAGGAGTCTATATTGATTCAAACAGCTCCTGACTCTTCCTCTGAGGATGACGAGGATGCTTCCCCAGCCTCCTCCAGATCAATTTCTTCTCCTCTCTTCCTGTCCGCTCACCTGGAATGGTCCAACGGAGATGAGATCCCTGCTGAGATTCACATCCAGAGCAAAAAAGACACACCAGCCTCCGACACACAGGTACACCATCCTATTCACACGAAAACCAAACAAGGATTAACGCCACCTGCTTTTGGCGCCAACAGACCCGAGTGGGCAAATATTTGACCATATTTTCCCGACAGTTTCTGCTCCAGCTCCATTGTTGCACACCTGGGTTGAATGCTGACTCATAGAAACATGTCATGAAAATGTATTTTATCTTATTGGATCAGGTTTACAAAGACGCTTGCAAATCAGGAACACAGAAGCTGTAAATTCACAGTAAACCACAGGTTTATTACCACAGATAAATTATTGTCTCCCACAGCTTAACTGAATAAACAATTTCTTTTGTACATATCTATAACACGTTTATACAAAAACAAAATGTTATTAAGTTAAATTTGACGTCAACCACATCTTCCTGTTCAGTTATGAGCTTTCTTATCTATGTGTAATGATACCTTGTTTTAAAAAAAAATGTTTTAGATTAATTAAATAATTAATTAATTGTACTTTATTTTGAAATCAGATTCAGATTATATTTGACGATATACAGTTTAAGATTAATATATAAAATGAACAGAAGCACTGTACCTTCTGTCAGTGATAGATGCAGTATTAGCCATCAGACTTGACAAAGACAAACACTCACTAATGTCACTGGTTCTTATGGAAATATTTTGGATCCTTTTATCATTAAAAGACAGTTAAAGTTGCAGTTTACATTCTTTTCGACTTCTGTTTTTTTTTTCAACTCAGGATGAGAAGAGGCAGCGCTGCGAGCCCCGAGCAGGAGAAGGGAAGCAACTGATCCCACCAGAACTCATCAACCCCATCCTGAGGTGACAAATCTGGCTGTTACACCAGTCACACTACAAACCCTGGAGTCTGAGAGACACAGGATTTCTTAACTTTTTTTTACTCTCAGTTTCGTCTGTTTATTCATTTATTTTTCTATCCTCACCACTTTCTGTAAAACTTTTTTATTTTATTTTCCTTCTCTCTGCAGTGAGCTGGCTGACTCCCCCATGTGGTAACACACAGACGGATGGCTGAACGGCAAGCTGTTTGTTTACCACTGCAATGCACATTCATGAGAAACCCGGGTAACATTTTGAGATCATTCTATTGTTTTCTAGCTGTTCATGCAGATAATGGCCTTCACAAAGGTCACAATGTAGATCCTTTAGCTTGTGAGTGCCTGAATTCAAAGAAAACATGGCACAATTTGTCAGTGTTAAGTGTTTGTTTTATCAGCCAGGCTAATGGTTTTTCTTACTGGTTTAGAATTAAAACTCAGGATGAACACTGGGAGCTCATAAGATATTTTTTGTCAGCATATGCGTCTCATCTTCATGTTAACATTCAGACTTTCATATGCAGACACTAACTGTCCAGGAATGTGTTTCAATGTATTTAAGACTTGATTTATAACTTTTTCTGGCTTTTTTTTTTTTTTTTGGCTTTTGAGTTGATTAAAATATGAATATGTTGTAACATATGTGAGAAAAATAGCAAAAGATGCCACAATTAGCTTTAATTTAACACATTAGATCCTGTTTTGGCGGCATAACAGCCCCCTTTAACCTCTGCATGTGAGTGTGAATCCTGAAACCATGTCAAATGTGTGGGTGTGTGTTACAGACACGTGCGAAATGTTCTGTTGCAACTTGTTGAGCAGAATGTCGAGTTGGAAAAAACATGTAGGTTTATTTATGATACTTTTCTCTATTGATCTGAGCTTCTGTTGGAGTTCTTTAATAAAACTGATAATAACCACATGTTGATGGCAGTCTGTATTTTGGTGAAAGTGTGTGAGGTCTTACTCTTTTAAAGGAATATTTACCATTTTGTCTTACAAAACAGAAATACTGACTGTTAGCTGTGTTGACATGTAAAGTGTGTAAAGTGACGACAAAGAAGATGACAACTGGACACTGAAAGGTCTGAGAACAAAAAGCGCCTTTATAAAAATATAAGAAAGACAACAACAAATAACAAATGAGCAACAATAAGCAACAAATTAGCCAAAAAAAGTATTAATTTTTCATAAAAATATAAAAACAAGAACTGATCAGCCTAGTCTTTATGTTTCTGAGTGTGTGTGTGTGTGTGTGTGTTGTGTGTGTTGTGTGTATGTGTGTGTGTGTGTGTGTGTGTGTGTGTATGAGAGCTATTTTGGTACAAGTCAAATTGAAACAGAACTCATGAGGTGCCTCAATCCCTGAACATGAAGACAAGTTATTTGCACGCTACAGAGTCTGTGTTTATAAAAAGTAAGACATCTGTTAAAAACAACAACAACAACAACAAAATATATAAAATACAGAGATAAAATGGTTCTAGCTTCAAAGGTCATTTGAAATCATGAAATCTCCCACAATTCAAAATGAATATATTTAACATCAATGACATTAATAGATTTTTTTCTTTTTGTAATTGCTTTTATTTTGTTTTGTCCAAATGTAATGTAACGTCTGTCTTTGGCCTTTTTAGAAAAAAAATTAAAAAAATTTTTTTTTATTCACATGCTTTGTATAGAGCTTTGGCTTTTGCGGTCTCTCCCAAGGCTTATTCATTGCACCAGCTCAAATTGGAGAAAAGAAAAATAGATAATAGAAACAGGAAAACAATTTATTATGAAATATCATGCTTATGAGATGCAGAAACATCTTTAAATACTCAATAACATAGTATGTAGAATTGGCTGATGATGTGCAAAATATCGACTCTGTGTTAGCGTGTGTGTGTGTGTTTGTGTGCGTGTGCGCCTTTGTGTGTTTGACAGAGGAAAAGAAACAGAGTGAGAAAAAAACACTCAAGGTAACTTTTGTTTTTACCTCAGTCACATGGTTGTAATGATTCTGTCCTGGAATCGCAAAAATCACAATTCAAGAGTCTAAGAAAAAAAACATCATAATGGTGTCATTGTTGATTGTTTAATACTTAGATCAATTTCTGTGTCCTTGATGGCTTTACATCTGGTGCTAAAGACCCATCTAACTTCAGAACTACAGGTGTATTTGCACAACGATCTTATAGGAGCCGTTCTTCTGCTTCTCACTTGAAACTTAATTTTTTATCCCTCCTATATGGACAAGCCACATCAACAGTGTTGCAGCGGTTCTGCTGTAATTCTTTGGTGCCGTGGAGGACAACGTGCTGATGGAGAATCTTTTCCCTTACAACTATCAAGGAGTTCAATAAGACTCACATTGTCTTTCATTACACAAAGAATGAAACAACTTTATACATCTTACATTAAAAAAAAACTTGTATAGTCTCAGTGAAAAACAAATTATAGTTATTTATTTTACAAAATCCATGTTTTTGCATCACTTCTTAGATACAGCACACATGAACACACACCGTTTCAAACTGTCGTCCTATGCTTCAGCGGGCACGTCGCCCAATGTCAATTATTTGTTTTGTTGATGATGTTGGACGGCTGCAACCTCAAAGATGTGAAGTGCAATAGTTATTGCTATTTCTGTGATTTTTTATCAGCTTGGATCAATGTCCTACTGTCCACCAGGAGGGGAGTGATTTCTTTGAAATCTTTTAAAAAGCCTTTTTTTTTTACTACAAAACCCATTTTATGTGCTTTTATGAGATACTCTTAATTTGACTTTTGCATAATATGCTCACTGTGGATTATGGCGGTGATGACAGTCACATCTTTACAACATCACTCTGTGTATTGGTAAATGCTTTCAGTTACACTTTCATGCACACGCACACACACACACACACACACACACACACACACACACACACACACACACACATACACACCTGAGGTTTTCTCTGAAGTAAACTGCTTTTAAGGGTTATATTTGTTTAGATGATTTGATGACTCACACTTACACAATGAAAATCTTATGGCTTACCTCTGAGTACAGCACAGCCAACAACTTAAATTTGTAATTGTTCCTTCTCCTTGATGAAAGAAGATTTTTGTTGTTGAGGATGGGGAAGTTACAACAGAGCATTCACACCAGCAGTTTTCTTAGAAAATACTGACAGGTGAGACGTGGCCCTGACAGAATCAACCTGAGCTTGTGTGTTGATGTTAAATCTACGCTTTAGATTCTTTAGTCTAGTATTTTTTTTTTTATTTCTTTATTCGTATTTTTGTTGAGAGGTGAAGATATGTTGCTGTATTTGTTTTGCATTCTTTGTCAGAATCTCATTTGGATAAAAAGCACCAGAGTTGACAGTACATTATCATTCTCTTTCAGATGTTGTAACCACCAGAGATTTGCATGAATTAGAGGGCGAACTTACACACTATGTGCTTGTCACACTGTGAGTTTGAGTCCTGCTCATGACCTGCTCTCGCTTTGCTATTGTTCTTTCCTATCTTTGCTATTGTTTTTTAGTGTGTCCAATAAATGCATAAAATTAAAGAGTTTAAAAACACATATGTCCAGTCAATTATGAGCGGGACTGAGAGAAAATATACAAAAAAAAAAAAAAAAAAACAGTCCCGCAAACAGCCATAAAGTCAGAACAGAAATGTGTACATGCTTAGGAAAACCATACAATAAAAAAATAAGTAGCATATCTCTGAATAGTAATAAAAGGAAATTTGAGAAGACGTTGGCGGCAAATGGACAACACATAGAGTTCTGTTGTTACAATGTAATTTTACCATCAATTTTATACAAAGCATAGCCCTTATAGATAGCAGAGGAGTGCATTTTCTTCTGTCCACCACCTCTTGTTCCTCTCTGTGTGGACGAAACACTTTTGAAATATCTTTTAGACAGTCTCATTTTGGCACAGTGATTTGAAATGGTGCTCTCCTCAACCCACTGATGTTTAGTGCTTGCGCTTCTCCCATTCCATGTGTCTTATGCTGAACTGAACACATTTTCCTTTCAGTCCAGTATATGTACAGTATATGTAAATATGTGCTGTATGCAGCATGTTATCGTATAAGAGCCTAATTCTGTGAGGTTTTTCTTGGAGATATTGCTGGGCGAGGGCTCAGTGAACTGGAGGAGGAAGCAGCGTCATCGTGTCTCTCTCACTGTGTTTTTCCCAGTCACACCTTTCTTTTGCATGTGGCTGCTGCTGCCGCCGCCGCTGCCGCCGCCTCCCCCCACGGCTCCCCGTCACTGTCCGCCCCTCGGTCTTTCTCTTCATCCCAGTAGTCGTCCTCTTCCTCCTCCTCTTCCTCCTCCACGGGTGACTCATATGTGGCTTTCTCCTCTTGCTTGATGGCTTGAATGGCGGGGGGAGCGGGGGGAGCGGCGGGAGCGGCGGGAGCTGCAGCAGCGCTGTCCCCTGAGTCACTGCTGTCCTCGAAGGCATCGGGGTTTTCCAGCATCTCCCTGATCAGTGGAGGCATGGGCCCAGGAATCTCTGTCTTCAGTGTGATGGCTCTTTCTGCACCTACAGGCACATGCATATTGTTAAATTGTTATGGTATAAAAAGAAGAAGAAGCCTCTCAAACAATGTTCATTTTTCAAGTTTCATCCCATTTCAGGAAGACAATGCCCCTTCCCTGTCAATTCCTTCATATATGCAGATGATGGTAAAGTCTCTTTGAAATAATTATTTTACAGGTATGATCCTTAGAATATAATGATATTAAATAATTTCATTTTTTGTACTCACTTTTCTAAAAACATTGTATGTCTTATTTAGAATGAAACTCTTCTCCGAGATCTCCAAGGTGACTTGGGCTGGGTATTACATTTTTTGATACTAGTCCCAAAACAATTCTTGAGTCTTCTACTGATACCAAAATAATGTCAAATGTGAAGTTGTTAAGACAAGTAGCCGTACCAGAACTTTGTAAACAAATCCACGCATCTGACCAGAAATCTGAATGCCAACTTTCATTATCTTAAAGTTGCTGATACTCAATGCTACAAATGCATTTCAGTCTGTACCAGAAAAGGTGTTGAAGTTTGATACCCATCTCTAATCTTAACTGCAGTTGTGACATGTAAAGCCTCAGCTGACCTTTGGTGCTGATTCCTCGGAGGTCCGTGACTTTCATCAGCATACGCGGAAACATATGAGGCTTGTTTGGGCGTCTGCGGCGGGTGTAGATCTTCAGAGCCTCTAGCAGCGGCTCCTGCAGCTTGTCTACCTTCCCCGGCTCTTCCAGGTCCATACGGTCTGACAGAGCAAGAGGGAGGTACAGATGTGAAGAGGAAATATTAACAGTAACAGTAACACCAGATGATAGAGAGGGAACTGCAAAACAGTGAGACGAATCAACATTTTTAAAGGCTTTAAGCTACTGGCTTGTTTCTAAACTATGAAATGATCTTGGTCATGGTTCCTTTCCATCAACAACTCCATGACTCCAGGTGCAGATGATGTCAAGAGAAACAAAACAGAAGGCCAGATTTACCTCCACAGATCAGGCAGATGGCACTGAGCAGCCCCGTCTCTGTGTCGTCCATCTCCAAAGGCAGCAGCTGACCAGCGAAGGCAAACACCAGGTCCGTGAGTGGACCAAAGCCGGCGTTATGCATCTGTGTCCTGTTGAGAGTCAGGCCGTCCGAGAAGGTCATTGTGTCCTGCTCCGGTGTGTAACGAGTGCATATCCTCAGCATCTAAGAAGAGGGAGAAAATGAGACGGAAGAAAAATGACAGAGACAAAAGAACAAGAGGGGAGATTTAGTCAAATAAAGATGAAATTCGGCCGTGAGGCTGTTCAGAATCATATTTTTGTATCATATTGACACGTTAATCAGCATGGCAAATGAGAAAGCGTTAGGGAGGTGGAGGTGGTGGGAGGGGAAACGGTTAAAGGAAGTAATAGGAGCATGTGGTTGGTACCAGGATGTCCAGACATGCAGATTTGAGGAGGGTGATCTGGTCAGCGATGGTGAGCGTAGTGAAGCCTGGTAGCCGCTTGGCAAACTCCACAATCTTTATAATGCACTTAGTGGAGAGCTCACTGAACTTATCCCACAGGCCCAAGTCCAGCTGTACTCTGTGGTCAGCACTTGAATTCTGGGAGAGAGAAAGAGGGACACTTGTGTCTGTGTGGCTGTGCAGAGTCCATAACTATGTTTATCCTCCTGGCAAAGCGGTGAGCTAACGCCTGAGTGGATTGTGAGTGTTTAGGGGTAAATGTGATTATGCATTTAAAAAGAGAAAAGAAAAGAAAAACTCACTGTGGTGTATTTTCCTAGTTGGCACAGAGATGGAAAGGTCTCCTGATGAGCTTTGCTGACTTTGTTCACCAGCTCCTCCAGCTCTCCACTCAGCTCATAGTTCTCTGGCAGCACCACCTCCTCCTTCACATCCTTCTTCTTTTTGTTCCTGTCATTACGCACCGCTGCAGGGGAAACACAAGAAACACAGACCGTTGCAGGTTCGCCACTTCTTCAATGGTGAGTAATCGTTTTCCCCCCGAGAATCTTACTACTGTCTTAGGCACTCACCTTCTTTGGACATGCCAACCTCAAAGCACTTCTGCAGCCGACAGTACTGGCAGCGGTTGCGGGTCACTTTATTGATTTGACAGTTCTTGTCTCTGTGGCAGGTATACACCATGTTCTTCTGGATACTGCGCCTGAAGAAACCCTGAAATCGATAAAAAGAAAACGTCTTGTACACCGCTTTCAGGACAGGAAAAACAAAATGATCCATGCTCTAAATCTCTCATTTGTCAACAGTTTTATTTCATTTGGCTGCAGTAACCATTTGCTGGTCGCACACAGCCAACTGTTTAGCTCTGCAGTATCAGTAAGGACACACTAGAGGGCAGCTTAACAACAGCAAACATTACGGCTATGCTGCGCCGACATCTGTCTCCAGCAGAAACATCAGGTTCTCACTCTGGCCTTCTTTTTAGTGGACATCAGCTGTTCACTCCATACATGCCCTGTAAACCCTTTCTATGGCTAAATGTGTCCCTGTCTTCATTTACCTTGCAGCCCTCACAGGAGCTCACTCCGTAGTGATAACCAGATGACTTGTCCTGGCACACAAAGCAGGGTTTGTAGACCCGAGGAGGAGGAGGGGGAGAGGGAGAGCTGGGCACCATCTCCTCTGAGCTGGTGCTCTGGGTCTCCACCGCTGCAGAGAGAGAGAGAAGAAGAAGAAGAAAAGAAACATTTAAGGCCAGAGCATCTTGTTTACATAAGTTCTCCAAGTCTTTGAAACTATGATGAAAGCTAATACAACAACTGATTAAGAGAGAGTGGTCAACAAACAACCCCCGACCCCATGCAGGCCACCTCTTGGAGCCAGAAGGCAAGCTCAAAGGCAGACATTTTTAAGAGAAAAGGGAGGGGAGGGGGGGAATACTGCTGATTGACAGCCTTAAAAGAGACACAATTAGCTGATGGCCAGATGGCCCTGCTGATAAAAAGCTGATTGGCAGCTGAGATTTGATTGGCTTCTCCATTTACTGGTGAGTGGGGGAGCAACATACCTCTGTTGACTTTTTGACTGACATCTGAATTTTTGTGTGGCTATGTGTGCGCACACACACACACACACACACAAACACACACACACACACATGCACAAGCTCACAGTTTTATTTGAAAGGCTGTCCAACCAGACCTGCCTATATACCTCCAGCCCCATGTGAACAAACAGAGGCGGGATGTTTATGAGACTCGGCTGTCTCCCTCTGTTCCTTCCCGCTGTCTCTCCACAGAAAATGGCACACTGTATAACACCATTTGCCGGCCACAGGCAAAGTCATTCAACTGCTGCTAATGAAAACGTTCACAACAAACAGTGTAAAACAGATGAAGACACAAGTGCACCCGGCTGATTAAAACTGTGCTTCCTTGCACTCACATTAAAATAGATGAGTACAGCAGTACAACACGCCTGGTACAGATTTAAAGGTGATGACTAAAGAACAACCAGATTCCTTCGAACATGCCTTTCAACTTTCACCTTCAGTCACCCCAACTTCACCTCCCTCTGCCCATTCCCACCCCCACTCCCTTGTTTCCTGGCCCTAAATTCCTCAGTGCAGGCTGGACAGGGTTTAATAGTTGCCCAGGCTCATAAGCAGGCCCCTATAAACGTTGTGTCTGGGATGGGAAGGAGGCCCCCGGCCAGGCTGACGGTCTCTTTATTGGGATCCAGTCACCTTGGGCAGCTATTCACATCAACAGCTCCATCCTTGGATCCCTTCCTAGTAAAAATAAAGAATCTGGGGTCAAAAACCCAAAGTCACAGCCCCTCCTGTCACCTTCAATGGATAGCACAGGACTGAACCAAATGTGGCCCCCACCCCACCGCAGCAACCCCAACCTGAACCCGCAGCTTGTCATTAACAAGAGTGGTAAGGTTTCAAAAAACAGAGAGGCAAAGGCACAAAGGAATAATCTAATAAAAACAGAGAGGGGAAAAATGAAAAGAGAAAGAAAGGGAGAGAAGGAGGTGAGGCAGAGGACAGAAACTTCCCAGTGGCCGAGAGGTTAAATAAAATCCTGACCATTTAACTTTGACCTTGACTGAAGAAGGCCATTACTAAGTACAGGAGCTGCAGCTTGTTTTAACATTCACAAATGTGTTCAAATATGACACAACATTCAAATGATTGTGACTTGTTTTAAGGAACTGAGAAATAAAAAGCACAGTTTTTAACCTGATATTCATGTGTTGAGCGTGTCCCTGGTTTTAACATAGTTCTAAGTCTGTGATTATTAATAGAAGAATGTATATGACTCACTGGAGACACTCTTTCTCTCAGTGAGCATATCTCACATGGAAATACAAAACACACCAACCTTGGATCACTGCACACCACCAGCCATTCATTTTTTTTTAATGACACGTGTGCATTAATTTGATCGTTTCTCTTGTTGTTTTAAAGCCCCTCTGTGAGCTTGAACAGTGCTGATGTCATTCCTAACTTGTGCGCAGCAAATATAGATTTTCAGGCTTTCTTTAAAAACCCTGTAACTTGAAACATAGATGGATTGTGCTGACATTCACACTAAATTGTTCCTTTTATTTCACACCCTCATTTAACGGCAAATAACTGGCACTCTGGTGGCACAGCCAGTGTTGCTTAATGTGTTGTGAAAAAAAAAAAAAAACTGCTGACCTCTTTATTTTGCTTTATGATAAATGCTTTTCCCTCCCAGCAGTGGCATTTCACAATACACGACATTTAACAATCAGGGATTTCTGCACTTCATAACAACGCTCCAGAGCCAAACAGTAAGCACATCCTGAATTTCTCAATGTTTACGCGTGTCTGAATTTTCTTAAATATTAAATACTAACTAAAGACACAATTGTTTCCAACAAGAGAGAAAAAAAAACAGCCAGAAATGAACAGCAACGGGAGCAACAGTGGTGTAGCATTATGATGAAAAAAACGCATCGAGCTACAAGCTTCCAGCTTCTTTCAGTGAGGCTTTCTCTTTGTCTTATGTGATAGTAATCTGAATATCTTTGAATAAATCAGACATAAATCATCATTATGAACACTGTATCTTGGTCTTCAGGGAAACTGAAACTGGCATTTTTCTCTTTAAAAAAAAAAAACATTTTATGGAGCAAATAGTTAACGAAAAACAATGTTGCTCAGAGAAATTCCCCCCCCCTTTCAAACACTCTTTCTCCACAAGGAGCTGCAAAAAACATGCAGCACACTCTGACAAGAAGTGAGTTGAAATTATTCCAGGTATGCTCGAGAAAGTATCAGGTTTCCCACACAGATTTATGAGTAAACAAAAAGCTGCTTGATGAGCAGAGGCTAAATACTATTAGTCAGTTTTGGGGCATTAGGGCCCAGGTGTGAATGGTATATAGTGAAAGCGGATGGACCTGAATGAGTGGCACTGTAACCTGATCATTGTTTTCTGTTTATATAGTAACACTGACAATGTAAAAGCGGCCCTGAGAGAACAAGTGGCAAAGTAGCTCCCACTGAAACAGAGAAGCTGCATCTGGCGCCAGGAAAGAGGTAGTGACTGACACCGTCTGAGGGTGAGGGCGAGGAGGGATTGTGACTCAAGAGAAGCATGAGGGAGAGAAAGACGGGGTGAGAGACACTTGGCTGAGGGCAGAGAGAGAGCGAGAGGGAGAGAGAGAGAGAGAGAGAGAGAGAAGAGGAGGAGGGGACTTTACCTGGCGTGGAGAAAGAAGGAGAGGAGCCAAAAACTGTCAGCAGCTGTCATCACCCTGAACTGAGCTCAGCCTCAGCGCCTCAGCCCGGAAAAAAATACCTCCCTCTTCTTAACTTACAGCTCACCCCTTAGCGTGTCACAACATCAATCAGCACGCTGCTAATGGACAGGAGAGACCAGATGACGTGTGTGAATCAGCCTCATCAGCTACCTTGATTCGTCTACTATGCAGCGCTTCACATGCAATCTAAACTATAAATCTAATCCGTCATATGATGAATTTTCCACCCTGGAAGGCCCATTTCCCCCCCTTTTCCTAAAATTTGAACCTGATCTTCTTACAGTTTAGCTACAAGAAACTGCAGTTATAGGTCATACCACCTGTACAATAGGCTAGAACTGTATTTCCTATTACTACCTCACCTGATCTCCTCTGTTTCTGTGTCTGTCCCACATTCCTCCTCTTCCATTCACTCAGTGTTTGTTGTCAGATCAGCACATCCCTGTTTAGACAACAGACGCCCCTCTGAAAGCAGAAACCTTCCTTTATCAGCTCTGATGCCCGAGTGTCTTGAAACTCAAAGGGACCAAAGTGTCAGTCCTCTAAACTCTGCGAAAGCTGCTGTTTCAACAGCACAAAACCGATCCGTCAGTCTGTATGAACAAATACATGAGGATGAAAAAAACGGTGACTACAGTTTATAGCCTGAATAAACATATGGTACACAAACACACAAACAGAGTGAGCATGTGGTTTGTTTTACACTGATGTTGAAGGTCTTTCCACTCCTCTTGGAGGGGCAGTGTGGACGACTCAGTGTGACATATGGCCTATAGCTGGGCTCAACCTGCCAACATTACACATCTCATTGAACTAGACTTTGGCCTGCGGGGCTCCACAGAGCCTCACACTACGGGGTAGAGGAGGGTAATGCTGAGAACAAAGAGTTCAATAGAGACAAAACTATAGCTTCATTAATCCTTCATCCGTTCTCAGAAATTTGATTTGATACTCGTGACTCGGTTAAATGTGAAAATGCTGCAAAATTCTGACTCCTGTTTCCTTCACAAGGACCCATAAATGAAATGGATGGCAAATTCAGTTTTTACATAACTTGCCTCTTGCCTCACTAAACTTTCAGCAGCACGCTGTGGAATGTGCGTGCGCATGTGAATATGTGTGTGTGGGCTGCTGCATGGGACCATGGGTCGAGTGGACAGCGTACGATGGTTTTCAGTGTGACTTTGAATGCAGCAACACTCGCAGGAACAAACTTGGTGAGGAGAGAGGGGGAGGAAAACAGTGGAATAAGTGTCCTTCATGATCGAATGGTCATAACACAAAAATGTCATGCTGAAGTTCATTTCAAAGGGCAAAGTCAATGCAACTAGTAAAAAAAAAAAAAAAAAAGCGCTTTCATGGCTTGGTCTGTATTTCACATTATCAAATGGATGATTCATGTATATTTTATTGTTACTGTACTAAGTTGAAATTCATGAGCAGATAAACAGTGGGGGAGAGTTTCAACCTAAAATATGCTGAGTGAGTAATTACCACGACAGCAGGGAGGAGATGGGGGAGACCTGAGTGACAATCCCTTTCATCAGCTGTTCTACGTTCAATACCAGTACCCCC
>NW_019525245.1:1381271-1389128 GCF_002814215.2 Seriola lalandi dorsalis | reverse complement strand
TCACTGGCAGCGCCTTTTAAAGGAAAGGCTGTGAAGACCAGGCTACTGTCCAGGAGATGGCTCCATAAAAACAGCAGCACCAAACACAACATAAAAAGGAGGGACACACACACACACACACACACACACACACACACACACACACACACACACACACACACACACACACAAGTTCACTTAGAAAAACAGATATCCTGGACTGGTCCTCAAACTCTTATAACAGTCCTCGAGTTTCAGATGAAACTGAAGACATTTTGGGCCATGATCAAAATAAATAGTCAACAACACTCTGGAGCTTGACCGTGTGTGATGTTTGCTGGAAAACTACATTCATGTTACATTTTGTTTTTTTCCCCCATGGTCATGGAGTTTAGCTTTGTCTGCAGAGCATGGGGGAGGGTGTGTTTATGGGCCAGGTTGTTAAATCTGGGTTTGTCCTTCCCATTCACCATCACACATACAATGCACCCTTTCTTTTTTAAAACACAGAATAAACCCAGGTTTCTATTTTTTCCCTTTTTTTGATAATGGAGCGTCAGTATCAGCTTCCACCTCCAAACCAGGCGCCTTCAATATAACACCAACATGGAGCCAACGTGGCTCCTCAAACACATCCTGTGCAATAAACCTCTGGATTCTACTTTGTTAAATGAAAAGCTTTTTGGCATGAAAATAAATTGGTAATCGTATTAATTAAAAGTTTAATCTCATGATTTACTGTATAAGAAAGAGCTCAATTGTCTAGTTGTGCTTTTTTTTTTTACTTAAATTTTTGAAAGTGACTTTTTAAAAACATGTTTTGTCAGCTGAACAACAGTTTCATCACTAGTGTGTGCAAAATCAGCACACTGTAGGGTATTTGACAAATAGTTCATAAGACACACTAACATCTCAGAATCATCAAAGGCCAAACTCAGCCAAAGTTAATGTGGTGTGGTGGAGACATGGCTGGAAGCTGCGACGCCGCAATCGGAGACAAGTCCGAACACGACCCGCTGAACCTCACAAGATGTTGGTTTCAGGCTGTTTCACTCGGGGACATTCACCAATCAGCAGCCTGGGACTGGCTCCGTTCCTGCAGCTTTCACAATAGCACTGTGATTGCAAAATATCCCACTTTAATCATTTTGTATTTGAAATTGAGCTCAGTCAGGTTGACTAATCAATTACCCGTAACCTGCCGTATTTGTTACGCACATTCCCAGCAGATGAGTCAAAGGTAACTGCTATATATTAACATGCAAACTGTAACCTGATTACTACAAATAACCAGATTAGAGTAATAATTTGATTACAGTGTTGCATGATTCACGACAATTTAATAGTCTGACAAAACATGATTTGTGTGATAATGTTGTTTATGGCCAGAGTGTGGGGCATGTGGCAGTCTACAGGAAACATCATATTGATGCTGATAAAAAAGAAGGAAATTTGATTAAACTGAAATTTAGCTGGTGCTCATTTTTGATGAAAAGGCTTTTCACTCTCTGGCACATTCTCCCACAAAAGGAAATTCCAGGAGACATTTGCAGTTAAATACGTGCAATCTAGATCTGTTAATGTGATTACTTCAAGTAAGAGAAGCTGGTAATGGTAATAATTCAGAGTACTGCTGTCGCCGCACTCTTTTCTTTTCTTCAAAATTTACCACAACTGAGTTTAAGTCTGTGTAAAATAAAGGAGTTTAAAATGATTCTTCAGAAGCTGGTAATACACTACATTTCAAATGTTTACTGTGAAAAACAAAAAGTTACAGCCTCACAAGATCCAATCTTTTCTCCTCCTTGCTCCACAGACTAGTTAAGTCCAGCTGAGAGCCACTGAGCATCTAAAGCATCTAAAGACAATCATTTTCCAGAACACATAGCATCGCTCTTTCTTTCTCATTATGGCTATAACAAGTGCCTTAATCAGGTTATTATTAAACTGTTATTGTGTTGTACACAGGGATGGACAAAGCGGTTTTATTGCAGCTATAAGATTCTGCTTTTGTAGAGAAGGTCATACACACACACACACACACACACACACACTGAACTTGAATTTCCAGGTCTGCAGAGGTTGTTGTTTGGAGTTTCTTTCTCACAGGTCCTGAGACAGTGACAGTGTTAGGGAGAGACAGCCCCACAGGCATCCAGATGCTCTGTCGAGCGGCTCTGCCAGCGAGTAATTCATAACCTAGTGACACAGATTTGTACGTTTTATGAGAGACTAATGATACTGGTGCAGGTAGAGCCAAAATAGTTATCTGAGCCCCCTCTGCTCCAAGAAACGCAACATACAGATGAAACCTCTGAAACTACTCATGTTTTTATCTCATTCAAAAGGCACAAATCTTCTTTCTTTATCAGCTATTGGCAGTAACAGTGTTTCCCCATTGTATTATATGAGCTGTTCTCCTCCTGTGTGATGATATGATGACCCATTGTTAAACTGGCTTTGAAGAAGCCATTTAAAGAGAAGAGGGTGCCAGAAGAAGAAGCAGATTATCACTGAATGAAGGGGAGAGCATTTCCCCTCAAGGCCTGTGACACCAAGAGTTGGTGTCATCCCTCCACTCGGCGTTGGCCTCTTTTAACGGCCCATGCCCCTACGCACCACCTAATCTCTTAATTGACCTTTTGTAATTGTAATTGTATCATTAAAAGCTCTTGGTTACACAACACAAGGCATGTAAGCTGAGCCATGTGTGAGCAAAGAATAACCACTACACATTACTGCTCTGAGGGAACACACACACACACGCACACACACACACTGATACACACCATTGGAAGGGGAGATGAAGTGTAGGAAGAGGGGATCTTCAAAAGAGGAGGAAAACAAATGTCACACAGAGGAGAAACTCTCCCCCACTGCAGAAGAGGCTGCTTGACAGAGAGCGGACAGACTTTGGCATGTCCCTGCTCCCTTTAATGCCTCCTGACGTTGAAACAAAGGACGGCAGAGAGGTGCTGAACTGCCTCACATAAAAAACACAGGAAAAGATGACCCCCCCCCCCTTTTTAAGACAAGGAGAGAAAGAGCGTGTCAAAAAGACACAGAGGCCAAAATGCTGTCAGGAATTCACCATCTTCACATGAAACATGTTCACTGCTGAAAAAGCAAACTTATCATTGTACTTCACTTTCCAGTGAGGGCTCATGTTCAACTATGCAACAGTTTATGGGATCATGTTTTCACTACAGTCATAATCCTGCTGGTGTCAGTTCAGCAGATGCAGTTTTGGTTTGGACAATAAACCAAAAGGTTTTCAATGTCAAAGGGTTAGTGCAGATTTATTTTTCCACGAGGGGCAAAATAAAAGAAAGCTGGTAAAGTTGATGTTATTTGCTTCAATTTGTACAGTGGCAAATAACCAAGACTCAAGAGCTTAACCACAATATTGTCTATTTATGTAGGCCCTTAGTCAAACTGAAATGACAGGAAATGTAAAATCTTGAATTGAATGAGTTAAATGGGAAATAAATATACTATTATAGTGTAATAGGAAAATTCATCATTTGGTGAATAACTGAATCAGAACACAAAAAAATGTGCAGCTGTTTCAAGGACTGCTCTGCCTATTATTTTCTCATACATCTTCTGACGTCTTGTTTTGCTCAACCAAACCCCCCAAAATGTTTGATGAGAAAATGAGAAAGTCAGATAGGAGAAGCTGTAGTCTGAGAAAAATTTGACTTTTTGCTTGAAAAATGACTCGAATGATTAATTGATTAATAAAGTATTTGTTGTTTATTATTCTGTCGATTGAGTAATCAATTAAGCAGTGGGTTCTGCAACCTGCCAGTTGAGCCTTATGTTCAACAAAGATCGGTTGAGTCAAAAAAAAAAATAAAATAAAGGTATGAAGGTCAGATGCGAGTAACACCTCTTTGTATGTTACTGTTCATTAATGTTAACAGGTTATTCAGAAACAAAGAGGGCCACCCCACAAAACCCCTCTGGTCAGTCAGTGAATATGTTTTTGGTTCTGTCGTATAATGCAGAAAGAAAAAATCTGTATACATGTATTTTCTTGGCTGATCCTGGACCTGCAACCTCCACAGCTAAAAGAAAAGAAACTAAGCTGATTTTTATATAAAGAAAACATGATGAATGACCATTTGTGGACGTTTGTCTTTCAGCCTGGCATCTGGCGAAGCTCCTTAGCGAGTTGAGACAGGCCCTGCTGTGGTGTTTGTCATCCTGACTGCTCATGCATCATCATTAGAGAGCACTGTGGACCTGACAGTGCTTGATGCCCCGGTATCTAAATAATTACTAAGATAAATAGACTCAAGGTGCTCAATGGGGACGTCCCAAACCGTTTGCAGTATGAGCAAAGTCGTTTTTGTAAAATAAAAATTGTGCGCTCACTTGGGTGACACACATGAATAGACTTCAGCAAGTCAGTTTCTATAGATAGATAGAGTCAATGTTTGATTTTCCAGGCCACAAAGCCAAGTGTAATCATAGAGTCTGAAAGTGGACTCCATGACAATAACAAAAGGTCTACTTATTATTTTGCCAGATAGAGTGTATTTTTCTCGTTTATCTCTGCAGTGTTTGTCTCTGTGACTGTTTCTGTGTGGCAGTTGAGGTTTTTTCAACACTGCATTTTAATACCTGATGCAATATCTGTGCTGTGCAAGTCTTTTGATGAACTGTGAAAAGAATATCTAGCTGGTGCAGTTAGGAAACAGTCAAGTGAGTCATACTTCTATCTTTTAACAATTAATTTCCTTCTCATTTTTCCTGAAGAATATTGCTAAAGTGGGTTCTAGCATTGAGTAACCTCCTGCATAAAGAGTAACACAAATCACATATGTATAAAAGTTAAAAGATTACTATAAAATCCAGTCCATTAGTATTTTTATTCATCTCTTGTAAACTCTTTGTTTCTAACTACCTGTGGCTCTGTGTTTGAGTTTACTGGCCAA
The DNA here is from genome assembly GCF_002814215.2 of Seriola lalandi dorsalis. Taxonomy (NCBI): domain Eukaryota; kingdom Metazoa; phylum Chordata; class Actinopteri; order Carangiformes; family Carangidae; genus Seriola; species Seriola lalandi. The sequence goes on along the minus strand of NW_019525245.1, from coordinate 1,384,206 downwards.
ATCACAACCGTGTGATTTCCAGGCCCATTTGCCTTCAATCTGTCAGTGCTGTTTCTGTTTGGACGCTGGTGGTTGTTGTTTTCTGGACACATCGTCGGGTCAGGTCCCGCATTGTTTAAACGTGCTGTCAATCATGTGAAGTCATTCATAAAGAAAACAAACACCACAGTGTATAAATATGCACTCCCCAACTCACTCACTCACACTCACAAAAGCACACTAAGCACATAAACAAACAAACTGCAGGGTGAGAATGGGACATAGAATCGAAAGGAATCTGACTCTTCCTGTGGAGAGAGCTCTATGATAACAAAACTGGGACTCTGATAAGAACACACACACACACACACTAACACACAGCTGCTATAGTTTGCAGGCTGATGGACAGGAGTACTCACACTGAATGCTGCTTGTCCCGGCCCAGGCGAAGGGGTCCAGGCCGGAGAAGTAAGGGGTGGCCTTTCCTAGCATGCAGGAGCCTTGTCCGGACACATCAAAGAGGGGCCGCGGGGCCAGCCCCAGAGCTTCCATACAGTCAAACATGCTCCTTTCTAATCACAGCTACACAACTGCAGACCTCTGCTATTGTTCTGCAGCTGAGCTAAGAGAGAGTGGCTGTAAAAACTCAGAGAACGCTTCCTGTTACTCAAAAGTAACTCAATGCCCTGCTTGGTCCAGGTGTTCCCTGTCTGTCTGTCTGTCTTTGCCACTGCCACTGCCCCCTGCCCGCCTGACCTGTCCCTTCCAAACTAAGTCCTCTGGACAGATAAAACCCTGTATTTTTTTTTGCCTTGTTTCTGTTCTACAACTCAAACTACTTTTACACTCTCTCTGTTCCCAGATCACTTGCTTGCCTGCCTGCTGTAACTGATCTTCCCTTCCCCTCTCGCCGGCTCTCTGGGCCTCTCACACTCCAGCACAGACGCAGCCAACTATCTGCATGGTCTCTCAGCAGACAGAAAGGAGGTGGGGTCGAGGAAGAAGAAGAAGAGGGAGGGACACGCAGCCCGAGTGGGGGGGTGTGTACTCGCTTTTTGATTGGCCATTCAACAAACTTTCTCTCCCTCCCTCTTTTATCCTTCAAGTTTTCCAACTCGCCTCTTCATATTTCATATTCAGCAAATGAAAACAAACAGTCCTCACCTCCCCTAAACTCCCTCCCTTTAATCTTTCTCCTTTCTCTTTTTTTTCAGTATTAATGTTCTTCTTGTTCTGCCACAGGAAGGAAACAAATAGCCGCTCTCCCAAACAGTACAACTCTGCCACATTTAGCGAAAAAACAAAAAACTCCCACCTCGCAGAGTCTGTTGGGAGCGAGAAGGAAAGGTGCTGAGAGAGCGGCAGTTTAGTAAAGGTGTCATTTGCTAATTTGTCCAGCTTTCACTGTAAACGGATGCTCTCCTGAGGGTTTCTGCACAGCGAAAGTAGGATTGAGTGCTTCCTTGAAGGGACCACATGAACACATCTGCACACGCACACACACACGCACACACACAGCTCATGCAATTTCCCCTAAAATAAATACGATTTAAATTAATTATTATTCCCATAAGTGCATATAAACAAACAATGAAACAGTGTATTAATAAGTACAAAAGAACAGAAAAAAGAAAACCACCAAAAAAAACAAAGAAAAGCGGGTCATGCTTTATTTCACTAGACCATTATTCTCTGATAATTTCAGTTTCCAAAATAAGAACTATGTAAAACTACATGAGTTAGTTGTGCTGAGTTTATAAGGAGCTGCTGATTTACAGATACACATTACCTTAAAAGAACTGACCTCTTTAAACCCAAATAAACATGAATTCATTATTCAATTATTATCGGAAACTTTATATATGTGTTGAATTATATGCTTGTGTGTAGACACATTTCAAGTTTCCCTGACCTGCTGGCACCTAACTGGAATTAAAGAATTGTAAGTGCAGCAACTGAACGCTGTCAGCGTTATATTGGTGCTAAATTAGTTCTTTCCAGGACGCTTCCAAAGAAATGAATGATTAATAGGAAGTTATTAGAAATTTAGAGGCCGATAATATAAAGTGATCCAGAACAGAAGAGAGAGGGTGCTTAACATCCGTCCATTTCTACCACATGAAGTTTTATTTGTCTCTTGAAGCTTTCTCTTCTGTCCTTTTCCATTCGTTCTTGGCATGTGTGGCTATCTAATTCAATTCCTTCAATTCAGTTCAAATGGATTCAGTTATGTTCCCTCCTGGAGCTCATTGGACTCACAGTGCAGTCACACTGAAGTGCAACTCCGCTGCGGGCGAACCACACTGGCCTGGAGTCTGGATAGTTTGTATACGAGACAGCCTCACCTCCTCCCTTTCCTTCCCTCGTTCAAGAGGGATGAACTCTGGAAGAAACCCCCACTGGGGCTCTAACACCCCCCTTCACACACACACACACACACACACACACACACACACACACACACACATACATACACACTGACTTCCCAACTTGTCCTGCCTGTGGCTTCATACACTTCATACTGCATTATAATTCTCTATTTTGTTTTTCTCCTTTTGTTTGTTTGTTTGTTTGTTAATATTTCCCCCAACCCCCTGAATCCATTTCATTTTTTCCCATTATTATTTGGAGGATAATAGGACTTATTCTTCCTGCTTTTTTTTTTTTTAACACATTTTTCGAGTTCTCTTTTTGAAAGCCCCCTCCTCTTCTTGGTCTGTGACTAGAGTTTTTACCTGTCTTTCACCATCCTGGCAGGCACTCTGTCTCTCTCTCTCTCACACACACACACACACACACACACTACAATGACACACTGCAGGGAGCAGAGCTGCACAATATCAGCCTGCTGAGCTCTCTCCACACCTTGAGACAATTACCCTCCCTGCCTCGCAGCACCCTGCCCCCTGTTGCTGCTTTGAGGAAAGAGACACACAAATGCAGGGGGGGTGGGGGT
>NW_019525245.1:1361028-1381251 GCF_002814215.2 Seriola lalandi dorsalis | reverse complement strand
GGTGAAGAAGAAGAAGAAAAACAATATGTCTCATTTTCCTTCACTTTTTAACAAAACGTAAGCTCTCTCTCGTTCTTTTAGTTGGGCAAATGCAGCTCCCTGCCTTTGAAACTTAAAACACGGGACTCCCCAGTCAAGCTGCGTCCCTTTCCCCTTCTCTCTCTCTCTCTCTCTCACACACACACACACACACACACACACACACACACACACACACACACACACAAACACAACCTGTAAGAAGAGCGAGTCACATTACAACTATTCACTATCAGGTTCTTCAGCTATTCATCCTGTCTTCATGTCTGACACAAACACACTGAGCTGAACAATGGCCCCTCTTTTCTTTCTCTGTCTGTGTCTCCAGCAGCAGCTCCTCCAGCTCGGCCGCAGATATTTGCACAAAGTCTCATTGCGGTCATCAGCAAGCGCACAAATATAGTCACAAATGTGAGGCAAGGAGTGCAAGACTGCTGGTTTGTGATATTCATGGGTGTTGGAATGTGCAGCCTACAGAGTGGCAGTGGAAATGTGTGTGTTTCTGTGTGTGTGTGTGTGTGTGTGTGTGTGTGTTCGTAATGTGTGTATGTGCTTAAACAGAGTGCATGTGATGACAGACACAAAGAAAAACACACAAGCCTCACTCTGTGCCTTTAGGTTCAAGTTACTAATATCACACCACACACACACACACACACTCTCTCAATACATTACAAAGAACAAGATGTGACAAGTAGAGAAATTACGAAAGGACATTGTGTTCATTGTGGAAAAATACACTTCTTTGTGATAGGACCACAGTGAGATTTCTTCCTTTTCATAACAAAAAAATAATAATTTAGATGAAGACAATGAAGGTCATGAAGGAAAGAAAAGAAAAGAAAAAAAGAAAAAGAAATCATTATTTCCAAAAAAATGAGAGAAATATTTACTTTACTAAGAGAATCCAGAGATTGTATCATGTATTTACACTAATTCCAGGAAGCACTGGGCAGAAAAGCTTTCACTGAAAAGAGTTCCCTGTGTGTTTCCACTAATTCCCACTGCTATTAGGAAAAGAAGAGAGAAATAACTGTATGACTCAATACACAGCACGGAGCGTTTCATGTGGATATCCGCTAATTTCAAGTCCAGGGATGCTTCGAGTTTCATCTCATCAGGGAACAAAGTCCACTCTTCCACTGACGCTGATTAGGACCCAGTTTGAATCAATTAGCAAATCCCACTTTAACTTCCACTGTAATTTTGTATAATTTTGTTCACTTTGCACTAATGAGAGATAAGTAATTTACTTTAGCTTTCCTTGACGGTTAAATAAAATGTGCTCATTAATTACATGGTTTCTTCCTCAATGAAAATACTCAGCAGAGGAACCCTTCACTGGCTGGCAGCTACAACTAACTATCACTTCACATAAGGGAAGTCTTGACACACCTGAGGGAGTTCATAAAATCTTTTTCTTTTTTTTCTTTTTTTTTTTTTTTTTTAAATATAGCTGATGGATAAATGTGTGAGCTCCTTTCGCACATTGTGATCTGAAGTGAACAAACTACCAGACAAGAAGTGAAAATCTGTAAGTCCCTCCCATTATATTTAAGTGAGCTCACAGTTGCTTCATTTAAATTAAACTGGCATCAAAGAGAAACTTAACTCTACACAAATATCTCGTGTTTGCAGACTCCCAGTGGTTGAAATTCTCACCATGGTGATGTAGAAGTGTACTCAGGGTGTGGTCAGTACTCTCTGGCATCACTGTCCTATCCATCACGCTAGGTGTGGTCGGCAGTGCAATAGAAGTTAAACTTCCCACCAAAGGATGGCAGTCTTTTCTTTAGTTTTCCAGTCTCATCAGTGAATCAATAGCTCAAATTTTGCCACAAAATCATTTCACTAAAATGGAATGGGCTCTTTTTTTTTTTTTTTCCTAAAAATGGACTTTGGTGAACCAGAGGCTAAAACAGAGGGGCTATCTTACATCATTAGCTTTGTTGCTCCACTTGTATTTAACCATCCGCAGAGGGACTGTTAGCTTTCACTTATGAGACAGGAGTCAAGTGTACTTAGTGAACTTTAAGTCCTGTTTGTGAGCGACAGGTGAGCTACAGTAACTGTCACGTCACTATATCACTATAGAGTTCACTGTCAGTCAGCAAGAAAGCACGTTCTCCCTTCTTCAGTAACTCTTTTTTTTTAATGAAATGATGTACAATCCTGAGATCCAAATCCAAATGAAACAGAACAATGACCACTCCGCTTTCTAATGATAATTTGAAGTTTTGAGAATGAAGGTGCTGATTCCGGGAACACAGCATCTGGTTGTTGCTGAATCACTCGTGTTGATCCACAGACCACAGATACCGTACCATGATTTTGTGCTCAATGTGTAATAGCTTGGTTACAAAAGCCTGATTCATCTTACACGCACACACACACACACACACACACACATACACACACACACACACACACACACACACACACACACACTCTATGACACCCTGACTGTCAAAGGATAAGTGGTATTGCCAATTCAGTCATTTAATTACTTTATAATCTCATTACTACAAACTCAAGAAATGAAAAATGGTCACGTGGTTCTGCAGTGGAACTATGATCCTACGTTTGATCATCTGTCTTGCTCTTTGGCCTCAAATGTCAACTACTAAATAAGCCTGAACCGTAAGTCCCTGACAGTCTGTTTTGTTACGTGTGACCAACTTCATTGTCATCTGTACTGACTGACACAACGCTGCCTCTCATGTCTTTCTGTCTCTGTCTCTGTGTATGTAAATATAAAAGTCCCAGAGGCAACATGTCGGAGATCATAATCATATACCTGCTACTGCTACTGGCTTACTGAGCTCCCTCTTGTTGGGCCCAAGAACTAACTGGAGATCGGCAGATAACAACTGCTCAGCCAACACACACACACACACACACACTTGTATCCACTTACACACTAATTGACGGGAGTGTTAGGCAGGTATTTCAGTCTGATGTCAGTCTTACAGGATGTGGGAGACTCCACAAACAAGTCTCTGCGTACAGTGTTTGATTTGGACCGTGCACAATATAAGGATTAATAAGGATACAAGCTGCTCCAGCTAGTCTGGGACACGACTTCAACTTGCAGCGAGTCACGTGTAAACTTAACCTGAGGATAGTTAGGGTTCATATAAACACGCTAATAAGTTGAAGCTGCAGGTTATTGCATGTTTGTCCTAAAGCTGCAAAACCTGCAGTGAACAGGAGTAAAAAAAAAACAAAAAATAAAAAATGCTGACATGTGAGGAAAACTACGTGAGTTGCCTAATTTATGCCAAAAATGGCAATTGATGACAAAAGAATATATTCTAAAAGGTGCAAATTGTTGCAGGAGGAAATATTAATCATCACAAAATGCTACTTGTTTCCTCTGTTCTCTTTCTGAATGATTCCACTGGCCACAGACCGACATAAACAATGTATAATGCTGTCAGATTTACTTGTTGCAGATACAGAACTATGACTGGAGCAGAGTACACACACTTTTTCTGATCACTGGGAACTCACTGAGTTAATATTTCTCTCTCTAATTCAATCCAAATTCATAGCAAGTCCAACTGTAGTTTGCATAACTTGAAACTGCTACAAGACTCACATTACAGGAAACTAATGGTGTAGCAGAATGCAGGTTCAGTAAAATAGCGCTGTGGCCCTGTAATGTCTAAGAAGCATCATTAAAGAGAAGAACAGAGAAATAAAGGAGAAAATATAAGAAAAGGAGTAAAGGCTTTTATCAGGATACTAGATATATCTTATGAACTGAAATAATATTATAATATACCATATAGTAGTATACTATAGCAGAGGCGGAGTTGACCTTCATTCTTTAAATCAACTTCACTTTCACAATGTATTCAGTCTTTCTATAAACTTTTACAGGCACTCTCTCAGTGTGTCTTCCTAGTGAAGGGCAGTAGCGCCCCCTGTGACTCCAAACGGGAACTTTATCCGTCTCTAAACACACAATGCTTCTGAAAGTTGAAATGAAAAACAATTTCAACTGCCAAAAGCCTCATCCCTCTTTTAAGGGAGTTTGTTTTTATGTGTTTTAATGTAATGATTTCATCCATGAATAGCAGCACATTATAAAAGAGGGCCATGTTTTGTTTGCTGTATTTTACAGCACTTTTTTTCTCTTCTCTTCTCTTCTCTTCTCTTCAACAGGACTGGTCACATTCGGCACACTATCTTGTCATGTGCCGAGTGTGGGATTAGTATTTTTTTTTTGTCTCCGATTGAACCTCATGATGATTTTTTTTAACCACATTTTACTAGAATCAGAAAGCTCATTGTAGGTCTGACTATCATGAGATTGTGTCAGCTTGGATCGTCTACTATAGACACATGACTTTTGGAGAAGTATACTCTATTTCAATGGCGTATAACAAGTCTCAGCAGCTGTTTGTGTAAGCTGTGTAGAGGGAAAATAAATTCATTTTGTTACTCACACAATGCAGCCATCTCTTTAGGAAGGTCTGCTCCAAACCGGCCAAAGAGGTGGCTACTGGCCAGCAGGTCAAAGGGGGAGTGGCTCCTCATGGAGTTAAAGGTGAACGGGTACATAGCGCGCGGGAAGCCGGTCATGTGACGCACTTGGTGCTCCCTGTTGGTTGCCATGGTGGAAAGTGCAGGTGATGGTTCAGGTGACTTCTCTCCGACTGTCTTGGCGTTTGCTCTTCCTACGTCTTCGTCAGGGGCCTACGGTGAGTTTGAAATGAGCTGGTGCCATTCAGCCCCGCTCAGCTGCTGGCTTCTCTGCCGTCACGCCGCAGAGAGGTGAGGGGGATGCTGACGAGAGAGGAGGAGCTGGGGAATGAGACCAGGAACCAAGTACCCGAGACCTGACCAGGTCCAGACTCTGTAGAAAAGGAGGGAAGAGAAGGAGGAGGGGTTAGATCCTGGAACCAAAGTCTGGTGATTAGCCCGGGAGCACAGTGGCTGAACAACTCACCTAAAGCCAAGTCAATTACAACAATTCATTCAAAAAAATCAGTTACTTTCTGCAACAAAAACAATAGTTGAAATACCTCAAAAGCGAAGTCCAGACGAGGAACAAAAGCGAAGAAGACGTAGAACAAAAAGAGAGTGTTAGACAAACAGTTGACAGAGCAGAAAAGGCAGAGGGGGTGCAACACTTTCCTCCTGCTTTTTGTCTTTCTTCCAAGTAGTGCAATGATTTCAGGCAATGCCATATGATTTCAATCAGCAGAACTGTATTATAAAGGGTCTCTCTGTTCCCTCTGCAAGCCTGACTCTAGCCAGCCTGCCAGAGAACAGCCAGCCACAATATGGGTACAATTAACCCTTTCCAACAACAGACACACATCACCTACTCCTTCCTGATAGTAACCCACATCGTGAATCCTCTGTGCTTCCACTTTGCTGAGGGGTCTCTGATGATCGCAACTTTTTTCACCTCTTCTGCCTCTCAGGGCTCCTGCTGCGGCTCCGTGACCCCCAGTCGATCACTTAAATGTGGGCAGCCCTCCCCTCTTGTTTCGCTATGACTCTCATCCCCTTCTGTGATTTCATGAGTGGGCGGGGCTTAATTCTCTGTGGTGGAGCTGTGGTAAATACAGCTCGGCCAAAGAATGTCTTGTTGTTTTGGGCCTGCTTCGGCATGGGAATCAAACACCCAGAGTGGGTGAGAGATGGAGGGAGAGAGTTATGAATTTACAAATGTTATTTAAACTACAGGGAGGACTACGCGTGATCAACATAAACTCCTGTTGAATTCTACAGGAGTTAAAGTCTCTCGTTTGTGTTGTGTGGCACAGACTAATGCAGGTACACAAATGAAGGTATGTATGGCTGCTGTAACTGACACAGCAGCCTGCCAATTACAGCGCAGCTTTAAAGGGTCGCCCTGTACCTGATTTAAAGTAAACTGTTCCACATGTGGAGGTGTACACACACACACACACACGCACACACACGCACACACACACACACACACACACACACACACACACACACACACGGCTGAGTAGGTAGAGCCGGTCATCCACTAATCAGAAAGCCTGTGGTTCCATCTCCAGCTCCTCCAGTCCACATCTCCTTGGTGGTCGAGAAGCTGAACCCCAAATTACCATTAAGTGCCACGTATAGAACGAGCGCTGTATGAATGTGTGTGATGGGGTGAATGCGACCTGTAGTGTGAAGTGTTTTGAGCGATTGTTAAGACTAGAAAAGCACTACATAAATGCAGTCAATTAAAAATGAATAATGTGCATGTGATAAGACCTTTTATTCCTATAAGGACATTTTAGAGTTTTATAGACTTTAAAAATCTATACACTCAGTTATGTATCCCCATGTTAAAACAAATTAAACCGTCTAATACATAAATCTTTTTAAAATGAAGGTGAGGATTTCGAAAGGTGTTGATGTTCATTACGAGGGTTTAAGTTTGTGTTGCTGTTGAATTGTACTGGGTTACAATGAGCAGTGTTTCTAATATTTAGTTCACCCTCATCTCTGCTACTATTATTAGAGTAAAACTCTTCGACATCCTCCTGTTATTACAGCAGCTATTTCTTCCCACACACACAAACGCATACAGTGCATATTACACATTCACACACAAAGCCACAGAGTCAGCACAGTGAGTGTTGTTTTTAAAGTCATATTTCCCATATTGACATATTTTCTGTAACTGCCTGGCTCTGCCGCGGTTTTTCTTCACTGTGAGGGCCAGTCAGGGAGAGTCCCTGCAACTATTTTCATAAAGAACTTTTGTATTTGAGGATCAAAAAATGTCAAGCACGGGTTGGACAAAGCTTGTTGCAATTAAAAAAAAAGAAAAAAAGAAAAAAAGATTACACGCATGTACTGGTGTGGAATGGTCTCACTTAAAAAAAAACACATGCATGCACATGCTTCCCTAAAAGCAGGTACATACAAGCACGGACATGTAGGCTGCAGGAGTGAACGTACACAGATGTTCTGTGACTTTAATCATGTTCATGGACAAGTAATCAGTGGAAAACACACAGCGTTCACACATGCTGAAGCACCACTGAAAGCTGCAATTGACCTTGAAGAATGAAGGAGTAAATATAGGACGGCGGATCCTTTCACAGATGCAGCTTCAGAGTCCCTCGATTTGATGTTAACCAATCAAATGAAATTCAAAGACTGAAAGCCAGATGTATAAAAGGATTGAGATGAAGAAAAAATAAAGTGTCGAAAGCTAAAAAAAAAAAAAAAAAGAGATGGAAAAAGATAGAGAGAAACAGAGGAAAGGAAAGAGAGGGAAGGAACATAGGAGGGATTTTCAAGCATCTGGTAGGCCATGTGTAAGAAGTGAACAGACCCATTAATTAGAGCCATACTGGAAAGCGGATTAATAAGAGAAAGAAGTGACTGTGGTAACGCAGCATGGAAGGAGGAGGGGGTGGGGGGCACAGGCAGGAGTGGTTGCAGAAAACATACATAAAAATAAAGAAACAGTTTTATTTCCACTAATAAACTATGAAATAATGTGCGCCCAAGCCAAGGAATGGTTTCTTTCTCTCTAATGAGTAACACCCCCCTCCTCCCCACCCCCTCGCTCTCTCCAGGGGGAATACACCTTGGGCAGGGCAACAAAAGCAGTGCTGTGTCTCCGGGCCTCCAGGCCTCAATGCTGCTTTTATGAGACCTGGCTGGGTCAGGTCAGACTGGGTCACCTGGTCCTGGTCCTGCTGACACACACACACACACACACACACACACACACACACACACACACACACACACACACACACACACACACAAACGCGACCGATGCTCCCTTTTCCCAGACTATGGGGATTAAAAACAGCTTTGGTGTGAAAATGATGGGGGCTTTCCATCTCTCCGTCTTTTCCAACAAGCCACAACATACTGTCAACTACACTACTCTTCTGTGTGTGTGTGTGTGTGTGTGTGTGTGTGTGTGTGATGCATTGTTGCAGCAGTTGTAAACATCTTTCAGTTGCAAACAAAATGCCAAAAACTATTTTTTGAATAATATGTTTTAGATGCTTATTAGGAGCATCATCTGGAGCTAGTTATGCTGATGGGTGTAAATGTGACTGAGCTTTATGGGTTTTCCAACCCAAATCAGTTTGAGGTTACAGTTATGAAACTACACACACACACACACACACTAAGCTGGCTCATTTACAAGTGAGAACGACCTGTGTCCAGACTAGTATTTCAGGAGTCCACCTGAAACCCGCAACATGCAAAGCTGCATGTTCACACTGTCACATTTTACTAATCAAACTAAACATCATATTTGCGAGCATGTGACAGCCGCGTTTTGACCTGCCAATTTATCTGCTATTTGTAGGCGGCAATCGCTTGTTAAGTGCGACGCTGCCACCATTGTGCTGTGTGTAAGCGGCATTTGAACATCTGTTTTGAAAGGTTGTTTTCACAAAGAGCTCTGTTCACATTGAATGCATGAAAAGAAAAGAAAGAAAAATCTATTTTAGTCCTCAAACAACAAAAATGTGTATCACAACCAACCTCTGGTCAGATGTGGGACAGACCGTGTTACTCTGCTGAGTCTCAGCCGCCCCCCCCCCCCGTTTCTCTGTGATCACCTTTGCTGTGTTTTAAACAGAAACCGAACATGCACAAAATAGTGATATGATTGTGATTCATAAATGCTACCGGCAAATCAGTCTCTCTTGGCTCCGTTTTATGATTGCGAAGTCATCTGACAAAATCAACACAACTAACAAACAGTTGTCTTTGTAACTTTACAGCCACACATCCACTAGTGTTCACACAAAGAAACAGAGCCATCATTTGAAGATTTATTCTCTCTGAAGGCTGTTTTTGATAAACTCTGTTTGTGTATTGTACATAATGAAAAGCTTATGGCAGTAAACAGCTTTGTTTTGGTCTTAGATCCATCAGTCTTTGGTGTATTGAGAATTTTGGTCACATTTTCAGTTGTTTTTATTTTTATGCACATTATTAAATGTGTGGGGATAATGTGGTGCAGCATTTTCAGACAAATGGATGACTGGAGAATTACAGTTAATCCTCAGTTTTATAGCATAATGAGTTGACTTTTATGGTTGAGAAATGTGCGGTGATGGGAAAGTGTCCGAGTCATTCAGCGTCAGTCAGTGAACAAACAAAGGCCTCAGTTTTAAGTTTTCAGAAAATGGAGCAAAATCAGGATGCATAGGTTAAAAACAGACATGTGTCATTTGGGAGTGGCACTCTTCACTAACCTCAGTATAAAATGCATCATACAAACACATATTCTTAGCTTGTTTTATTAAAGTAGGCCAGTTGGTCAAAAAGGGAAACATATTCATACACACTGTTGACTAAAGTTTTGAAAATTACTGGTTACCCCATCATCACCTGCCCCTCGATATCAACCCACTTAATTACTAAAAGTAACTTTTAATAATTGCTAGTTTCTCCAACAGCCGGAAAGTAAATGATGCATAAATGATCTGACACGCTAGTCCTGTATGATGAAAAGGTCATCCAGATCAAATATTGCATGTTCACTATTTATCCTTATGCCACAGTATATTCATCTGAAAGGACTAACAGCTCCAGGTTTCCGGCCCTGTTCTTACTGTTTAGACAGGCTTCACAATAGCAACAAGAGAAACAGCTGCATTGCCTGTGGACTCCTGCATGGTGGCCATCAGCACTACACATGGTGCTTTGCAATAAAAGAAAAAAAGTTTGATTTAATACAGTTGATTTATTTCTTTCTGAATCCAAGTCTTTTATTCTTAACTATCTCTTCACCATTCTTGTTAGGGAACAGTTTTTTTATTATTGTTTTTATTCTTGCTCTTATGTTTTTGTTTTTTTTTTACATTTGGGTGAACTAGTTTTCTCCTTGTACAGATGATGTGGAATAAGGTTGGCTGCAGGTGGAGGCATGAAGCAGAGGCCCTTTTTGTTCAGGACTTTCTTTAGGTCGACTTCCCATCGTATGCTTTTCAAAGTCTCCTCCAGTTTTGAACTTGACATAACATGCTTTCTAATGTCTTTGTGTTGTTTTGTATTTGCATCATAGTGTTCACCCTGTCTGTGTGCCACACACCTTCGTTTGATAGTTCCCGCTCTTTTTCACATGAATGATCTATTGTGACCAACAGACTGGTTTGCTTTATTAACAGCAGAAAGTCAACAATCATTTGATAAAGCCGAGACTGCTGCCTGCGCGAGCTGACCGCTGTATTTTTGTTGCAAAACTTCATAGTTCTGTTGCACAACGGGGAAGTTTCAAACTGTCCCAGGTTTTAGTAATTTGGCTGGAATCGTTTTTTTATTCAGAAGCACGCTGACTTGTGGAAAAGATGAAGCATTCGGGAGGTAAATGTTAACATTAGGGGTGGAGTCTGTGCGCGGTGACACAGAGCTCAGCGATGATAGGGAGAACTCGAGTTACTACAAACTGGAACCAGAGGGTACGATTGCTCCGCTCCACCTCACGTAATGATGTCCTTCATATTGTTGGAACATGTGGTGGACGAGTCCTCTGTGTTAGCATATCAGATGGAGTACATGATGATGTTTTTTTTCTGTGCTTAAAAGTGTTTTCACCCCAGTTCGAGTGTGAACACACTAAAACAAAAACTGTTTGTCTGATGATAAACACACTTTGATCTTTTGGACCGGTACAGGCCACATGGACCGAAACATCTGCTCCCTCACTCTGCACTTTAATTTTCTGCACATTTTCTCCTCTCAGTAAATAGAAAGTGAAAAAGTGTTTCTTTTTTTTTTTTTTTCCTCGGCCCAACCATTTAGTCATCCCTCTGTTTCCAAACTTCCAGTGTGTGGGTTTCATGCAGAGCGAGGTGAGTCAGCTGGAAAATAGGCGGGCATTAAAAGTCCTACAGGCTTTCTCTTTTTGAATTTGTTGGTTTGATTTTCTTATGTGGTTCTTTTGTGGATATGAGTTTCGTTTATCTGCCATTCTTCTCAAATCCATTTGCCATTGTTAGCGTAATATCAAGCAAAGAGTCAGTGTTTTCTGTGCTGAGCCACTTCTGACTTGACAGAAGAAGCTTTATGGTTTTGTTCAGCTTGCAGATGCGTCTATGGAGACATTAGTGGGTGATAGTGGGAAAAGGAAAAACTTATCCACAATGTCTGCATTTGAAACCATATAATCTAATATGTGTGACACCTTTGGAGCCACAAAGTGAAACTAAAAGCCATACTCTGAGTAGAAATGAGGGATAAAACTCCCCTTGCATCAGCCAAATGCAAGGGAAATCATGACTTCAGCAGGGACAATTAGCTGAAAACCATAAAACCACAATCAAATCTGCCTTATTCTGGGAGAATGCAGCCAGAGATGAGCTGTGCTGAAGACGCCATTACAAAATACACATCCTGACACACAGAAACCATTATAGAGCAGAAAAAACACAGGCACCGTCACCCACAAACAACATAATTAGATTTTCCAACAAATGACCATCCTATATTTTATGTCAAGCTGACATGTAAAAATATCTTTTGAGCAACACAAACATCGCTGGGCCATAAAGCACCAGGGTCTGACAGCCATCTTGTAACCGCAAAATGTTTCTGGCAGTGGTAAACACATATTTCCAATTTGTGCATGCAATTATGTTGCTAGCTTAGTCAAGAATGTACACACAGATGTAAATATTAGGCCTCAAAACATTTGATATCTATTTTCCAAGCGCTGTTACTCAGAAACAACTTTCAAATTGTATTGCCAGACATTCATCTTATTAAAATGATTTCCAGTAAACAGGATCCGATCTCTTTCGCCAAGTTTGACTAGAGACTGTATAGAAAAATGATGTATTTGTAGTTCCAGGAGGACAAAGTTGACAATCTCTGATGTCTCAACCTGAAGGCAAGTGGAAAATACACTTATTTGCTTTCTTGCCGTTAAATGAGAAGATTGATATCAACCCCCCTTGTCTCGGTACGGTAAAAATTAAGCTCCAGCAGCAGTCGGTTAGCTTTGCCTATGTAGCTAATAGTCCAAAGGTCCAGGAAGTCACTGCTCGGACGACCTCTTGGACTTAAACAACCCAGTCTCATGGCATTTCGTGAAATGGTCACGAAATGTATTGAATTGTGTACATGAACCAGAATTTTGCTCACGGCACTTGGTTAAGGTTGGGGAAAGATCGTGGAGTGGTCCGGGGAGAAAAAGTTTGTTGACTTCAGTAACGTCATCTTTATTGAAATCTAACCCAAACCACTATCTTTCAATGACCTTAACCAAAGTGCCTTTATTGCCTAAACCACAGACAGGACTCTGGATGTGAACCCTATAGCCTCTGATGTGACAGTCATGCTCTTTGTGCGACCGGTATCCACACCAAGCACCTCTTTGTGACGCCGCTGTCATCAAAAAATATGTTTCCAATTGAAATACATGAGTTCGTAAGTTATGCTGAGTGTCACAAAAAATTTGAAAATTTGTGTCCATGTACACGAATGAATATATTACATTTTGTGACTATTTCAACTAGCGTGAGAGTGGGTTGATTGAAATTCACATTCTAACGAGATCAGACATGTTAATAAGTGAGCTCTTTGGAGTTCTGGGCGGCGATATTTTTTACCGTCGGACAGAGCCCGGCTAGCTGGTTCCAGCTGTTTCCAGGTTTTGTGCTAAGATAAGCTAATTGGCTGCTGGCTGTAGTTAACAAATGTGGTATTGATCTTCTCACCTAACTCTCGGCAAGAAAGCGATTAAGAATATTTCCGAATATATCCAAATTTAACTTTACACCAGAACTTGGACTTACGCTTCAGTCTTATCCACAGTATATGTAGTAAAATAGATTTACAGCATATCTACTCACCTAGAAATGTTTGTGGATTCAATCACTGTTCCCAGAAAAGAAAATGAAACGAGGACATTCTGTGTAACTAAAACAGCATGCTTATAAAAAAAAGACACGGCAGCTTAAAGTTGCTTTGCTTTTTGTAAAACTCTACAGAACTGAAGTAATGGTCTATGAAGCCATGAAGATCCAATTAGAAAAATCTTGCAGATTTTGAACTTTCTAACAAGTTTGTAAATCGTTACATATACAGTTTTATGGTTTTCCGCTTGTCTAATCTGATATTTAGTATTTTGGATCGCCAAGGAAAATCTTCTATGATATTGAAGTAAACATCTTTGAGTTTTAGACTGCTGCAATGGAAAGATATCAGCTTGGGCTCTGGAAAACTGTGACAAACATTATGGAGCAAACAACTAAAACTAAACTGATTAACTTTAGAAAAAAATGAACAGCTTAATTGTCAGTTAAAATAATCATAAGCTGCTATAAAGAAAGTTTCACCTGACTCTCATCTAACTTACAGCTTTACTTTGGTGCACACGTTTAAAGTGTCCAGCACACGTGGAATAACACAGTGTGAATTCTGTGTTATCAGTGCTAATGGGGATGATGTTGATGATAGCAATGTTTCATAAAACACACAATGTTGTCATTATGTGGAGCCACCCCTGTGGGCTCCCGAGGGGTCTCCACACTGGAGCCGGGGTCAGCCCCCGTCGCTCCAGGCTCAGCAGCTCGGGCCATGGGTCAGGCCTAATTAAGGCATTTGGTAGGCAGCCTTTCATTTAGTATTAAAGTGAAAAGTGAGTGTAAAGACTGCCTGAGCTGCCCACCACCTATGTCTCACACACATGCTCAATCTGTTTCTTGCTGTTCCTCCACGGAGGAAGATTAGAAGATTAGAAGTGTGTTTAATGGACTTGTATTCTTCACTGGAGAGAAGCCTCGGGCCACGATTAAACACACTGCGAAGCTCTTTAGACACACTGAGACACATTCAGCCTTGAATTTTGAAAAAGTGCAGGGAAAGCAACAATGAACGTTACAAGTCACTTCCAAATCTCTGAAGCCAATTGGGCACGTCAGGCCGAACCGCAGCCAGTGCATGGCTCTCACCAAAATCTCTCTAAATAACTCTGTGGACAATATGTAATTCTGCAGAACAAGAAAACATTTGTCTCCTCCGCTCACAAAAACAAGTAGCAAATGCTCGCTTCTTTGTTGTGGAAGTTATAAGTTTCCATTTATATGTAGCCACCAAGAGAACAACCCCCGTACAAAATCAAACTCAGCTGACAAGAGCCAGCAAAAAAAAAAAAAAAAGCTGAATTTTTTTTTTATACTGCGGAAATAAAAGAGAAAGAAGTGAGTGAGGCAGAGGGAAAGAGAGAGAAAGAGAGAGAAAAAGAGAGAGGAGCCAGACATCCTCCTCAGCCTAAGGGGCTGTCATTCTTTAAAAGTGTAGAGAACAAAGATGAGACTGCAGTGCAGTCAAGAGTTTTATCCAACACACCCAAACATATGCACATGCAAGCACACGCAAACTTTTCTAGAAATCTCTTCTCTGAATGATGAAACCAAAGCAGGGGGAAAAAAAGTAGGACTTTAACCAAGAGCAGATGCATCCATCCTAAGTGTTAGATTTTAAAAGCTGAAAAAGTCTGACTTGGGACCAGAGTGACAGAGTTCACTCAGTAGCCGACACTGTGGGGACGTCCACTGACAAAGACAGTGACCAAGTGATGAAAAGCCATTCAGAGAAGAGAAGACAGTTATATTTAGAGAGTCTGCCACCGTTTCCCAGAATGTGATCTCTAATATACATATATATCATTGTTTACACCCTGCTGTTTACGCCTTGCTTGTAGACTCGTCCACCTATTCCTGCGGACGTGCCGATAAACACCCCTCCAGACATAAAGGAAAATGAATCTGAAATAGATTTGTCGAGAGTTTGTTAGGGAAAGCTCGCAGCGGGGGCCGTGCATTGCAGTGCATCGCACAGAGTGGCCTGGTGCGACCGCTCAGCAGTGTGGTGTTATCGAGAGAGAGAGAGAGACGCGGGATCAGCTGGGAGGAAGCAGATAAGTAGCGTCTTAATCACCATCATCATCAATCAAGCAATGCATGTGAATTTATATAGACAATGTCGCACAAGGGATGCTATGAAATGATTCACACACTGTGTAAAGAGAGCTTGTGTTTCAATATGAGGGTCAGTAAGTTTATTCACACACACATATGTACTCACTCTCTCTCTCTCTCTCTCTCTCTCTCTCTCTCTCTCTCTCTCTCTCTCTCTCTCTCTCTCTCTCTCTCTCACACACACACACACCTAATGCAAAGCAGCAGCAGCAGCAGTGATCAGACCCACAGCAGATTGTCTTGTGATATCCGGAGTAGCCTATTTCAATGTTTCCATCCTGCTTCTGTAATTGTGTGGATGGAAACCTGTTTACATACGCTTCAGGGGGGATTGAGTGACTGAGTGTGTACACACTCAGGTATACCAGACCTACTCGGTCATTTGTGATGTTGATGGAGTGATCCATCAAGTTTGACAGCCGGTCTGCTGGCTGAGAGCCTCCCGGGCTAGAGCAGCCGCTTCGTCTGCTCCTGGAAGAAACGGCCTGCGATGGTTCCAGAGCTCACCTGTAGCACCCAAATACTGATGAATAGGAAATATATAATATAAAAAAATAACACTTAGTGTGCTGTCTAATAACATCTTCTCTTATTCATGTCATTCTTGAAAAATGTGGGGAATTCCAACATCCATTTTTTTTTATTTTTTCCTTTTCCTTTCCCGTGTCAAAGATCTCAGTAGTGATCAGAAACTTTCAGCAACTGTGAAGAGTTTATGGAGTCAGGAATAAACACAGATCTGCATACAGATCACACATATGCCACACACACACACTTGTCCACAAAGCGTTCATCTCCTCACATGGAGCGGCCCCGGAGCACATGAAAGTGCTGATCAGCTTTCATTCCCCTCCTTAGCTGTTTCTGTTGTTCTTTCTCCCTCTCTCGAAAATCTCTGTTCTCAATTAAAGCTGTCCTCAGGAAACTCAATCTCTCCACTCATGCTGTCCCAGAAACACACTCACACACACACACACACACACACACACACTCACAGAAAGGGAGAAAGGGAGAGACAAGAGGAACAAACACACACACACACACACACACACACACACACACACACACACACACACACACACACACACATCTCACTCATGCTCTGACATGTCCTCTGTCCGTCTGCTTCTTTCTCACACACTGCCAACAGACTAAAGTTATAAAAGGAAGAGGAGATCTTCAAAAGGGATTGAAAAGCAAACTTACCAGACCCGGGGATGTGAACGCGGCGCAGTCTGGCGGTGGGGAGCGAAGGGTAAGTCAGAGGAGAAACGAGCTGAGTAGGAGAGTAGTAGTTGTGTTTGTCAGTCACAAGTCCCTCTCACAGCGACGATAGAGCTCAGCCTGTTGCATTCCGCCTCCCTCTCCTTTTCCCGTCTCTCTCTCTCTCTCTCTCTCTCTCACTAACATACACCCTCTCTCTCTCTCTCCTCCTGAAATCATTGTGTACTTTGATTCACAAACCCTGCCTCTGTCACGTGATCCAACACTTCAAATATACACCACATTTTTTTTACCAGCCACAGAATGCCCGAAGGAAGGGAAAACAGGGTCCAGAAAGCTTAGGTTTCAACTTGCTGCCCACCCCCTCTCTTTCCCTCTCTCTCTCTCTCCTTCTTTGTCTCACAGTCTCTCTCTCTCTCTTTACCTCCACTCCTTCTACACTGTACTGTCAGTCAGCACGCTTTTGTTGGATTTCAACTCTGTGACTGTTTGTTTTGAATTTCTAAATTTGTTCCTCCTCTGCTCACCGTCCAAAGATAGGCCCACACTAACACAGACACACACGCACACACACAGGACAGCGGTACATGCATGTACACACAACTAATGAAACAGTCATTAACTTGGGGACATACACAAACACACATGCTGCAGAGGGTTGCACACCTTTGGGGATATCAGTATCAGCCCTTGGCTTTCGCTCCATGTTTACAATGCCTTGACTTTGGGACTGTGGCCAGCCCATGTGGGAGTCCGGGGGCCTGGGGCCAATGAAGGGCCACTCAGTGCTTTGCTGTGACTGCTAGGAAAGAAATACACCCTCGCAAGCATCAGTGTCTTTCTGACTCAGGACGATAGTAACAATAGCGTATAAACTTGAAATGCAACATTCAGTGTGAATGCTGAAAATATTATGATATAATGCAAATGTAAACTGTGAGTCAATCTGTACAGACTACTGATCACAAATCTACGGATTAAACTTGTTTACAGAAATGTAAATTTAAACTTATTCTGAATGCACAATAAATTTTAACTGCAACAAAATGAAAAAAAGTGTGAACGTTTTTAAGTAGATAACAGATCTACAGTACTGATATCTCGTCTGGAAATCACAAAGAGCCTGGTATATATAGTGACTTTATTAAATCTCCAAAATGCAAAGGACCATGAGCTGTTTTCCATCTTGCCTAGCCTGAGCAATACAAAGAGCCATTCTCTCGGCACCTTTAAATCAGTTCAAGCGGACTCTTTTCCTCCTACAGGATTTTCCTAAGCAAATCAACCCAGCAGTTTTCTAGTAAGGAAGCATTTAATGGAGATACATGTGATCCGTGATGAGATCAAACCTGGCCAGTCGGCCCCTGAGGGGCAGAGCTACCTGCCTCTTCATGTCAGAGATAAAACTGTCTGCTACTGTCTACCTGACTGCCTCAGTGGCGAGTCAGTCCACTAAAGACACAACACGTCACTTTCCAGAACAAGAGCAACGACAAAACTCTTACTTTTTTTATCCTCACTTTCACTTTTCATATTCAAATAGAAATAGTTCAATGTTATGTTTTTTTTATCAACCACTTCACATAATATTTATGTTTATGTACACTTACAATTATTTATAGTTTGCTAAAAATTTACTGAAGAAAAATGCAACTTGTCATTGAAAGTCTTCTCTGTAGAAAAAAAGGAAATTTGAACTTCATGAAACTTTTATGAAAATGTCAGATTTTTTATATTCATATCTTTAATTTAAATCAAACCTGTACAACTGTACAAAGGCCTTTCATTTTCTTTTTGCAAAAGAATGAATAAATAAATGGTTCCCTGCCGTAACACGATGTGTGTTTTTAATAGCAGAACAAAAGAAATATCTGGAATGGATTTTGTCTTTGATTTTGAGACTTCATGAACGACTGATTTACTTTTTCTGTTGTTGACACCTCATTACCTTCATTTAATACTTAAAAGGTCATAAATTGAGTGTCTGTTACTTCTGTAATAGTTACTGAAACAAAATCACTGAGTATATTAACAAAAATAAAGTGTTTAATGCTCTTGAAACAGCTGTCAAAGGTCTCTGAACCAGATCACACTTTTTGATCAAATACAAAACTGGCAACCGTCCGCACACAGGTCCACAGCCGTAAGCATCTGTGTTACTGCCACACTTCTGGGCAAAAGTGTCAGAGAGAGAGAGGTGAAAGGTTAGCACTGTTTGTGTTTCTGTGTCAGTGAAATGCACAGAGGAGGGGAGTGTATGACATCTGGCTGAGTGTGAAAGAGGCATTTGTGTATTTCTAACTGTAAATCTATGAGGTGGTAATAAGCATCGTTTCTCGCACATGTGTCCACATGTTGAAACACACACACACACACACACACACACACACACACACAGACACACACACACACACACACAGACACACACAGACACACACAGACACACACACACACTCAGACACTCAGACACATTCACTGACATTTTCATTCTCTCCAACTTTTGTTCCTGTGTGGTGTCAATGAAAGTCAAAGCAGATTGACTCCGATAGAAGATTAGGAACGTGAGAAGGGCTTTGGTGAGGCCTGTAGATAGGTTATTGGAGTTTTTTTCCTCTGATATAGACAACCTAAAGATGTACAGCAAAGAAGAAAGAACAAAGAAATGGAGGAAAACTGGAGAGGAAAAAAAAAAGGGGAGCTTATAACTTTTTGCAGAGCTTGAAATGGGGCCCTTTTTGGCAGCGAGCAGCGGAGAAACCGCAGAATGGTGCGACTCTGGAGTTGAGGGGTGGAGGCAGGAGGGTGGGGGGCGAGGCAAAGGACAAGGAAGCAGGAGAAAGCGGAGGGGAGGGAGAAGAAAAGAAAGGGTGAAGGAGGACGGTGCAGACGGCAGGTTTTAATCAGCAACAGGCTGTTGGTAATGAGATCACTATCCCACTGCTCTCAGATTGATGTCATGTGAAGCTCTGTGGTGCACGGAGAGGCATGCAGAGGATGACAGGCATGCATGACAAGCTCGCTCGCTCGCTCGGGGACACACAAACATACAAGCATGCATGCGAAGAGGCAAAGACAAAGTTACACTAATATTAATGCTGGCAAATGCCCACCAACCAATAAACACTGGCACCGGGGTCTACATGCACACAAAACACACATGCACAATGCACAAAAAAACCACTTAGTACACCACAACACCCTGCTCTTAATTTTCTTGAAGCAAGAAAAAGAGCTGACACAAACATAATCACACCCACACACACACTATAAACACGTTTCGGGTCCCAAGGCTCCTTTATGTCTTTTGTGTCTCTCAAACAGCTAAACATGCCTACACACAAAGAACATACTGTACCAGTGGTGAGGGTTGGCTAGACTTGCAGGCAAAAAAAAAAAAAAAAAAGGAGCAAAGGAGGAGAGAAAAATGAGGACTAGGGGGAAGACAAGGAGGGAGAGAACGGGAAAAGAGTGACACTCTCGGTAGCAGTTATCAGTTTGGGGTTATAAAGTTTAACACACAACCCGAGAAATGAGGAGGTTTTCACTCAAACACAAGCAGAAATCAGGAAAAAACCATACGTGTACACACAGATACAGAAACTCCCTACACCACAACCAAACATCCATTTTTAAAGATGCCAGAGCAGATTTGCATATTTTGGTGTTGTTTGCGACTAGCGGTGTTTGTGGGCAAGTTGAGAGAGTAAGGAAAGAAGACAGGAGAGTAAAAGGAGGTCGGGGGTGTACATGTGCATCCAATGAACGGCGAATACTTTTTCCTATATAAATGTTCCCCAAAATTCAACCATGATGTCACCATGAACCTGTTGTGAACTCAACTCTGTCAACTACCATTACTGTCTCATTCCCTGCTCCCCGCTGCTTCAGCGCACTGCCTCTCCATCTCCTTCCACTCTGTCCCCATCTTGTTCATGGGCTTCCACTCTTTATCTTTTGCCATTACAATGTTGTCTGGCTGCATTTTTCTTTTCAACACAAACTGCACCCC
>NW_019525245.1:1272912-1361008 GCF_002814215.2 Seriola lalandi dorsalis | reverse complement strand
TTTAGCTTCACTGCCTCACATCTCATCTGTTAGAGTTTGAATCAACTGAGCTCACTCACACACACACACACACACACACACACACACCCCCCACCCCCAACGCACACACAAACTGCTCATAGCCATTTGGAAAGTCTCTGGTATAACAAGGACAGTTTTAATCAGAACAAGCTGGCATATTTTGGCCAAGACCTGCACTTATGGTAATTCAATCAGAAAGGGAGGGGAAAGAGGAGGAGAGAAAAAGTGAAAAGGGGCACACGGAGGGTAGTCGAGTGTGAGACGGGGAAATAAGAAAAACAGAGGGAGGAAAAAGGAGACAGTGGGCGGATGGGAGGGTGAGGTAGGGGCTGAGTGGTTGAAGGAGTTTGATCCACATGTGGAAGTGATTGTCTAATTACAGCAGATGTATGTATAAGTGTTACTGCCTGCAGGACAGATGATGATTGGAGGGCGCACAAGTACGAAAATGAGATGATTGGATGGGGGGGGGGGGGTCAAGACAGGTAATTGGAGGAGGAGGCGAACAAGATCGAGAGGATCGTCATGATGACTCCCGCATCATCTCCCTCTCCTTTCTGGTCAGCCTCAGACACAAGTTTCTTCCCAATCCAGGGGAGGCCATCAAAGCGGCTCCTTCAGAGGAGGCCCGGCTCAGCCTGCGCCTCTTCCCCAAATGAGGCAGTATTTGCTTTCTTTGTAGCTGGAGCCAGCAGCTGAGCTTCACTTAAAGACTGAAAGCAGTGGGAAACAGCTAGACTGACTCTGCCCAAAGGTCACAAAATCCACGTACCAGCACCTCTAAAGCTCATTAATAATACATTGTATCCTGTTTGTTTCATTTGTTTTAAAAAAATGAAAAAAAAATGTAATAACTACAATTCACCATTTTACTAGTAATGCACTGTACTATTCCTTGGCCAGTAACTTCCTGGAGTCTCAGCTGGTAGCAGGGAAACTGGTCCCAGACAGTTAATAGTCAGGAATCAGCACATTACCTCCAGTGAAAGGGCGGGCTTTGCACAGATTAAACAAACAAGATTTAACTTGTCAATTAATGAGCCTTGGAGGTGTTGGTTGTTCTATTTTGTTTCTTTCATACAGGGCCAGGCTGCAGTATAGATGTTTTCCCCCTGCTTTCAGTCTTTGTGCTAAGCTGAATTCAAGCGGCTGCTGGCTCCAACTAGACAAACATAAAAGCAGTTTTGATCATCTCATCTAACTCTCAGTCAGAATGTGAATGAGCGTATTTCCCAAAATGCTGAATTATTCTTTGATACTCGAGTTTACCGTACAAGCTGCAACATTTCACTTCAACAAACCATCAGTATTCTTATGACTTCAATTTTTCTCTAACCCACTGTGATGAACCACATATCCATATATCAAGAACACACTGTGGGATTCATGCCTGGCTTCCATTATTTACATCTTACAGTAACTTTTCTTTTCATTTGTCTAATTCATATTATAGTGTGTTGACTAATCTGAGCTCAAATACTTGGTAAGTACGATGTGACCATGTGTGCTATTTTCCAACTATTCGCATCAGTGGGGTTCACCTAAATGGTCCATTAAACAAATGACCAGTAATGGATTATGGGATACTACTGAATTGCTCCTGAACTGGGACACAGCTCCAGCCTCTCCCTCCTTTCATTGTGGTTTCTGTAACTGTCTCGTTTCTGTCACACCTCACTTGTCCACTAGTTGCCCCCATTTACTTTCCTTCCTTGACTGCATGAACCAATCACCTGTCTACTCTGCTGCTGAGACTGTCTGCGCCAAAAGACTGACCACATCAGACTTTATATATATATACATATATATATATATATATATATATATTTCTCTTTTTTTGTTTGCACTGAGTAGCAAAGGCACTTTCAGTCACTGTTGGCTTCATTGATGACTGCAATGTTTTCCAAACCTAAACCAAAGTTGTTTAAGTTACCTAAACTCACCTCAACCATAGAGGTGGTAGATTGGAACTAGATGCAGAAAAAAAAGAGTCACAAAACAGTCACCCACAGGAACAACAGTAAACACAACGTAAAGATGCCATGATCTCTGGAAACTGTATACAGCCACTGGATACCAGTTTAAAACATATTGTGAGTATTGTGTATAAATCTCTTCTCCTTCACCAGTTTGCAGACTGATTTACAAATATTACACTACAGGTTACATGAAGACACAAGGTTCCATGAGGTTTTATTTGCCCTTAGCAACTCGCCACCAACCAACCTGCCTCCACTTTCCCCACTGCGCTAAAACAAAAGTAAATACATTAAACTGTTTGGATACAAGACGGATGGAGCTTTCCCCCTCAGGATAATCTGGCACCTCTTCACAAGAGGCCGCCTGTCAGCAGATCTCAGCAGATCTTGGCTGCCTGCTGCAATATCTGTCTGCCTGTCAGAAAATGTAAATGCCCTCTGGAGGGTAAACAAGGTCAAGTATCAGACATAGGTTGCGAGTACCATCATAGTACTCAGTTTTGTTTGCCTTGTTCGGCTCATCAGGGGAGTAGCATTGTTTCTGAATGTTGTTTAGTGAGTCCTAATAACCCACACGCCTCAATGCAGCCGGCAGTACAAAGCTCCCAGGTATCATAGCTGTTGGGTTACTGATGGGCTTGTTCTGTTTATTTTATTGTAACCAACTGTTCCCTATCCTTCCCCTCAGACAGCAACAAATTAAGATATGTATATACTGCCTACAGTTTTGATGAAATTCAGCCGCACAAATCACTGTAGTGCAGGCAGCCCCAAAAAACTGTTACTCTATGCACATTGCATCAGAAAGGGGATTTTCAATGGGCTGCTCAACACTGCCAAAATATCTGCATAATTTAGTTTTATTCATGTTTTCATTGTTTTGCGGTTTGCTAGTGTTGCACCCACGGCTGAATAGCAACACAAATAATTGAAGCAACTCTACTAATTGGACATTTTGTGTTTATTTGTGATCACAATTCTTGAAATTGACATGAAAAGTGAATAAATGTTACCACGTTTTGAGCTTTGCTCTCTTTGTCATTTTAGCATTGCATCTAATGTGTTGTTCTGAAAGTTTAATACTCATTTTGGATCAATAAAGTCTCACATGGATTATATTGCTGGTCAAATTGGTTAATTCACTCAAACAAATCCCACAGCAGTTTGAGTTTGATGTCAAACGTATGTGTGCAACTCCACCAAACTGGTCTGTCTACTGTGAAGCTCAAATGATAGATTTATGTCACAGATACACAGCAGTGTGGAGAAAGAAACTCTCCGAGTACGTTGGAAGCTGACATCCTATTTTAGCTTTGTTGGCTTTGTGGTGATGGAGACCTACAGTATATTTGACAATTTCCATTTCTATTTGTCCCTTAACATCACAGTAGCTGCTTGAATGAAGAGAAACAAGAGAAACAAGACAGGGCAATCTTCAAGGAATCCCTCAGTCCCAGAAGATATCACCCTACACATGCTCTGCCTCTACCCGGCCAAACATACCGAACATAATATCATTGTAGCCCATACCTACAACGGCCAAACTCTACAGCACAAGCTCATTCGTAGGCTCAAACCGACTGGTATTCAATGACTAATTTCTCACTGCCAACCTCACCCATTATGTCACTTTTTCCTACACTACACACTAAGTCTGCTGTCTATGGACTAACTACCAAAGTGTTTTCAGATTTTATATTGCTTTACTTTTCACATTACCAGCTGTGTTTCTGTCTACAGGCTGATCTCAGCCCTTCAAACTGGGTAATCCCTCCTACTGAGAAAACTGAATGTAAAATCTAATGCTCTCTTGGCTTTGCTTTGGACATATACCTTCATCTTCACTGTGCATCATGTTGTTGTAGTATTTCATTATCATTCAAACTCACCTCTTCTGGCAGGGGAACCAAATCCCCTGATGGTGCTGATCACCATGGTTACTGTTCAAAAGGAAACAGCTGCAGTACTTC
The DNA here is from genome assembly GCF_002814215.2 of Seriola lalandi dorsalis. NCBI lineage: Eukaryota > Metazoa > Chordata > Actinopteri > Carangiformes > Carangidae > Seriola > Seriola lalandi. The sequence continues at coordinate 1,357,038 of NW_019525245.1, read as the reverse complement.
TTCAGCCACATCATGGGAGTCAGAGGGGCAGTGGCGCTGTTTCAGCTGAGGAGGGAAAGTAAGACAAAGCTGAAAATCATCACTGTTTAATGTGAATTGTTATGTACATTGTTATTGTTGGTATTTATTTTTGTTTGTCCCATTTGAGCCTGCTATATGGTGCAATATATTTTAGTCTGTCATGTTATCTCTGTATTCTGAAAAAGGAAGTGGGAGATAAATTTATGTCACATGACATTTAAAACCAGGCTTTGAATCTAAACTCTTTGCATACAAACAGTGCAAATACAGAGAGCAGGATTTACTCCTTCAAATCTGAGGTTATTGCTATGTGTATTCACTCTATAGAAAAGGGCCAGATGCATAAAAAACTAAAGAGCAGCCATCAAAGCAACTCCGCAGCATCTCAGGTCAGAAATGACAGATACACTGGTTCTTTAAAACTTCCCAGATTAATAAAAGTAAAGACACTGTGAACATGCTATTAATGTAACTGTCATTTGCGAGTTTGTCATGGAGGAGTGGGTGGGAGGTGGATGATAGCCCTGGGCACAGCTGTACTCATTAGCCCAGGTGTCACTTGGTGCTGTAGCAATGCTGCTATAAGACTGGAAAAAAATCTTGTAAATTCCACAGGTCACAGTATGTTTTGACAACCCTCAAACACATGGCCTCAGCACAGTTCGTGCATAGCTACAAACAGTGTTATTGAGGCTTCATATTTTATGGCCCTCCCTAAAACTCTAATTAGAGTACTGATGCTAATGTGCTATATATCTAATTCAGTCCTCCCTATATCTCTGAGGATATAAACACATACATCCACACCTATGTGGAAGTGTAGTCACAGCAAAGCTTATATACCATTGAATTTAAACCTTGTGAGGACTTATGCCCTGTTCAGACCTGGTATTAACATCCGTCTCAGGCGATCCAATCACAAGTACAGGTGCGAACACGTTCAGGACCCAATGAGGACGCATTTGAGATCTGATCACTCAGATCATACTTGGAGGTGGTGTGGGCCACATGTGGCCACATTCTTTTAGCAATTTGAGAGAACTTGGTGAAATACCCAACACAGTATCAATGAAAATAAGCCCAGCTCCTCGCAGACCTTTACCAATGCTAGCACTGCCACCCTGAGGGAAACAAATAGTCCTGCATTTTAAAACTATACCTAAGAGGGGTACGGGGAGGGGAGGGGAGGGGAGGGGAGGGAGGCTTTTTCTGGCATTAATGTTGCCCAGGTAGTTAACAGACAGTGAGATCATCCCCAAACCCAATGGATGAATAATGTTTCTACAAACATGCAGATATTCGAAAAAGACATCATTACTATTTTTCATAAACAAACAGCTTAATTTTCTCTGACACACATCTTCATTATATGTAACTATGCAATGCCCAAAACAGTCAACAGCACAAACTACATGTATCAAATGACTCCTCGTGTCCAAATAACGTGATTCTTTGTTTGGTACGACATCAGCAACAATAGACACATCTGCCCACTCCACCAGAAGTGAGCTGCACAGCTCATTTTAACCACAGTGAGGCACTGCTCACTCACTTTTCATTAGATTACATCTAATGTAGCTGTCAGTTTCAGGTTCAAGATCAGGGTTTGAGGATGTCTCTACTTCACTGATTTTCATAGTGGGGTCCAGGGCAGGTGTGGGAACATATTAAGATATGCTTGAACAAATTGTTTTCACTCAGCCCTTCAATATACTCATATCTATATCACATTGTTTTCACTGAAATGAAATCATGGGAAAGGGTGGAGCAAGCACAACAAAACAATATGCTATTGTTTGTTTCATTGTTGTTTTTATCACAATTATTTATTCAACTTAAATGTGATGTCAACTGTTGATTGGGTACTATTTCTACAAATTAAATAAATGTTTATCAATAATGTAAATTATTAATATTAGGCATGTTTTAAATTAACAAAATCAGACAGTTTATTGTATGAGACAGTTTAAGGAAACTCATATATTCTCAAATAATTTTTATTTCATTAAAAAGGATGGATAAGGATGAAGGAATCTCCCCTTCTGTCAACTATTTTGTGAGTCCTGTGCTGAAGACAATTTAATCATTCATGTCATGTCAGATGACTGTGATGTCTGAGATTAGCTTTATTGTATTAAGTCTTTTAAAAATGTACATAAATTTTGAGTTTATCACAGAATGTTTGACGCTGGAGCTTGAATACATTAAAACATCTTTGCCATCTACTGGAGAGAAGAAAATCTATATAAACACATTATGACTTATTTGAATGTAATTTACATATCTATGTGACCAAAACACCTGCCAGGCGTGGTGTGGTGTCAATGTAAATATTGGATATTTGATGCCAAAATGGTGTGCAGGAGGTGACTGTATGGAAAAAGGAATCAATGTAAAAGCCTGGTATCAGTAGCAATAACACACCCATTACAAGTAAGTCTTGCATTTAAAGGTATAAGTATTCATATGATATTTATGCAGGATGGTTCTTATCACTGCTATATCATGTTATCACATGGTTATATATAAGCAGTAATTTATTGTAGCTGGTTGGGGTTGAGCTGAACTACCTCATATACTGCTGGGTAGTTTACAATGCATCATCTCTGGTAAAGGGATCATATGTTTTTTATAGTAATTCTTAATCTGAAATTAACTAGCAACTTTCTAAAATGCATAAATGTAGTGAAGTAAACATAACAATACCTAAAATTACAGTAGTTTACCTCAGAAGTGTACTTAGTCACAGTATTCGAGTACATGCACTTTCCTCCACTGACCTTTCCATGTTATTAACCCATATTAAAAGACTCCAGTTGGCTCAGGGCATACAAAGAGTATTATGTGGGTATGATCTTGTCATTTTTGTTGTTCGGCAACATTTTGGGGGAGGAATTTTGAAGAATGTTTAGATGAAAGAAAAAGAAAAAGAAAAATCCAGAGCAGGTGCTGAGTTTTATATCATGGAGACTGTGACCTCTTAGCATAATTCCCCACAAGTTGAATGATGCAGTGAGGAGTTTTTTCACTCAGCCCACCTATCAAGAATAAGAAAAAATGTGATAAAAACATCCCGCCCAACCTTCAAGAATGAGTTACGTGACCTAAAATGTAATCCTCTGTATGCCTGCCAGCAACAGGCGGTCTTTTGAGTGCTCTCTGAAAAGACACTGCGGTTTTAGGCGCATTTGAGCTATTTTACGATGCTCATGTTTGCACAAGCAGCTCCTGACCTACATTCACTGTGTCCCAGCCAATCTCCGCCGATATTTTGGCTTTCAGCAAAGCACAATCTGTAGAGAGAGAGGAAACGTGATGGAGCAGGAGGGGCGGTGGAAGCCACGGTGGGAGTCACGATGAGCACCGCCCTTTCCGCACGTGCGCGCTCTTGTGGGCAAAGATCGTCTATGTTTGAAATAATTGCCACTCCTTAGTCGAAGCCCGCACTAATATCTGTTTGGAGAATGTGGGCGTAAGCCTCTGCGCATGCGCACTGCTCATGCACGTTTACCTTGAGCAGAAAGGGCACGTGGACAGGCTTAATGTTTTACTTTGTTACTTTGTCTGTCTGTTTGTCTCTACCTATTAGCTTAAAGTTACAATAAATTTTCCACATTAAAATGTGTACAAATGACAAGACCTGTGTTATATATTTTTTTGAGTTTTGTACTTACATTTTCCCAAATGTTTCCATCAATTCTCAGACATAGAGAAATCTGATTATTTCAATCAAAGATCCTGTATACAGTTTTTTTTTTTCTTAGTTTTACGGTTTCTCAGTTATCTCTGTTTTATCCGTGGTTTCAATCATGGTAATGGACAGTTGGTCGCCTGTCAATGACATCATATCCCCCATGGGCATTGGTCAGTTTTGATTGCCTGCCAGAAGGTCAAACTTTATTTTTACCTGGCTTTAAGCCACATACACTTTTAACACCTTGGTCGTTTTCAACTATACATTTTAACCAGATGAAGGATTTTAGTCAGCGGACGTCTGGATCTTAAATTATCAGAGAAAAAAGACAGGCAAATGTTAGGCAGCTCAGCTCCCAGCCGCCAGAGACGTCCTCTGTCTGTGAAAAAGCTTCACGAATCTTTGGTGTTTAAATTGAAACGCCTTTTTTCGTTTACCGGTTGTAATCCCCTCGTCCGTTTGTTATGGAGAGGAGCACACTTCTGCAGTTAATTCGGCTGCCGGTAAAAACCTGCAGAACATCTGGTTTATAACTTAAGAATTAAAGGTAAGCTGTCTCCGTTTCCAGCTACTCCCTGTCCACCAAATCACTGATTTCAGATAGCTACACTGAAAGAGACAGGAAAGTCAGGGAGAGAGGGGAAGTCGTGCGGCTACAGGTCGAACTGGGCCGGCGCTTCTGGTAGGACTAAGCCTTTGTGGCACATGCTGTGCCAGATGAGCCGAATTACTGATTTTTAAAGTGAAACTGCTTTATGGGTGTTTCTACCGGTTTACTCCCCCTCCATTTGTTATGCATTGTAATTTCCAATTCACTTACTCAACTTTAAAGTTTAATGGAAATAGCTTGCACACAAAACTTTAGTTTACAACACTACAGTTGCACCAGACAAAAAATAACTATAACATGACCCTTGTCTCATTGGAAATTAATGCTAGATCAACAGAACTTTTTTTAAATCACACAACAAATTAAATTGTTTTTTGAGCACATAATTATCCTCCTAAGACCCGAACTCTTGCATGGCGTGCATTTTTAATTTCTCTTTGCTATTTAGGCTGATTGGGACCTGAGAAAAATGATGTCCACATATGAGGACATTAGTTTTAAATTTCGATTACTGAGTGGCAGTATATATCCTCATATGTGGTCACCAGGCCCTTGTTGAGAAAAAGTTAGTATTGTGGTCTAGAGAACCCAAAATGTGAGGTCCACATATGTGGACGCCAGGTCCTAGGAGGTTAAATGTCATTGCAGGGAATTTATGTTATATGACATAAAATGACCAGGTTGCTGAACATTTATTTTTATGTTTATTCAACATAACTTAGTTGTCAAGTCAAATTAACACACAAATTTTATTTACTCAGCTGAATCACACTCTACTCAAACATTGATTGAAAAACAGCTTGCACAGAAAACTTTTAGTGTAGTAAATTAACATGAAAGTAATAAGGTAATGCTGAGAAAGTAGTATGTGGCAAACATCAGTACAAGGGCTTTATCAAAATTGTGAACACTCATTCATGATAGTCTGGTTGACTGGAATCATCAGGGGAGAACTCAGTACACGAGAGGAAAAATTCACAATTAAAGTTAAAAGATCAGTCTATCATCATGACTATTGAAAACCACAGTGAGGCACTACTGTAAAAATATTTTGCCATTATTTGGCTTCAGGGATTAGGGATCGGTTCACTGCGGCCATTGTGTTTTTTGTTGCTTATAGGCTATTTAAAGCCAAAATTGCATGTTTCACAGCAATCGTCTTGACCAATCAGATATGGGTGGTGTATAAAGGCAGGTAACTTACTTGTGAAGACTTTCTATGACCAAATTAAAATGAAAGGACATAAGCTGCTCTAACTTCCAATTTTTAAATGCAATAAGCACAATCTCTTGCATTTACATTTGCATGTCACCATGGTCTTTGGAGGTTAAAAAGAAAATTAAAATGGAGATTTCTAACAATTTGAAAATGAAAGGAGAAGTAAAGTAAGAAGTAAACAAAAAATCCCACAAGCAGCAAATGTGCTCCGAACTAAAACAATAAATGTCTTAAAGCTAAAGTTTGACACAGGGCCCCTCTTCGAAACTGGGACCACAAGATTGAGTTGGAGTTGATATTGTACTGGGACAAAGGTTCGCACTTTGCCCAGTGTTGCTGTCTTTGCATTGAAAGCCATGACCTTATCCAACAAGAAAACTGTAAGAGAAGTCAGGACACGAGGCAAGAGTGAGACCTCTTGCTTCCTCCTCCCATCTCTTCTTCGTTTCCCCTCCGCTTATCGCCGAGCCCAGGCAGCTCATTAGCATAAAATGTGTGTCAGTAGGGCAGCGCGAGCTCACATGCCATGCGCACATGCAGTAGAGCTTTAACCAGCATTCCAGTGTCGAACGAGCCCAATGTGCCGTCTCCACGCGGGGCTCTCGGCCAATGAAAAAGTGAGAAAGAGTAAAAAAGAGTGGGGGCGTGAGGGGAGGAGAGGGAGGGGGTGAAATGTTTTCAGAGAGCGTGACAGAGAGAGAGAGAGAGAGAGAGAGGAGAGAGAGACATCCCTGATACACATCAACAAACAGGCGGTTGAAGGGACACAAAAAAGAGAACAGGAAAAAAAAATGGTCACATTTCTCAGGCACCTGAAAACGTGCTGGTTATTTTAGGACGCGTGTTGCTTATTGATGAGTAGGGAGTGTTTAAACTACTTCCACTCTAGTCATGTTTTGATGGTGACTGTACATGGCAAGAAGCTGAATGCTTTGGGACCTCTGTAATTTAGAGAACCCCTATACAGTGATATCATCCAGCCTGGTATCATAAGGTGTGCAGACGGTGCGCCGAGCAGCCTTGTGCATCTATTCACCTTGGAAATTATCTGGATCAGTAACAGATCTGCTCTAATTTCCTTTTTCTTTAAATATTACTTTTTTTTTTACTTCTTCGCTGACTGGGTTTTCATCAGACCCCCAATGCCCTGTGCACACTCCTGTTGGTCTGAGCTTTTGGATACACTCTTTATGCCTTGGCAGTTCATGACTCTTTCACCTGTTTCAACGAAACTCCTCAGTGGCAAGCAGTGGCAGTCAGTCCAGCATTAAACGCCCTCAATTAAACAGCACGGAACAACAGAGCAACATCGATCGACTGGGAAACATGGAAAATAGCCCTGGTGGTAAGTCTCCTTTATACTGTACTGTGTGTGTTTTGCTTGAAGCCACTGGAAAATGTATTTCAGTGCCAATAGCTGTTGGAAGGAGCCGGCTATGGTGCATACTGGGAAAAGATGCCGTTGCACTTCTCTACATTTTATTTGATTTTTTTTATAGAGGCTTACGAGTAAATTTTCTATAGATTTTTTTTCAGCACTTTATATTTACTTATAATTCCATGAGTCAATGTCTATATAAACGTGGTTATTGCTGGTTATTGTAGGGCGATAGTTGACAGGTTTTTATCCTGTTCAATTGCATGTTAGTTTAAAACGCTGTGCACCTGACACTAGGCAATATACAAATGTGAACTCCAGGATACAATTGAAGTCAGTGCCTGCAGTTTTTAAACTACTGTATATTTAACATCTTACTGTGGAACTCATGGCTGTGGAATGATATCTGATATTTAAAAAAAAAAAAAAAAAACGTCGTTACTTGAAGTGTAATTCATCACTGTAATGTGTGGCTTTTTGCCAAGCGCCTCTGGGCTGCAAACAGTAGAGTGTTTTGAGGGAGTGAGCTGAGAAAGGATAGTCCTGTTTCGTCAGTCTTTGCGGCGGACTTCCGATTCTCTGCATGTAAACACTCCCTCACGTGAAGCGCGACCCTAAATGCACCTTGGCCGGGCACCTTCACTTTCCACAGCACAGCCTGTCTCAATCATGTTAACGTTATTGGCTTGATTCTCATTATATCTATGGGTTAATTCCACACACTGATCCTACCGTGAGTGCACATAGGCTATGTCTCGAACCAGTAACAACTGATACACATACGGAAGTCGGAGTGTGAGTTGTTACTTTGTTGCAGTGAGTGATTCATTTCACTTGGCTGTAATCCAGGCTGAAGTGCATCTTTTTTTTTTTTGCCAAACACATGTGAGTAGGCTATGCTAAGGAGCAGTCACGCCCACTGAGTCAAAACAAGTGACCGTTGCCAAATGGTCCTTCCATGGAACTGGCCATGACTCGAAGAACGGAGTAAACATCCTGTTCTGCCAGGACCTGAATCATGATCTAACCCAAATGTAGTGGGAGGAAGCTGATGATGAATGAGCCGAGCGCAAATCATATGTTACTCATAAAACAAGTGAACCAGTCAAACCCAATTTGAAACCATCTGCCATTAACTCTGTACCTCAGTAACAGACTATAGGCCACCATAATGGATATGAAGGGCAGTACCAACGTCTTGTGAATTTCTGCTCCAGCACACAGGACTGGACTGAACAGATATGGACTCAACAGGCAATAAAATGTTAATATCAATTTATTGCAGCTAAAAATATAGTCAGAATGGAATCGGATACCACATCACAGCAAGCCATTAAGTGCCTCAGACCGCCGGACTAAAATATCTTAATGCTTGATGACGTCACCAGTAATAATCATTACACATAAATCCTGATAGAAATATAACAGCTGTGGTAACCAAGCAGTAGACACGCCATTGAGACAGCGATGTCTTTTCATCTGCTCTCCGCCCAGCGCACCCCGTGTAGAAACGGTCGTGATAATGTATGGAATCATGCGCCTGATTTTTAATACGCAGCTACCCCGCCTCGAGCTGACAGCACGTGTATACAGCCTCAGCATCCACGTGCAGCGCATGATTCCCATGCACCCCGCCCCTCCCCGTCGTTCCTCTCTATCGCGCGCGCTCTGCCCGCACGGGGATTCCTCTGTTAGCTTGGTCAGTGGGTCAGAGAGGTTTAACAGCCTATTCCCTCGTTCTGGTTGCTATAACTGTTTTGAAATGTCTATTAGTAATTACCATCGGCCACGTTTCACATGAAGTGTCACTATGTGTTGTCTGAACGGACATTTTAACCGACGCTGGGCTGTGTTCAATCTTTTTGGATAACCAGTTCTTCCTGTGCACACGCATCACCATCTATTTTAGTGGTAATATAGCTGCAGCAAGAAAACTTTCAATGCCCAAATGAGCCATTACTGCCATTATGCACCATAATGATACTATTACTAACATAAACATAGGTCAGTTAAATTTAATATAGATGACATAGATTGTTACTCTAAATTATGGAATATAATAGGTTTAATAATGTGGAACATTTTTCAGTAGGATTGAAGGAAGAAATTTACCTAGATTGAGGTTTTATAATTTACTCTTACATATGTTTGTTTGAAGATTAGGAATTTGTAGACTGCTAGCAGATTACCAATTGCTCATAAAATGTAACTTGTAAGCAAAAGAGGGGATAAATGGCATAATGTGACAATCTCTAAATGGTGTAGAAATAATAAAAGATTATAGTTGTACAAACATTAAGGATATTTGTCAATAACACAGAATACATTAGTGTCATAAAGTTATATCAACCTGAATAATCATCAGTTGAATTATCATTGAATGCCTTAATCAAAATGAGCCTTGTTTAGTGAATTGCATCATTGACATACTTGCAAAGTTAGTCTTCCCTCAACATCGCTGGTTGAAGATTAAACTGTATAATCTGAATAATGTGTGTGCGTTGATAGTCAAATAACTGATTTCTAAGTAGTTCAGTATCCACAAAGGGGATGATAAGCTTGACTATAGAAACCTCCTTGAGAGAGATGACCTTGTGACCTAAAAGCATGATTACTGCCTTCATGCTAAGGTCTTTAGTGATGAAAAAGATATGCCTCATCTCCAGAATGTGTTTTTCACCTTAAGTGGAATAAGTAGGCTACTTGAATGCGTCACGGGTGTCATTCATGCTAACGGGATGTTGAGCTCTGATGCCAGTCCTGAAACCAGATTCCTGTGGGTGTCAGTTTGAGAGATGATCACATAGCTAGGTAACTCAGATTAAAAGCCAAGCTTGATTCAGATGTCAGATAGTATTTCTATCCAAGGATCGTGTGTAACCTGCTTCTTCCAGTCAATCGCATATGTTAGGGTGAAACCACTAGATCTACATGTGAAAATGTTTAAGCTTTTGAACTACAACTACTTTTGAACTCAAGTTCAAACTGGAACAACATACAGCAAATTTTGTCCTCGGTTGCTTTCAAAGAACCATTCTCCTTGAAAGTGCTTCATAAATAGACATGTCATGAGGCCAGATGTTTCACGTGGAGTGAGGCTTACTGCCCATGCACAGTTGTAAATGTTCACATGAAAGAGGACAGACTAAGAGGGGGCGCCCCCCCCCCCCCGCCAGACATGATATGAGCATGATGTCTATACAGTTTGCCTGCCATGCATGCATGCCCAGGGGATGGGAACACATGAGAGGGGAAGTCATGGAGGACTGGCAAAAGGAGGGGCGGTGGAGTGTTTTGTTTATTCTGTAGTTCTTATGGCCGTGTGTGTATCCACAGGTCACATGTTGTAACCTGTGCCTGAGTACAGCAGCTCTGATATTCTCAGAGCTCCTTCTGGCACCAAGTCAAACCAGATTCCACGAAATGGTTACGAGGAGAAACGACATGGAACGTTTTTACAGCAGAGGGGCGGGGATGTTGACTGTGAATGTAGAGTGTGGGTGTGGAGCTCATGTGACAGCAGGGTGTCACCCGTTTCCTCTGCAGGTGATACACACGTCTATGAAGTTGTATCTTTCTCACACAAACACCCAGGAAACTGCACATGCACTAAGTAACATTTGTGTGTGAGGGGTGAAGTCAGAGCCTGACTGACACTGGAGCTGCCACCACACACAAGCATTCAAGGCCAGAGTACCTTGCATTCAGTGCTGACACGTGTGAGCGGGGGAATTAAGGAGGCACTTAGAGCTAAACAGAAACGCAGCACGTGTTTTCTCAAGGAGAGGAAGCGCAGGGAGGCTTTTTCTCAAATGATTCAAGGTGCTTCAGAGGAAAAGAGCACACAATGACAAATCCAGGGTATCGTGACTGTAACACTGCCACTAGAGTTCAACGATCCACCCTTTTTTACTAGACGACAGGAACCTTTTTGATAAAACAGAGCCGGAATCCGATACAACCTGTGCTACTGGTTATTCACTGAGAATTTTATTTTGTGATAGTGACCCACAAAGCTCATGATATGAGCCCAGTGACACAGAATTTTAATGGAGAATCTTAAACAAGCAAATGCTGAACATGACAAAAGGTTTTGATTGGCAGGTTTTTATGCTAAAGTAATTATATACATGACACCGTGATCTAATAGCAAATAAAACGGAGGGCAAACTGAACAGAAAATGAGGATTATCACAAGTGGACCACTCACATTAGCACAAATAGATACATTCTTGAAATCCTGAATGTCTGTAATAGAAGAGATTATATTATAATTGCTGTTTCTTGTTTTAACACCACAATACTATTAATTAAAAGAATGTCAGCCTTATAAGTGGTTAAATTAGATTTGGTGAGTTTGCTTTACTCCCATTCTTAAACACCTGCGATATAAATGCATAATGACATTCTCATATTAATTGATTAAAACCCCCAAGCGAATCATTTAAATGTGTCAAAACATTATGGCCAGCAACAACGTGACTGTAACCCTCTGCACGGTTTCTAGTGACTCTGTGGAATGCACCGACTTAAGGTAGCCATGCCCTGCTTGCTTTCCCCTACGTCTGTAGTCACAGCATTAAAGCCCTCTCTATTCCAAACGTGATCTGCCCTAGCGCTTGTTATTGTACTGCTGCTGTTGTCTACACGGGACTGCGCAAAGAGCCTTGTGAGCCGGGCGGGAACTGTGTCAAGAGTCCATGTGAGCTCCCGGTCAGGTGGCTGGCGGATAGATGGGTCTGCAGGCCTGGAGCCAAAGTGGGGAGGGAGGAGGTAGGAGGAGGGAGGGAGGAGGAGGTTGGATGGGAGGAGGATAGAGAAGAAGGGAGGGGGTGGGAGGGACGGGAGAAAAGACTCAGTACTGAAAGCAAGCAAGCAGGCAGGGAGCTGGCTGGCTCAGCCTGCACGTGAGGGGCAGTCTTTCATCTTGCAGGGAAGAACACTGCAAAACAAGGGGGGTGGATGGGTGTTGTGCTGAGGGGTAACAGGGCATTTCCGATTGGATGTGACGTCCCTAAACAAAGGCCTGTTTGTGGCACTCATTGTCAGTGTATAGTGACTAACTGTCATATTATGATTAGAATCTTATGGTGTTTGCTGTTCCACATAGATTTGCTGACATGTTTGTATAATATTTTGAAATACATTTGATAACAGTGTAATATATTGTCATATATTTTATCACGGAAATGTAGACTACCTTATCAGACCATACAATTTAGCCATAATGTTATTCAACCAAGTAACACACTGTGACTATTTGGCTTATGTGGGTGCTGGTTCACCCAAGAGAAAAGGGTTTTTGTTGTGCCTGGTCATTGTTTCTTTAGCATTATTCATTCACCAAACCATGTGCAATGGTTTTCAAGAAGTATCACTAATCAGTAAAAACAACACGCAGGCAGCTTGTTTTCACTGCCCTTTAAGAGTTGGCATGACAAAGCGTATTTTTTCACTTGATTGTCTAACAGATTCGAAACCAAAAGTGTCTGCACAGATATCCAGGTCAGAGATGTTGTTGCCATAGCGGTGACATTTTTTCTAAATTATTTATCAGATCAAATTTCTGATCAGGGTTTTGTGTGGTGTTTGTGACAGTCTGCCAAGTACGCACACTGTATCAAAGTAGAGCATTGCTCAACACTTACACTCCCACCTACATTGTGCATGAGAGACCCAGATGAAGATCAGTGAACTGAGCTTTTTTGCCCCTCTCTGTTCCTCCAGGTGGTGTTATCTTGTATGCTGGCTCGTCTGGCAGTGCCAGCCCGAGTCCTGGCAGCCCTTCAAGTGGATATCAGACCCAGTCGCCCTCCTCCCACTCGCAGCCTTCTTCCCCAGAGGGTGTCTCCTTTCAGGAGATTGGGGCCCCGAGGCAGAGAGGGGAACAAGGGGGAGGAACTCCTTCCCCGAAAATGGTCTTCCAGTTTCCTGAAGTAAACAATGCTCCAGTTGCCCAAATAACGACAGTATCATCGGTAACTTACAACCATCCCACAGTGGCCAAAAGACCTTGTGGTTTCACTGGCACGTTCACCAGTAAGTACCCCATCATTTCCCTCCTCCACATTCCCCTCTATGTTTACCTGCCAGCAGTCGTTGTATTTTTCTCTCTGATGATGGATGTATGCTTCTTTCATAGAAACCGGAGGTATGGTGCTTCTGTGTAAGGTGTGTGGAGACATCGCATCTGGGTTCCATTATGGTGTTCACGCCTGTGAGGGCTGCAAGGTGAGACTGAACAGAGATAGTATTATGTTATTTCTTTCTTTTTTTTTGGTTCAATAGGAGTGCACACAGACACACTGCCACTATAGACATGCTTTAAAGTCTTTATTGTTGCTTTTCCAGGGTTTCTTCAGACGCAGCATTCAGCAGAATATCCACTACAAGATGTGTGTGAAGAATGAGAACTGTCTCATCATGCGCATGAACCGAAACCGGTGCCAGCACTGCCGCTTTAAGAAGTGTCTCTCCGTGGGCATGTCCAGAGATGGTGAGAGACTGTGCTCATGTTCTTAAAGAAGATATTTAGACCCATGGCGAATTAATGTTTAGTTTTCTCACTGCAGAGGAGAGGATTTAATTGATATGTGTAGCGCAGGGAGGATCAGATGTTAAAGCTTCACACAATAGGTTATTAAAAAGGCAAGAAAAGAATTCCTGTTGTAGCTTTCGACAAAAGCCTGATTCTACTGTTTTTAAGCTGCTCTTACTCCTCCATTAGAAAAAAAAAAATCATTTTCTCTTCTTATTCTTGTATCTTCTTTCTCTCTCCACTCTCTTCCTTTTGTCTTTTGTTACCCTCTGCCTCCCTCTCTCCTTGCCCTGCTGTCTGATTTATGGCAAGAGGAGCCGGAGAGTCCCAGTAGTCATCAGTCATACAGAAACTGTGACAAATGGAGTTTATTTTGGGAAATTGGGGCACAGAGTTGTTGATCGCCCCCTGTGTTCGCCAAGACGCATGGGTCCTACCTATTTATTTAGTTATTTCTTAACACTGACATTTACAAACAATCATTTGAGACTTAATGTTATTCCATCCTGTTAATCATAAAAGCCACAGTTGAAATTAAAATAATATTACTACATCTAATCTGCTCTACTGCATTATTTTACTGTCTGAGTCTGATCTCTAGGGATATGGCTAAAGTAGGTGATAATAAATCATGGCTTTCTGGAGCAAACATTTTTAGTTGACCCAAAAAAGCCAAAACGAGGGAGTGACAAAATCACCTGCGAATTCATCAGATTGCAACAGGGAAACTTTATTGTTAATAACCATATGTTACATGTTTTGATTCTCTATAAAATGCCCACAAATTGAATTAAGAAGAAAAAATGTAATGTTGATTACTGGTTCTACCAAAGCCCAAAGATATAATGTTGTACACCTCTAAAGCCAGCGTCTTTGACTTGACAACATGATTTCTGCAAATTCATTTTTGATCATCCAAATTTTCTCCCACCTTCAACCCTTTGTCTCGTCACCTCTCCTTACCTGCCTCTCTTGTCATCTTGACCTTTCTACTACTCACACACTCTGTCACTTAACTAATGACATCATGTTCAGTGCTGCTGACCCAGTGACCTACTTCCACAGGAAAATAGAGAATGAGTGCTCAACTAAAAGGCAGAAAGGGAAGAGAGAGCGAGGGATGAGGGGGAGGTGGTATAGCATGCAGAGTACTATAAATAGGGCTGTCAGTGGAGGTGCAGTATTGAAAAGGGGGGAAGGGAGGATTGTAAAGACTAGAGAGGAGGATGAGGCAGGCGCATGAGATGAAGGCTTTAGTGTCGGTATTGTGATGAAACAGCTGTGATGGAGACAGAATAGTCAGAGGCAGATAAGAGAGATCTTGGGATTAGTAATCCATTTAGAGATTACAGTTGGAGTGTCAGATGTTGAATTCATATTAGAGCAAGAACTGAGCGTTGCGTTTCTCTACATTGTTTGAATGTGAAAATCATTTAACTGTGTGTGTTTCTGCTGTTGAATGTGTTAACGGCAGTGCTGCCAGTAAGGAGCTGGCAGTGATATCGATGCTTGATGTCACTAAATGCTAACAAAGGATGCTCTCTCCCTGTTGCTATTCTCCTCAGCTGTGCGTTTTGGGCGTATTCCTAAACGGGAGAAGCAGAGACTCTTGGATGAGATGCAGAGCTACATGAACAGTCTCAATGAATCAGCTTCCATGGAAATGGAGGTATCGCCTCCCCCCGATGCCCCCTCCAGTCCACAGAACCAGACGAACGAAGGCTCCATATCGCAGGCTTACCGTGGCAATTTAATGAACGGCAACGAGAAACCTCTCAAGATGGCTGCCCGCAATAGCAACGCATGCACTTCCTCTTTCCAGAACGGTTCAGTACAGGAGCCCGCCCTGTCGCACCCGACAACCCAGACGCAGCACACAGTTCGTGGGGAGCAGGCAAACCTGACGCAAAGCTACCATGTCCCCACAAACTGCCCCGTCGCCCACACCAACAATGAAAACTCCACTACTGCTAACGTTGACAATGTCAAGTACACCTACTCCTCCAATCAGAATCAGTGCCCCATCAGTCACAGTCTATCACCTCAGTCACCCTACCCAGCCAATCAGAACAGTTTCCAACCCATCGAGTCCCAGAACCAAAGCCCCTGCCCCTGGAAGCTGAATGGAGGTGCCAAAGTGCTGGTGAGCCTTTTTTTCCTTTTGATATATATACATTTATGATATCTATGAAATTTATGTCAATAATAAGTCCCTAACACTTGTCTTGTTCTCTTCTCTCTGTCTCTCGCAGGCATGTCCACTCAATTCATGTCCTGTGGCTCCGGCCAGTCGTTCCAGTCAGGAGGTGTGGGAATCTTTCTCCCAGTGCTTCACCCCTGCTGTCAAAGAAGTAGTGGAGTTTGCAAAGAGCATCCCAGGCTTCCAGAGTCTTAGCCAGCATGATCAGGTCATGCTGCTCAAATCTGGCACTTTCCAGGTACATCCACTTAACCTGAATGTTGTTTGTGGAATATTTTTCTGTTCTTCCTTTCTTTTCCTTCTGTGTTCTGATTTGTTTCTGATGCTAACCCGGACTGGTTCTGTCCACAGGTTCTCATGGTGAGGTTCTGCTCATTGTTTGACCCCAAGGAGAGAACAGTGACCTTCCTCAATGGACAGACGTACTCACTGGCATCACTGAGGGCTCTTGGCATGGGCTCCCTACTGGACAACATGTTTGATTTCAGTGAGAAGCTAGGATCTTTGGGTCTGGAGCCAGACGAGATGGCTCTTTTTATGGCTGTCGTGCTCGTGTCAGCTGGTAAGACTTATCCACTTATATCCACACAAGTACATATTATATGCAGTCACATTTCCTCATGTCTAACCCCACTTTCTCCTCCCTTTCTTCAGACCGCTCTGGTATAGTGGAGGTGGGAGCAGTGGAGCTGCTGCAGGACAATCTAATAAAAGCCCTGCGCTCTCTCATCACCAGTCGCCGCCCGGATGACAGCACCCTTTTCCCAAAGTTGCTGCTTCGTCTGCCGGACCTGCGCACCCTTAACAACCAGCACTCTGACAAGCTTTTAGCTTTCCGTATTGACCCTTGAGTTCACATAGCCTGCAGCTTACTGAGGTATCTGCTGTGGGGAACCTCCCGGCTCCCCATGCAAGCCTGGCCTGCCGCATACAATACACTGGCCTCTGCATGATGGACAGTTGTTGTGTGGGAGCTGTGCCAAGTCTGGTGCTGTGAGAGAGAGAGGACTCGGAAAAATATCAGTGAAGGACGGAGGCGCAGCAGGAGGCGGAAGCTCCTGAACTCAAACTGATCTCTCCTCCAGTTGCTTCCAGGATTGCTATATAGAAATAAATAAAACAAAGCCTGTGTTCTTCCTGGGTTCTTCGAGTCATCATCAATCCACCAAATCATCACCTTCCCCTCCTGGAGTTTGCCTGAGACAGTTTCTGTTCTGAAGACCAAAAAGAAAGAGAGGGCCTTTTGAGCCTCACTAGACTTTGTCCTCCCATCCCAGCTTACAAAGCTAGCAAGAAGAAAGCAGATCTTGCCCAGAAAAAAAAAGGAACATGTATAGAACACTCACCAACAATGATTTCTTACTGTACATTCATGCCACAAGTGTAAAATGCACTTTCCATACATTGAGAAACCTCTTACATCAATAAATATAACATAGCAATAGCAATGTCTAACACATAGTTAGGAGGACGGTTTGTGTTTGCCCTGTTGGAATGACCTAAGCTATTTTCACAACATGTCACCATGTGGGAAATCTTTATGAAAATCACCCATCTGTGATTGAGAAATGTATAACATTTTTAAGAAATGAGAGTAAGTTGCATTTTATTTGTATGCTGCAATCAGGGAGAAATTATTGGTCATTTTAGACCGTGTCTGATGGGTAATATGTCAAGGTGTTCTGTTGTACATTTTGTATATAACCTTTATTCTTGGTTCATACCCTTGTTAGTTTGCAGATTCTCAGATATGTAAATGAAGTTAGTATTGAAATTATTGTATGACGTCACATGTAATAGATTGCTCTACAGACTGCAGAGGAAAGAGAAAGCAGCATTTGAACTATGCGCTCTGAGTATAAACTTTTTATTTGAAGATATATATATATAATTGAAAATAAATGTGTTGTCAACTGACTGCATCACCCTGTGAATATTTTGTAAATGTTTTATGGTTACACCATAGAGTACCATTATTAAAAAACGTTCTATAGCATGTTCCTTGTGCTCATCTTTTTTCATCCTCTTCCTTAATGCAAGCCTACTATCAGCATTGCCGAGGCATACGATGGAGTCGTAGCCTAGCAACAGAAGCAATCAGCCAATCATGCTCTCCATCTGAGAGCCATTAGGAGCTTTATTACTAACAAGACACATCACTTGATTTTGGAGTGTGTGATAACAAGTAAATGTAATTTCAAAGAGTAAGACACTCCAATATATAGCCTACATGGTGATGTTCTTTGCCACAAACACACGCTGCCAGAGACGACAGGCAGCAGCTGGGAGGGAAGGTTATGAACCGAAAAGGATTCTGTTCCGTGGTATATGCAAATGTGACACTGAAAAGACAGTCGAGACGGTTCATTTGGGACTTGCACATGCAGATTCTCTGGAGGTGAATAGTCAGGGTTCTAGACAGGACAAGGAGACCTTACTGCTATCGCTACAGTCTGGTAGACAGCCTGGGAAAATCATATTAGTATAAATGTTTGGGAACATTTTCCATAAACAGTAACTCTGGCCTTCAGAAGCCTTGTTTCAAGCTGGACTAAAGTAGACAGAAATACCCCTTGAATGTCTGAGATTTTAGTGTAAATACTGTTAATATCAGACAAATACATACTTTTTGTATACAGTTGAATAGATATTTGTCGTCTCCTAAAGGTTATTATGATCGACTTCTCTCCCTTGTATATTTTTAGATCAAACATTCAAGATATTCAAGATAACCTGTGACTCCACATATGAATATCACTGGACACATATCCACCTGTACATTTGTTTTGATAATTTGATAAAAAACAATAATTCGCCTCCACATCAGGTGATACTCTGGCAGTAACACTGCCCCTGTTATGTATCTCCCTTTGAAACACAAAATGAAATATGAGCATCAGCCAAAAGCTGCACTCTGCCCTCCATTTATGTGAACACAGTCAAACTTTTATTCTCAGAGCTGCATTAGAAAAAAAAACTGAAAGTCTTCTACAGTAAGAGCTTAGTCCTTTGTGGTGCTCTGACACAACCATTTCCAGTCATTTCTATGGGTCATGTTGAGGGCTTCAAGTGCCATCTACTGGGCAGAATGTTAACAGCAGCAACACATTTTAGCAATTATATTATTTTATGCCACTGGGACTCAGTCTGTAAACCAGTCCAGGCAGTGACCTGCATTGGTACGGCAATGCCAGGCTCGATTGAGATGATAGCATTTAAATCAAATTTAGTGTTTAACTTTTTACCCTTACTTTTAACCTCCAGCTTTCAAGCCAATATGGACAGGAGGTTGTAGCATAAGATTGCTAATAAAATGGAAATCTTAATTTATGCAGCTACTAAATTGGTAAACTCCATTTGCTGATGAGGATCATGTCATATCTCCCAAACCTCCAGAACAATTATGAAACGGACCTTGGGGAGATGTTGTTTTCTCTAGAACCAGTATAATTTCTAACTTTGAATTCTGGGACTCAGGTAAAAATGACCTGATATTCCCATTCACTATAACATGTACAAACAACCCTGCTTTCATGTCTGTGCACTCTGTTTGGATTGAAATAAAAAAACTTTTTCCCCCTGATTTACATGAGTCATGAAATAACACAACAAGCCACAACAAGTGTGTGCCACTCAGTAAAGTAGAGGCGTGTTGGTGATACGTCATTGTTCACGCTAAACAGCCACAGCTATAAATAATTTAGCCGTTTTTGTATTATCTTAGTAATGATAAGGTTTGAAGTTTAGTTCCAAATGTCTCTGTTGTTTACCACATCATTAAGTTTAACTTTAAAACACCATCAGTTCACATTCATTTTGTTTACCCTTTAAAAAAAAAAAAAATTTTTAGGATGAGCACTGAGTGTGGATTATGTTTAGTCATAAAACATCTTCTCACTCCATTTTGTTAAAAGTATGAGGCTTCAACTCGTTCATCCATCGCATCCCTGAGCAAAGAGGCAATGACTGTAAAGTATATTACTTCCGGTGTGCCTGACACAGGTCTTTTTCTCACCACATAAAATATGAATATTTTCTTATCTTCTGGTGCCATCCAGTGGCCACGAGGAGGAAAGGCGAATAGAGTTTCACATGATTTCATATCTAACATGTTTTATGGACTGAGGATTGGATGAAGTTTATCAAACATTTATCAAACAGAATCTCGGCTGTAAAGTGGCTATAGTTGACGTTTTCATGATTACATTGTGTCAGTGACAGTGA
This sequence comes from Seriola lalandi dorsalis, assembly GCF_002814215.2. Taxonomy (NCBI): domain Eukaryota; kingdom Metazoa; phylum Chordata; class Actinopteri; order Carangiformes; family Carangidae; genus Seriola; species Seriola lalandi. The sequence continues at coordinate 1,337,154 of NW_019525245.1, read as the reverse complement.
CGCTGTGAAAATGTGACAACTCGGAAAGGGTTGCACATAGTGATGAACCTGTCGAGAATCATCACCTGAATCTGCCGCTCCCTGAGGAATTCAGTCTGTACGTCTTAAAACAGAATAATATTTTGTAGCAAGAAAATGATGCAATGCTCGTATTAAATCTTTGAGTTGCCCCGTTCTCACAGTGAATAAGAGATTGTTAGAATGAATGGATGGATGAATGAGACACTGGTTGTGTGAATTCAAACTATTTTTTGCCAGAATATAGATCTTATTTCTAGGTAAATATTCTAATATAGCAACGTCATCACCACAGCACTATAGTTATAGTGTGGGCAAACCGTGAAATATGATGATTGCTTTTCTTATTTCCTTACTTTGTGATCTGTATTGAGACCATTAAGATCCATTATAAAACATTTCTTTTAAACCCTGTTGTTTCTAAATGCATTCTCACAGCAGAGACCAGTAAATCGAAGATCAGCACAAGGAGATCAAAGGTGGGTGTTGTCCAGTAAATCTCATTATTTCTGTTTGTAAAGGTTATGTTTGTGCTCCATAATGTTCTTAACTTCCATCTCATTAGTCTCGAGTGCCTCTTACTAAACCAGTCTCTTACACAAAGAGATGATGTCATGTCGACCTGTTTTGTTGCTAAAACTGTAGCACATAAACAACTAGATTCTCCTAGCTCTCTGTAGTAGGTCTAGTGGTTTTCCATTAATCCCCATGCATGTGTGGCTGTATTTGAGACAGATGACAAAGTCCACCTGAAGTATAAACAAAAAGTTAGTTGTACATCGTTCACTGTGTTTGTTCATGTTTTTGTTGTAAGACATTGTATATAGGAACAGATTCACAAGTTCAGGGGTTGTTGGGTTTGTTTGTAATATATTCTCACGCAGGATGAATGAACATATGCTGGTTATTGATATTCCATTATATCTGTGCCTCCCACTGTCCTCCAAAGTGGAGCAAAAATAGTTATGTAATGCATATGTAATTCAGATATGTAAGTCCTCTGGTGAGCACTCGGATGATTATCTGTCCTGGAACACTGTGGAGAAGGTTTGTGCCAGAAAAGAGACACATTAACAACACCCCTGTTTAGCAGCAGCAGTGGTACAGTCTGGCTTCATGTCAGTGTTTTGGAACTACCTGGATTTTGCCAGAACGACCTCATTAGGCCGAGGATAGGGGTGGCGTGGGATCGGGGTTAGAGAGAGATTAACCACATGGAGGCCTATAAAGCTTCAGTGTAATCCGCACACTAGAGACAAATTCAGAGCGACAACTACACTACAGACAACATTCTGCTCACAACTCGCAGTGTTTTTGGACCATTAAATGAGAGAAGAGGAGTGGAGAAAGTTCAGATTTGGGATTTAAAACATCCTTCCATTGACTTCAAAATAGTCTCATCATCAGAAACATAAAGGAGACAAAAGGGAATAATCATGAAAAAGGGAAAGGTATGTTTTTTACTCTCCTAATTCCAATTACACTGCAGCTACGTGATATACAGTGCAGTGATATATTTTCACTTTAGATCCATGACATATTAATGTCATTTCTTGAGTTTGTCATTTGTATTGTGATAGATGATAATAATCTAAATAGGTCAAAGACATGATTTTGATTTTAGACTTGTAGATTGTTTCTGACTGGAAGCATCACAGACAAGTTCAAAATCAATCAATCATAAATCATGTAGTGACATAATATGAAAAAGTTGTCTGTTGTTTTTTTTAGTGTGAGTGAAAGTGCTGGTTGAATGAACATTGCCTTCTCTGTAGTTCAGCTGTAGTGTAGTCTTTACTGGCTTTCCAAAGATGGAGAACCATCACATGCATCCTAATCCTTTGAACCAATCACACATGAAGGCTGTTCTGTTGACAAATCTGTTTTGGGAAATTGTCTGCAGACAGCTTTAACATTAAAATGTAATGTGTCATAGACTCTACGCAGCCAAATCATTGGTTAAAAGGGAAATTATTACTGTGCTGCTTCATGTTTGTGAGAGTAAACAGGTTCATTGCTCTTTATAGAGCATATAAAGACAGCTATGTTTGTATACAACATATTAAAACTGTGATGACCCTGCAAACCCTGATTGTATCCCAGCAGGTTAATGATGGCAATGAGCCCCCCAGTTATCAGGAGGCAACAGCAGGTATGTCCTTGTTATTTGATATTTTATTAGTTACAGATGCACACCGTCTTCTGGTTTTACCAGACTTACTTGTCGAAATACAAGGTGAAACATAATAAGCAATAATCATAATCACATATTTCTCTTTATAATTTTGCACTTTATTGAAGTTTACATGTTAGTACCAGTCAAACTTTCCTCCCACATGGTGGCTTTAAATTTTCTGAGTAATTCTGCAGCATCATTATCAAAAAGCAAAACAAATAAACATATATTTATTGACTGATTTCTACAAACATCAAAAATGAACATGTCTGCCTCCCTCCCTGCCTCCTTCCTTCAGGCTATGAGGAGATGCAGGTTCAGTTCGCCTGGGATGACAAGGCCATCAGGCAGACCTTCATCAGGAAGGTATTGGAATTTTTTTTATTATTAAAACAAATGACACCGACACCGGAGAATACACGTCACAGTGACACTTCCATTGCTCTGACGTGGTGTATCTCGCCCTGCAGGTCTACGCCATTCTCATGGTTCAGCTGTTGGTGACCGTGGCAATCGTTGGTCTCTTCACATTTTGGTAACTACCTCTTCTGCTCATAAGTCCCATTGTTTACAAATTACGTTTTTGATCTTACACTTTAGATCAGAGTATGAATTATTGATTGGACCCATTTCATTTTTCTGTCTACAGCGCTCCTGTGAGGTTTTTCATTCAGACTCATCCTAGCTTATACATGGCATCATAGTAAGTGCAAACACATCATCACATCATTACACATTGTCAGTCTTTCCATTTACATTATTTATTAAGCTTTGCATCATCTTTTTCCCCTTTTAGTCTCATGTTCTTCTCCACCTACATTGCACTGTCCTGCTGTGGAGAGCTGAGGTAACGCTTCTTCGCAACGTAAATAACCACACAAATATTCATGACAGCACATACAGGACGCTGCTTTGATATAAACTTGTTATGATTTTCTCTCCTACCCAAACAGGAGGCAGTTTCCCTGGAACGTCATTCTGTTAGTTCTCTTTGTGAGTATTGCACAGTACAAAATAGGGCACATTTTACTTGAACACAGTGTGGCCTTTACACAGCACACAATCTAACGGTGGCTTTCTTTCTTCCTTCACTCACAGACTTTGAGCATGGCCTTCATGATGGGATTTGTGTCCAGGTAAATCTATATTACTTCGCACATGCATCTGTATGAGACACTGGTTTTCAACCATCAGTGTCTTTCGAAGGCGGAAGACAGAGAAAGGAACAATGTTGATATATGTGTCTTTGCTCTTCCTCCAGCTTTTACAACACCAAATCAGTGGTGCTGTGTCTGGGAATCACAGCTCTGGTGTGTCTTTCTGTCACCGTCTTCAGCTTCCAGAGCAAGGTCATCTCTCTCTCTCTCTCTATCTCTCTCTAACAATGCTGAAACTATAACTTGAAACTGCTTTCAAGCAACAAAATAGACAGATGTTGTTATAATGAAACAAATCCACCATGTGCTTTTGCTCTTGCCTACTGCAGATTGATGTCACATCCTGTCAGGGCATCCTGTTTTCTTTGTGCATGGTCATGCTTCTCTGTGCCATCACCCTCTCCATTGTCGTCCCCTTCGGATATGTAAGTTCACCTCCTTCTCCCGTTCCAGTGGGATCCATTCAGGCTTTCTAGAAGAAGTCCAAAATAGCTGTAATCAATGATGAGTTAAACAGCAGTTTCAGGTTAATGCCTCAGGTGCTGCAGGCTGTATTTGGGTCTGCGTCAAGGGATTAGCCTCACAGATAATCTAGCAAAGCACTTTGCTGTCTTTCTTAAATTAGCACCCTGCTATCCTTCTTAACAGTGTTTTGTAATGCTTTTTATCTTGCAAAACAGGTTCCCTGGTTACACGCCATTTATGCTGTATTAGGAGCCATCCTATTTACTCTGGTGAGAATCAGAATATTCTAAAATATAATATAAAAATCATCCCACTGAATGTCATTTTTCTCTCATTTCCTTAAACTCTTTCTCCGCCTCCCTCCCCATCTCTTTCTACTTCAGTTCCTGGCATTTGACACCCAGTTGCTGTTGGGGAACAAGCGCTACACCATAAGTCCAGAGGAATATATTTTTGCCACCCTCAGCCTCTACCTGGACATTATCTACCTGTTCAGCTTCCTGCTGCAGATCATGGGAGGAGGCCGCGAGTGAAGAATCCTCTGCTACATCAATCTATCTGTCAGCTGGATTTTTTTACTCTCAAGATGTTATCAGTGCTATAAGGTTTCTGATGAATTACCATTCTAGTTTGTACGTGCATCAAAACTATGTAAGCAAGACAGAGCAAATCCGTTGGTTCTTTGCTTTTGGTTATGTAATCTTGTCTGTACAATCCCACTGCTGGTTTTGTCCCGACTTGGCCTACATCCGCCTCGTATCTCACTGTAGTTGTTCACTGTACTCTGGCCATTCCTGTTAATCTGGTTTTGTATTACTGAAGGGTCTGCTGTGACCTCACCATCCTTAAGTGTGTGTTTAAAAAAATTAGGCTCATAAGTGGATAAAAGCAGCCACAGTCCCAGAGTTGAGCATGATCACTTTCCTTGGCTGCATTTCTGTTTATCCATCACTGAGCCAAAAATGAAGATTCAGGAAATCTGCACTTTCAAGCTCAGCAGGGTTGAGTTTGTTTTAATAGCTGAGTATTTCACAAACTAAATAGATACAGTTTGTTTTCTACATGTGTATTTTTCTATGCCCAGCATCATATATGACAAGTTTAAAGTTTTACTGTCTATATGCGTGTGTGTAAGATGCAGTATTTTGATTTCTAACAGCTCAGTTTGAGCCTGGATGTTTTGCGGGTAAATACTGTACACGTGAAACCTGAACCAGTGGATTTCAACTCACTTCCAGCATTAACACTGAAGCTCACAAAGTCCAACCTTAAAGGGAAAGTGTGTGTGTGTGTGTGTGTGTGTAGCGGCATACAGTACTTTTAGTCAGTAGCAATTATTTGAAATTTCTATTTGACTTTAATGTGGCCTTTGGGATGTGACAGAAAATTATTTAGTGTTAACATGCTAATGGTCACAATGTGAGCATTAGGAGTGTTTTAACTGTGTAGTGAATTTCAAAAACCTGGACAGGACATGCAGGGATACACTATATAGCATGGTTTCTGGAAAAGAAAACATGAATACAATTTCCTGTATTTTCATATCAATATAGCAAATAACACATTATTATTAAACTGGTTATTTGTCTATTTTTTAATGCCACGACACATTTACTTTTCACCGTCTCAGATCTGCATCTATACTAAGCTGTAACTGCTTTATCTTTCATATTGTTAAATTCAAGCATCTATTCAAGACAATATTGACTGTAAATAAAAAATATAGATTCAATTATTTATTCTCCTCCATCACCAGTGGAAATTACACCCACCTGCAACCCCAAACATAATGGACAGATGACTGGTTGTGGTTTACCTACAGAGCAGCCGGACCAGGTACAACTCAAATGCCCTGAGACATATGATGTCAGCTCAGCTGGATGTCGCCCTCTACAGGCCACAGTCAGACTGACAGCTGCTTGTCTTGTTTTTCATTTAACATGCATGGAAAACCTTTTTTTTTTATATGTTAAGAGGAGAACTTCAGCACCTGAAGAAACAAGAACAGGAGGTGATGCTGGTGATAATTATGTAGATGATGAAATACACAGTTCACCCGATCATTGAAACAAGACTTTTATTAAAAAAAAAAAAAGGAAGAAAAACTGACATATTCAAATTCAAAGAGAAAACCAAGAAAGAAGGAAAATCTTATCTCAATCAATAAAAAAAACACAAGTTACAGACAATTTTAGCAACTCTGGCACAGGAAGACAAAAGTAGCCAAGTGGCTTTGCAAAAAAACCAAATATCAAAACCTCTTTCCTCTAACAAAACTGTACAAAATGAGTTCTTGTATAAATAAGAAAACTGTTCACAAACAGGAAGTGAGACAGGCCCATCAGATTTTCAAAATGTCTGTGATTCACACAAACCTGGTTCATACAGTGTTGAGCAACAAGACATGTTTTTAGTATTTCCTGTTCAGAAATGTCTCCTTAAGATGACATTTAAAATAAAAATATTTAAACTACCCATTAGCAAGATAATAGTAAACTATTTACTACATATTATTATCATTAAGTTTTCATTAAAAACCAAACAGATGAGGGCCACTAGAATCAACTAAGTTAGGAGACATTTTGAAAATTCAGACTGGGCAACATCTAACCACCTGTTTGGAAATCCTGTTTTAGCAGCAAAACATTTTGAAGCTATGAAATAAGCCATCAAATCTACATTAGGATGGACATAAAGAGGATTTTCAAATTGGTGTAGACTAAAAATAATCAGTACAAGGAGATTTCTTTTCTGTCAAATATTGTGTACTGTCTATAGAGTACACCACTGATTTTTGTATTCCTCCAATTTAAATGTAACTTAAGGTTCTGTCATTGTCATGATGCAAATTCATTTTCGGGCATCATGATTTCTTGTTATTATTATTTCTGCTGACAAGTTTGTAAAAATTAAAATAAGAATAAATAAACACTGTGTTGTAACAAGTGGTCATTTCATAGTTCCAAAATCCTGTTTTTGTATTAAAAGTGATGGCTAATACATGGAATATCATTTCTCTGAACATATAAACAATATCCATGACATTTTCCTTCATGGTGCACTGAATCTGAAAACTTGCTAGTCACTGTGTTATCTGGACAGGTTATAAATCATAAAAAAATCAAGGAAACACGCAAGAAGAAACAAACAGAATGGTGTAAAGAGCAAGTGGAAGAAAAAAAAAAGAAAAGACTATTTACAAAATTAGCTCTCGTGTCTGAAAACTCTCACCCTCATAAAAGCTGCGCTCTGTGTTCCTGCTGGGCGTCTGCTGAAGCCAATAAAGTTCATAATGAGTCTGTTTACATGCACTCCAACACTCCATTACATAAACTGACGGAAACTCAGTTCTGTTGATGCATGTAAACAAAACCAGATCTTTTTTTTTTTTAGTTGTTCGTTTTGAAAAATCTGCCAAAGTACTTGATACTTTAGTGCCCAGAAAATGCTCTCACAAAACCTCTCGACTGTCATAATGTGGAATATTTCCTGCATGTAAACACCGTTATTGTGATCTCTCTCTTTCTGAATCTATCAGAACCAGTCAAAATGTTTTTTTGTTTTTTTTTTCATCTAGCCACACACAACAGATGATCGTCTATGGATGAGCGTAGTTTACCTGCGACCGAGAGCTAAAAGAAGGGTGGCTACAACATCTTTGGTTGCAGAATTGAACAACAGAAACACACAGCAAAAAGAAAAAAAAAGATGATGTGTGAAAAAACAAAATCCAAAGACAATACAGAGTCAGAAACAGAATCATTAAACTGCGAGCCTTGAGAAAAAGACGGTATCACGCTGTGTTTTTCACTGGATTCAAACACGAACAGTTGAAGAGCAGGAAGAAAGGCTCCTCGTAACCCTACAGCTAACTCGACTGACAGGACGACTAACTCGGTGGCATTCAAACAAGCCTGTTGCCATTTCCGTAGTATATACAACTTAGTGTCAATCCTATGAGAGATCAGGCAGTTCATCCAGAGAAAAAACATTAAGGCTTAGCTAAAAATAGTTTTTGCTGAATTTTGGATCACTCACAAATTCATTCAGACTTTGCTGTCTCACTAAAGGCTGTAAGAATCGTCTTTAATGGCACTTCCATGGTCTAGTGAGCAGTCCTTTGTAAAACCATTATTTCTATTATCTACATATCTACAGTTTTTTGATGTCTGTATAAATTAAAGTTCAACATATTTGGATGTACTGTATGTGGTGACATGAGCTTCACTCGACATGCTGAAACCGAAACATACCCGGGCTTGTGTGTAATGAAGCCTCTCGGAGCCACAACACTGATGCGGCGTCAGTATGAATCTTTTTGGATCAGCACTAAAAATGAAGTCATTGTTTGGTTCAGCTCTCCACTCTGAAAAAAAAAAAGACTTTCTACAAACAGGCCCGACACAGTATCAGGACAAGACGACACAAGGATGGGAACGGAAATTCGTGTGTAAAACAAAACTCGATGTGCACAAGAAAACAGCATCAATCCCTACGTGGAGAAAAGCTAACATCTACTCTCTAGGAAAAGCTAAGATCTACAGCTAAAATCTAAATCTACTTCAAAGATAAATTCATCCAAAAAATAAGGCAAATTATCACAAAGGTTTTCAAGTGACAGACAAGAGAAAAAAAAAAAAGGAAAAAAACAGAAGACATTTAACTTTCTACAAACTAAAAATCACTGACAGAAAATCAAACTCAGGTGACAACAGCAGCATTGAAAAACAAAAAGACTTACAGCTCCCTTTCCTGTCGGACAAATTATTCTCAGGGATTTTGCGAGTCTTCTATTTGATTTCCCTCATTGCTTTCTACTAAGCTACGTCTTAATTTAGTAACTGCATTGTTCTTTGTACACATTACGTCTCAGTAATCTAACTGCTCAGATCTAAAGCATGTTCACTTCATCCCTTCGACGGCACGAGGATGAATTTTAATGATACCTGAAGGTTTGCCACAACAAAACCGCTTAAAACCACTTCTCATGGACACGGATGCAACGTGGAGTTACATCATAACAGAGCAGGACGACTATTTGTATGAACAGGTGTCATTTTTGTTGTTGTCTTTCGATGGTGCACAAAGGACTTGAACTGAATTAGAAGTCATCCAACCAAAGAAAAAAAAAACCTAAGAATAATTTCCATGAGCCAAATATCAGAGCTCATCATTAATGTGTGGAGTAAAGATCCATTAAAGTCAATTTCATCTTGTCTTTACAGACTACAGTATTAAATAACTTCTTTTCTATAAATGTTTCAATGATCTAAAAACTCTAAAAAATAGAACTATAATTCAAATATAAATAGAAATAATTGATTGTCTTTTGTTCACTTATGAAAGAATGGTTTAAAATTTAAAAAAAAAAAAAAAAAGGAATTTGACTAAACTATAAACAGTCAATGTTATTATCATCTGTGCGTGAATAGAAATCTCTGCAGCAGTTACAGGAAGAAGTAGCTTTAAACGGTTTGCCTCCCACAGTTGACAATGACTCAACACATCAGACCAGCAAAAGTGTTTGCAAGTTTTTAAATCTGTACAAATTTTTGCCCCCGCTGCTGCAAATAGAATGTCAAACAACAGACATCAGGAAATAAAAATAAAAGTTTGCATATTTTACAAAAAAATAAAAGACACATTGTGTTTCAACTCTTCCTTGAATCACTCTGAAACGTCCAGAATGCTTTTTTAAAAATAAGAATTTGTTATATTACGTGCACAAAAATAATGCTCTGTGTCTTTTCCTCCCCTCTTAAGTTTTTTTTTTCTGTGTTTTTTTTTTTTTTTAAACTTCTTGTTATGTTCCTTTTTCAGTTATCAAAATAGATCAAAGCTTCTCTGAAGAAGATTCCCACCTTTGGTTGATCAACTCTTGAGGATGTGAGCAGAAAAGTCCAATGAAGTTAAGTGTTGTCCTTTTTCTTAAAAAAAAAAAAAAAAATTACAGACATACACACATTCGCACACAAACAAACAACCCAAAAAACAAAAACAAAAACAAACAAACAAACAAAAACACACACACACACACGTTCCTTTTGTTATCCATGTTCAAGTCCGGGTGCTTGGTGATGGTATGGAGCACAGATCTCTTCCAGCTGAATCCTGTTTGGTTGGATTCATTTCGTGCCCTCAGCCCCACCCTGCAGGGAGCTGGAAAACACACAACACAGTGTTGGTGCACTGACCCTGCTCAAAACACGGAGCTCGCAGTTTAGAAAACTTTGTGTCCGATGTATTCTGACAACAGCTATCAATATGCCTTAAACTACTATTACTACTACTAGTGACCACTTTACACAGTGTAACAAATCATTCTGTCAACTGTCAAATTGCAAAATTGCTAAATGGTCTGTGTTTCTTACAAAAAACTTCATACAAATAGGAACTTGCAATTAAATGAGAAACAGATTTCAAGAGCTTCTTCGCAGGAATAATGTCTTGACTGAACAATTATCCCTCACTAGCAAATAAAGGGGCTTTTTCACTAGACCTGCTCTCTGCCGGTGTATCATCTTGTGGTGTATGTATTAGCAAACAGGTGACGATGTACACATCCTGCAGACCTGCAGCAACAGCGGTGGAGGGCTGGTAGCGCATACAGTGGGTTTATCAGAGCTTTTTCATTAAAAGGACAGTAAAAGGCTCTGTAAAAGCAATTCGTTTTCTGTTGGTCCGTCACTACAAGCCACCAACTTCACATTACACATTTGATCTACTGCTTTAATAAAAAAAAAATAAAACTATTAGCGCAGCTTTAAGGATTCCTGTTTTTCATTTTCCCCCCAAATTTGATTATCTTACAGTAAAACTGCTTTGAAGCGAACAGTGTAGGCCTCATCTGTCTGAGCTCAGCAGAGGACTGCACAACACATAAACAAATGATGCTGGAACCAATTTTAGCCAATCAGCACATTCGATGCATCCCTCAAAGTATCTTTTTGACTTTAAATTGAAATGAGCCAGTCAGACTAGAGAAAGTGTAGACCAGCAGAGTCTGAAACACAACATGCATTTTAAAAACATACTCCTACATTACTGTATGCTACTACAATAACATGCCATATGTCACTGCCCTACCTTAGCTTCACTTGGTGTGTTGGTACGAGTAGTTTGTGTGCTCTGCAGGAGTCTCCATGGCAACCTGTTGCTGCTGACCGCCATTTTCCTGAAAAAGACAAGAGGTTAAGAAATTTGGTAATTCATGCCCATGTGTCAGCTAAACAGATGTTATTAAAGATGCAATGAAGAAAGGAACAGCCTGTATTTTCCCACTGCCCTCCCCATTCAAATTTAAGACATCAATGCTTTTGTGTGGATGAACCAAAGAATGAAATTTTACAGGCGTAGTATGTTCACTTAAACTCAAGCCAGTGCGTACTACAGGACGTATTTACTAAGAGGGACCCTTAACATGTGCGATTTTTTTTACCTAATTCAAGGAGTGGCTTAAGTTTATCAATGACACTAACCCAATTCTACCTTCACACCCTTCTCTCTACTCCAGCCTCATCCATCCAATCACAGCCTGAGTTCCTGGCTTACTACTTCGCCTCTACCCATTCATAAACCTGTCCTTTTTCTCATTCACTGTGTTGCTCATCCCACAGGCTGCCTAACACAGAGAGGTTCAGACATCCTCCTGCAGAGCACTCAGCCCGGATCTGCTGCAGTGCTGGAGCACACGCACTGTGGAGTCTGTGCCAAAAAGTTTCAAATCAAATAATTCTCCATCTCCTTCATGAGAGGCAAAGGCTTCTTCAGCTGAATAATGGAGGATCTTATACAGACCCATACTACGTGTTAGGACATCACACTGTGCTATATCACAACAGGAACATTACATGGGAAACATACAGTATAAATAATATATGTCAATACATTACTAAAGGAGGACAAATGTATTCTTTACACAATTTAATTCTGCATATCATCGGGTGCTAAAGCACAGTGAAAAAGCAGTGAAAAACTTTATACATGGCAGAATATAAAAATATATATACTTAAACAGCATTATTCAAATGTTTTCTAACTCTAAAGTGACTGCTAATATGACCCTAATCTTTGTTGGCTTATCAGGGCTTAACTGTGCCAGTAAGAATAATTTGATTAATTTATAATAATAATCTTCTAAAGCACGAAATCTCATGAGGTTGATGCCACAGGTTTTAAACATTTTATTCAAGGCTCTATTAACTAACTTTTTAAAAGCGAATTACTGAACTTCTTGGTGGAATTTCAGTGATATTAAGGTATAGGATGCATTCTTCCACCTGTTATAAAATACCACACAAACCCTCAGGTCACATGGACTCTATTCACCTCAGTAACTAGAGGTTGAATAGTCAACTCCTCTACATTTGTGCCTTAACTCTGCCACTCCTTAAAATACACATAACTGAGATCTAGAACACTGAGAGCAGCAGCTTTTTCAGTTTTCTTTTTTAGTAAATACGTCCCTGTAAGAGTTATAATCAATGGTCATCCACTTAATTGAAAGATGAAGGTTCAAATGTTAGCAGCTGAGGTTGAGGCTAGCTTCATACCTCTACTGGGACACTGGAGGGAGGCACTGGGGTGTACTGGGGGATGTAGGTCCCCTGCATAGTTGTGTTGGCCGGAATATACTGTAGGGAAGGCAGAGAGGAAAACACAAATTGTGTGTAGTATTCAACATGAATATCTAAACTTAAAGACAGTCAGCTATGCGGACAAGTCTCTGCCGTACAAATTGTGTCTGTGCGTGTGTACGGTGTGTGCGGTGTGTGTGTGTGTGTGCGTGTGTGTGTGTGTGTGAGACTGGTACTGACTGTGCCCGTGCTGCCCAGGGACAGGTGGCTTAGCTGCTGGGTAAGAGGACCCATCATGGACGTGGGCTGGATGGACATAGCGTGATCCATTGTTGGGGTAAGAACTGTACCCTGTGAACGTAGAGAAACACGCACAAATATGAATGATATATGATGCTATTCCTATAATCACTAATGTGCTTAAATCAGTCACGTGTGAGCCAAACACACACAGGTAAAGCCAAAAATCGAAAAATGAAGAGGCGCAGTGATAGTGAGTGAGTGATACTCACAGCTGGCTGCATGAGGTATGACTGATGGTGCATCCAGGACGGGCTGTGTACCTGCAGATCGGGAAACACAAAATGAAACTCGCTCTCATATTGGATCTGTTGCTCCCACAGCTCACTCAGAGCCCCCATGCAAGTTTTCAGACGGGGTTCAGAAGAAGAAGAAGAAGAAACCTGGATAAATACTATTACTGCTGCAGACTGAGGTCCTTCGTGAGTGTCTGTTAACTCATGTAGACGTAATAAATCTGCACTATAAAAGCAGCAGAAAAATGAATCCTTGGCATTCGGGCAGCTTAAAAGCTTTAAAAAAAAGAAAAAAAAAAAAGAAAAATTGAATTATGAATACAGAGAAATGTCCCACCTGGTAGGAAGAGACTGGAGAATGCATGTAGGGTGAGAGGGAAGTCTGGGCGATCATTCGGTTTGGAGCCAGACTGTAGGGTGAGGAGTAGAAGCTGCCAAACAGAGAGAGTAAAATGTGAGGAGAGCCTGAGGACAGCCGCACCATGCCAGCAATCTCCAGTATGTCTCCCCGACTACATTGACAACATCGCTGTGTTCCTCTGATGCCCAGCAGAGGGCGGCACTTTACAGCAGTTGGGAGTACCGCACTTATTTTTTTTCCTGTAGGGTTGGGACTGTTTTCAGTCAGTCCGCGCATACCACTCACCCATTTTGTAAGGCTGTGGGGTCATACGCAAGCGTCATTCCTCCCTGTGAAAACAATACACAGGATTCAGAACCAGTGAGGTCATGCAAACCCCAGTGCAGTACTCTACTAATACAGTGAACTAACACACACAGATAATGATCAAACTTTTACACATGTTCTCGCTTTTATTTCCAACAAGAGACGTTCACTTGTAAATACAGGAAGCCAACTTTAAGAATCATGAGTTAAAATAGTCCATGTTACCGTGTCTCCGTCTCTAGCCCAGGGCCTTCCATTCTGGAGGTACTTCCCCTGGTTCTGCCTCTTCTTCTGACCTCCGTCGGCAAACTTACATAATAAGGGCTCTGTGGGCACTGTGAAAGCAACGGATCAAAGAAGAGAGTGAATTCAGTGATCACCGTGGGGAACAAAAACACTGCGCTCTGGCACTAACAACAACAATATCAGGTTCCTACAATACAAAACAAACATTCCACGCACCAGGCACTCCTGGTGGAGTCTTTATGAATTTCCCGTTGAAATGCTGAATTATGGCCTCGCACTTCTCTGTAGACTCCATTCTGGAATACAAATCAAAGTCAAATTTAATCCTTCTTGTGGAGTGTTGTTTACATTAGTTTTGGATAAGCCAGGACTGCACTCAAGGCTACATTTTCTTTAAAGCACAAACTGTACTCAAATCTTTATGGGCCACTGTGGAGTTGAATATTATACCAGGCTGCTTTAGACTGACCTGGCAAATCCCACACCACGGCTGGTCCCGTTGGCATCTCTCAGGATACGTGTGGAAATGACCTGGCCAAAGGACTTGAGCATGCTCTCCAGCTCTTGCTCATCCATGGACACTGGCAGGTTGGATATGTAGAGGTTGGTGGGGTCCTGCTCCTGTTGCTGTACCAGAGGTTTACATAGAAGAAAATTTACAAACAGAATCTCTTCTTTTTTTTTTTTTTGTGCCATAAATGAAGAGATGCAATATTTGTACTTTTTGTCTTATTGCAATCCCACTGGAGGATATGAGCCAAGAGTGCTTCATATTCAATGTAACATTTATTTTAGCGTGACACTTTCAAACATCTTTGCTATTGCATTTGCATTTGCTAATGGAAAATTCCTTGTCGCTTTCAAAAATCTTTTTCACACAGCAGAAAATTTCTGTGTAGGCAGCAGTGTGAGCTGTCTTTCCATCCACACTTGCTATCACTCTTAACACATTAATGCTTCATCATATTCATACACCACGTCAAACATCATTTTGTAATAGGAGCCAATATGGATAAAATGTTTCCAAGCAATTAGTGCCTGAACTATAAACTCAAACCGTGAATAATTTGTCGCCCATTCCTGTCCATGTGTCACAGCCTCAGCTCAACCTGTCTGGTTCTTTAAAATCCACATGCACACTTAAACATACTGGCACATGCAAATATGAATTTTTCTGCGAGGATGAAGTCACGCACTTTGGTGGAATGGTGCAATTAAGAGATCTCCATAGCTACAAGTAATATGAAGAGGGGAGATTATTAAGACTTGATTTCATGGCACTCGCTTGAAAGTGAAACTTTGTGTGACTGTGCAGAAGCAGACAGGAAGCCAGGCATGAAGTTAAAGAGTTCACAGAGCAACAGGAGCCTGGCAACCAGGAAAAAAGAGGCTGGGCTAAAAAAGAGGGGAAGGGAAAACAGAGAGTGAAGGAAAAGGATAGAGCAGAGGGAGGGTGGGAGAAACGAGTAGCTTAAAAAGCGGATATTTTGTACAGAAGGGGGGAAGTGACAGGATAGGAAGTGGTGGGAGTCTTGAGTAATTTCGGTAATGAAAGAGGGGGATGGAAAGAGGAAAAGAGGAAAAGAGGACAGATGAGTGTCTACTGATTAAGAGGCTCTTCTCTTTTCTCCTCATTTTCCATCTTCTCCCTTCTTTACCTAACACTTCCTGCAGTCTCACAGCTCTGCAAACCACAAATAATAAAGATTTTCAGTCGTGCATGAAAGAAACTGATGCTCAGATGCAAGTGGAACAGTTCAAGTCCTAATCATATGAACGAGACTGATCCAAGTGTCAAACAGGTACAGGCACATGAGCCCCGCCAAGTTTGACACAGGTGTTGATCTGACAATGAAGAATTTAATAAAGTATTTATGGTATTAAAGTCTGTCACCAGCTACCTTAAACGAGGATTTATTGCCTATATGAGCACTAGTATCAGTTCTCAGCCATGAGCCACCTGGCAACGAGATAATCTATTTTCTGTGACTGTCGTCATTCTGGGTGCGGCGATACGAACATTACGTAACACAGTGGCAACACAGCAGGAGGTCATGAAACAAGACTGATAGTTCAAGTTCAAGGCTTTAATACAATGGAAGCAAAACTCCCTTGCGTTTCTCTTATATATCCACGCTTTACCTCAGCTAGTACACACAATATCCCATTTCGCAAACATTCAGCCTGTTGTACGTAAGAAAATGCTGTTGTGTGTTCAGTGCATTCTTTTGTGCCAGGCCCTTGGTGAGCCCTGTGTGTTGAGGTGTGTTGAGGTGTGTTTGTGGGTACTTGCCTGCTTGTATGTGGAGCTGACGTCTGAGTCTGAGTAAGGAGGGTTCTATTTATAACTCTGCCATTGTTTCCCTGGCCCTGCACACACGGCTCCCCTGGGCCCACAGCTCGGAGGCTGGGGTGGCCTGTTCAGGGACCGAGCGTACTCTTGAGGACAGACAGTGCAAGGTGTGGCTCATTGTGTTTGTGAACAACACGCTGCAGCAGCCATGGTGAGGGTGCAAACAGGTGAGGCTGCACTCTAGAGTTTGACACTAATCTGATCTCAGACCATTACCTGTTTACTCTGACCTGAAGTAACCCAGTGACTCGGAGGCAGCTGTGTATATTTAGGTTTATATAGTGGTTATCAACACCTCTGGGTGAGTCCAAGTTTTGGTGTCCAGTTGCACTTGTCGGGTATTGAAATACACAGGATTGAGTGGCACTCTTACAGAGGAGGTGCAGTGAACTTAGACTCAGGGTTTAGTTGCACTGGACTGGTTCAGGTCAGCTGGCAGCGTGGATCTGTTACAGTTTCCCTGGGCTGGGCTGAGGGAGACCCCGGTGTTACATTGCAGTGGGTCTGTTTGGGTGCAGGACAGACGGAGGGGGCAGGGACATTGGGGTGGAGTGTATTAAGTGCTGGTGTCAGCCCCAGGCCTGTGCCCAGACGATGGACAATGCCAGCCTATTGTGCATGTCCCATTGATAGTGGGTGTAGTGGCACCCTCCCCTGGGTTCCCTCAATGGGGAGCCTGAGAGCCAGAGGGATCAGCTTAATGGGCCGACAAGAGTTGCTTTTTTGACTGCAGACACTTGGACAAAGAGCTCAGAACAAGCGCTACAACAGGAGCACGTTAGCAACATACACAAGCACGGAGACAAGGGCGTGAGGGGAGAGGAGAGACAGTAGCGAGGAGGGCAATGAAGAAAGAGGAGACGAAATGATAATGAAAAGATCGGCAGAGAGGACTGATTATTTCTGCTTATAACAAGTCCAGTCTGCATCAAGCCTGATTTTATCCTTCATACAACTGTCCATTATTGGCACAGGTTCACCCAATGAAGTATAACAGAACACACGCCTCCCTATAAACCAGAGTTTATCTTGTACCCTTGCCAACAGGACACTCACTGGCAATCAGGCCACAGCATGTAACAGTTTATCTTTTACATGATAGAGAGGACGAGGGTGTGCTTGTGCAGAAAGGGACAACGACTCTTGAGGATCAAAGTTGAACAGGAGGCTCTTAAGAGATCAATACATTTTAGAGGAAGGGCCAGACAAGACCAGATCAATAACCCCACAGTGACCTGAAAATTTGGGGGCATAAACGTGGTGGCAGTTGTATAACAAAGCTGATGAGGAGTTTGGTAATTCTTACTTTGGCCATCTGAGCCTGGACCCCGCTGGACTTCAGAGCTGTAACAGCTTTCTGTGCCGCTGCTGGACTGTCAAAGTCCACAAAGCCATACCCTGTTAAACAGACACATTTAGGGTTAAGGTTAGGGTTAAAGCTGCTGTGACATTTTTTTGTGAGGTAAACCGTTTCGCTGTCTTGCTGAGTTAGACGGGATGATCCACGCCACTCTTATATCTGTCAATACATCTACAGCTAAAGCCAGGCCAGGCAGGGGGAAACAGCTCGCCCGAATCTGCCCCTAGGTTTCTGTAAATAAAATAAAAAATATATATGACATGTTAATTAGTGATCTTTAGAGGGGCTTGTGGGCAGATTTGTTTGAACCTTTGGACAGAGTAGTTTATTGGCCGAGCTGAGCGAACCATCTCCTGGCTGTAGCTGCAGATTTAGAATACAGAAATAAATGAGCAAGAAGGCAAATTAATATAATATCGAACTCTTCCTTAAATAACCAAACAGCCAAAACCCACAGCAAAAGTGAAAGCAACAGTCATGAAATATCATAATTTATACTCTCAGGATTCATGTGATACAACTCACCTTTACATTTGTTGGTGGTTTTATCCAAGATGGCCTTGGTCGACACAATCTTGCCGTACCTTCAACGACACACAAGAATACAGAAAACAGGATCAATGACAGATTAGGGGACCGAGGGGTAAAGAGAGGAATCCGCTCTTACCACATGCATACCAATCCTGCCACACATCCTCAGGCTGCATGACTACAGGTGTATGAATGCATGAATACATACTCCATTGCGCAATTAATGTCTTTTCAATGTGATCTGTCATAGAAAACTTTGTCGTGTCTCCACCCTTCTGTCTTTGTCTGCCGTTTGTACAGTAACTCTGTTCCCTGGCGTTGTTTTCGGCAGACAGGAGACAGCACCTCAGGGCCAAAAACAATTTGTTCCAGGCCTGTCTTTAGCGCACACACACACACACACACACACACACACACACACACACACACACACACACACACACACACACACAGACTAAAACACAAACGCACACCTCTCTCCTAGATAGAGCTCTGCTCTCTGATATTTTTGGCTCAAATAAAGCTTGAAAGTATTGTCAGTAGCAGTGTCTATTGACTTTCAAGGAAACTGACTGTATGCTTGGTACATTTAACTACGCACAAAAGAAGTCATATGGTACGGGGAACATAAGCCAGTATCCTAATCTCTTATTTCAGTCCATAGCTGTCAATAGCAATACATGACATAGGCCAATCAGTAAAAGAGGAGCATCAATTAATGTGTTAATGCAGAATCATAAAACATTCACGGTATGAAAATCACCTTAAAAGCAGTTAATGAAAAGTGTTATGTAAGATGTGGAGAGTAATGGAACACAGTGTTATAAGACGGTGCATCAGCACTACAGTATAATAGACCTGTCCTTGTCTGGTGAATTTAGCCAGTGAGGGGAGGCTGGTGTTCTTCTGTTTGGACGACATGGCGTCTGGGCGGAATGTACACTGTAACCTGATGCTTCACCCCTCCGGTTCGCCTTCCTTCCCACCACGTCCCTCTCCCTCTCTCTGTTTTTCCACCCTCCCAGCGCAGCGCACCGCTGGGTCCTACACTCCTGCCTCGTCTCAGTGGACATTTGCCCAGATGACTCAGACCTGACTAGACGGTCACAACAGAGACTTGTGTCACGACTGACGCCACAGTCTAAAGTATTTATGATAAAATGTCGTGGCCTTGGCTCCTCTTAAGTTTCTAGTACGTACATACACATCTAGAACATGCGTCTTTCTACGAAACAAAAAAAAAAAAATTGCAAATCCACACATGAACAAGGTTTATGACCTCACTTGAGCTACCGCGATAGGCCGTAATTAGATAGGTGTGTTAATCACATTCATCTCATTTTACACAGCTAGAATGTCTGTTCGGGACTCACTGTCCTTGATTATTGTGAATTTTGGCATGAAGAATAGATACACTGTAAATGAAACCTAATCACTGAAGACATTAATAATTCATCATCCATTGTGACCTATGCAGAGGATATGTTTATAGTTTCCCACTGTCATCCAACAGCTGCAAAGCGGTCATTAGGCATGAATGTATACACCAGCTTCATATAATTTAACCCATTCAAGCCCAACTGAAAGATTATACTTCCTTGAGCCTTGTCTTTGCCACAAGTAGAGAAACATTTTCAGACTCAATCACACGTACAAGATTTACTGTGTACTTTTGCTCAAGAGACTATACAAAAGTTATGGCGCAATATGTGATGTTCAAATGGATAAATAAACACAAGTTCCTCTTCACTAATATTAGGAATAAATTAAGTGCAACAGACTGGTTTTCATTTGATAGCAGCAGCAATATCTTTTCACTAATATCAAACCTCAGAACGCAATATTTTAACACACTCACACACACAGCCCACTGATGCTAAATTTAAGCCATTTCCTTCCTGTTTTGAAACCATTGTCCATTCATGGCCTGTGACTAAATTTAGTCTGATAAGAAAATGTCTGATCATCAAAAAAAAAAAAAAAAATACATGAAGCACAGACTAATGTTTGGTATCTACAAGCTCAGTACAAGTTCACAATCCAAGACATATACACATACAGTATATGCTGTGTGTGCAAATCTTAAATCCAATCAGTACAAATGGTTTGATAATTACTTGGAAAACAGATTGTGCAAGCTGTTTGATTTTGGAGAAATTGAAGTGCTGTAAATACTACAATAATTTAAATATGTACAGTACTGAATTATTCTGGTGAACAGCTGAACAAACATTATAATTACATTTTTATGTGTTTAAGCTTTAGAACTTTTTCACACCTGGAAAAAGATGGCTGAAATAATTAGTATGTATTCTGATTTTTCAAAGTAAATGTTTTTGTCAGCAATTTGTTTAATTTTGTTGTAGAGATGAAAGAAAAAAATTCAAATTGGTTGTCTTTATTTTTGGATTTTTTTGGGATATTGTTTGAAAATGCATATGCAGAATTCAGGATCTGGCTTGAATGGACTGGTGGTGTCTGTCCACCCAGGCTGGGAAAAGCTGTATGCCTGACATAATAATAAAACCCTTGTTTATATCACCATAAACTAAATGAAGGGCCATAAATGAAATGAAGGGCCTTTCCTATGATTATTATTCTGATGATAGCAGTAACTCACTCTCATGACCATTTTCCTGGTTTCAAGCTCATACGTCCAGCCTGAAAAACACTTCAGTACTATTGACCAGTGGGAGTTTTCATCAGAAGCATGACAAAGAAAAACAAAAGCTGCGTTTCATGTTTTCATGTTTTTCCTAACAGGGACTCCAGGAGAGTTCAAAGGTCCGAAGGCAGTGACTGTGTGACCCTCGGCTTACCTCAGCTGCTCTGCAGCAGAACAGCAGCCCACCACTCTGTGGAGGCCAAAGGGATTTAAAAGACAGATCTGACCCATATACGGCTGTCTGACATTCTTTCCCAGCAGGCCATGCTACTCTTTTCCCACTCATTTAAGTTTCCCCTTCAAGGGTAGCCCTCCCGCCCACCCCTAAAGCCTCCGACCTCTCTCCACTCCTCCACCACTCCACAATGACTTCTCTGTTAGTCTCCCGCTTTTAAGCTCAGGTCCCTGTGTTTCACAAACCAACCGCAGATTTCAGACTTTCTTTGATTGGTCGAGTGTGTGCACCTACTCTCCAACATGATTATCGGTTGTGAGCCGTGTACATTTGCTTTGTGGATTTGGTGTTTGCGAGGTTTCCTCATGTCTGGTCAGAACGGTTCAAATGGAGAATCGAAAACAAAAGTTAAAGAAGGAACAGCTGTAGTGTTGGTCACAGTGTGAACAAGTCAGTTTATATTAGTTATGGCCAATGGTTGTTCAAGGAGACGTGTTGTTACTGTGAATGATCCGTGGAAATTACAGATGCATGGATAATGTACACAATTCACTTCTGTGAGATACAGCGTAGCCCTGACCTGCAGCAGCCAAAACCAGTTTGGGTTCTTTATTACCGGGTTTCATCTGTGAGTGTGTGTGTGCGTTTGAAAGTTCAACATACTGTTGAGGCTAGGCTATTTATCTAGGGGTATGTAAGTCTTAGTTCACTGTCTTTGAGCCAGTTCAGTCTCACAAAAAGTGGAAGGTTAGATCAGGACATGAGGAGGCAACA
This sequence comes from Seriola lalandi dorsalis, assembly GCF_002814215.2. Taxonomy (NCBI): domain Eukaryota; kingdom Metazoa; phylum Chordata; class Actinopteri; order Carangiformes; family Carangidae; genus Seriola; species Seriola lalandi. The sequence continues at coordinate 1,315,455 of NW_019525245.1, read as the reverse complement.
TACTGTACCCTTCTCTGGCCCCTTCTCTCCTTCTTTACCCCTGTCTCATCTTTTTCCTGACTCTCTGTAGCCATCCTCTCGTTCCTCTATTTCCCTCTAAGGCTATACCATTTTGCTGACAATTTTATTGTGTTCCTATAATTGACAAGATTTAATCAAAGTGACAATAGTTGTGGTAATTCAGCATTCCTATTCACAAACCACTTTTCCTTCCTTCCTGCCTAAACAGCTCCTTTTTCTGAACATCAAATTATGGCCTTAAACAATTTAATTTCATGTGTCCAACAGATGAAGAGCAACGCTCCAGAGAGCACAGATGTTATCTGCTCACGAGAAGTTACTTTCAACATGACTCTTTCTCCAATTTAGCATCAAAGATAAATAGCTAAAGCAAACTTGTTCCAGTTAACGTGGACTGGAATGTACAGCCAGCTACAGTCAGACTGTAGTCTGATTCAACATGAAGGGATAAATACTAACAGGCCTTTTTGAGCCAATCAACTCTGAATGTGCAATAAAGTTGGAAAAGGCTGAAACAAACAAATTACTTTGACTGTTCACATTAAAAGACCATACACTGTACCAGAAAACCACTGCCAAACCTGATACAACTTTACATTTATCATCGAGAGATCAAATACTTCAGCCCCAGGACAAGCCTTGCCTAATCCTTTTTTTCATCTAAGTGACATTTTATCTTTGGCCTGGATACCTACATAGCTTACACATTAGTAAAATGTTGTTGCTTGATCATTTGGAGTCTGTAATTGAGGCCTACATGTATCTCCATGAGGTAGAAATAGGTCAACTTTTTGGGAAATCTACTCATTCACTACCCCTCCTATCCAGCTGGAGCCAACATTAGCCTAGCTTAGCATAAAGACTGCACCCAGGGGGAAACAGCTAGCCTGGCTCTCTCACACTTCTAAATTTGTTAATTAACATGTTGTAGCCATATGTATCCACACACAAACAGAAATGCAAAAACAACTATTTGTGGTTTTAGAAAGAGTTACGTAGTGTGATTCTTTCATGATGAAACAACAGTTCATCCGTCTGTCTAGGATCTCTACTTGTTGAAAGACACCTCAGCAAGACTCTGGGAAGTCACTGTTCCCAGCTGTTGTTCACCATGAAACAGTTACAGCACATAATTCCCCATAAAACCACAAATTATTTGGAGTTGTATTTTTGAACTTTGGACAAAGTCAGGCTAGCTGTTTTCCTCCGTGTCTTTGTGCTAAGCTAAGCTAACCTGCTGCTGTATCTAGTTTCATAACAATATACAGACATAAGAGTGGTATCAATCTTATCATCTAAATCTCTGCAAGAATGGAAAAAAGCGTATTCCACAAATTGACAGGATATTCCTTTAACATTGGGACTTCTCATTTCTCCTTGCTGTGCTGCTTCCAAAAAGAAATATTCATTTGAAAAAAAAAAAAAAAAAAAAGTTTCGAAATCACTCACGGTTGGCAGAGTTTGACCAGGTCTTGGTCCGTGGTTCCCGGATGGAGGCCGCGGATATACAGGTTCGTTTTACTCAGCTGTTCCCCTCCCCCGCTGCTGCTGTTGCTGCTGCTGTTGGTGTTGGGACTGGGGGGCGCCATCTGGTGGCCGGAGGACACATAGGCCTGCTGCCATAAGAAAAAAACATCAGTAAATAAAGGACAAGTACAAATCTTGTTAGTTGTAATTCAAAGTGTGAAAAACTCAAAGGAATTCTTTTAGTGTGAGATGTTTGGAGATGGAAAGCAATCCTGCATGAGACACATGATTATGTGGGAGCTGAGAAAAGTGATATCATACAGCCCTCATGTCAACGCTCACCAATACTGCTTTCTGAGGAGAATATGGGGCCTCTTGGCTGCCTGCTCCATATAGGGGAAAGGGGCCTCTTATGTTTTCTCCATGTTGGGTAACATCTTTTTTACTTTTGGAACCACAAAGAAATCTTGTGGTGCGTATCAAAACCAAAGATTTAAAGATCTCAGACCAACATTTAGTGAGTCTGACGATGCAGAATTATATAACAGACTAGATATTGACAATTCGTACATTTCTTTCTCTGATTCTACTTCCACTGATAAAAGCAGGTCATACTACTGATATAAGATCGCTCCCCTCGGTTCAAGCTTGCGTTTTTCACTTTCCTTTCTCTTTTCGAGTTCAATACTGTAATCTGACATTTCCCTCACAAACAGCGTCCACAGTTAACAGTTAACAAGATCCCGAGGAACAGAGTTCAGTTCAGTCCACATTACATGCAAAGTCTGTTTATCAAAACAAAGGGGAGTTCAAAGAGATGAATAACAACAGCACACCAGGAGATGATTACTATATGACGATACACAGTAACATGTTCATGTTGTGACCACGTGCCATGACCTGATGTCTACTTCAACCACCGCTAAACCTCCTCCTCATTTCTTATTTTCGGTTCTTTTGTTCAGTCTATGAGTGAATACTAGTCGCAAACGACGGCAGTCACCTAGTCAATGACTCACCACTAGGAACATGAAAGGCTGTTGCGAAACAACCAGTGCATCATCTTATCTCATCTCACTATGGGATTCTGGCTCTCCTTGGAGAAATCAAACAAAAGATTGTGTAACCATGCAGATGAATATATTTCATTGGAATAAATGTGGTTTCATTATCACTTTGGCTGTCAAGAACTCAAGAAATAATAAAAAAAAAAAAGACCACTCTCTCCAGGAATAGATCTACTGGCAGTTTTCCAAATAAGACTGAGGCAATAAATAGCAGCACTTCAATACACACCATGCTCGCCAGACCCGCCAAATGTTGTGTCTGTTTGCCGTGAGAAGATGAATTTAATCACATCCATTTAACAACCAAATGTTGCGTATGAAGGAATGAGGACAAATATGCTTCCTGGCGGAGCTCAGCAGGGTCCTGTGAGGCGGGAGTGTCTCGCTTGAGAGACAGACTGGACGGAGGCGACAGGAGGACAATGGGTTAATTTCAGGAGGGAGGACAGGGTCACTGATCAGACTGCTGGTGTTTAGGAAAAGCCCAGCAGGAAGACACAGTCACACCAGGACCACCAGCAACATCAACCAATCCCGCTAATTAGACGCCATCCATAAGGCATGCAGACCCTCTAAGACAGCCCCTCTGACCTCTATTTTGCCAGCAGCATGGCAGCCGCTTCAACTACAACAACAGACTCATTCCTCTAGGGATAACACTCTCTTCCTCTACCTGAAAAGTTTGCATGTGTTTGCTCATGTTTGGTAAAAGATGTGGACACGACCTGCTCAAAGTAAAACAAAGACAAGAGGCGTTTGTGTTCCTTCCTTTCAACTCTCTCATTCCAGGAATATTTACACAATCATGTCCACGGGTAAGAAGGCACAAACAGCAGGATGTACACACAGGACTGGACATAAAACTCAAGGCATTTTCAGTTACGCTCATGGTTTAAGAATCTAAAGTTATTTTTGTCATGTCAAGAAACCATATTTAAATTACTAATTTTTAAACTGAACACTAACACTAACAACCAACGTAAATATCCATGTTAAGTTTATATATATATATATACACACACACACACACACACACACAGTATGTTATATGTATAGTATATTTGGCATTTTTGTCTTTATTTCCTGAAATCAAACAGGGACGTAGTGGCTGTATGGTATGCATTTTAGCTATTAGGCAACTAGGGCGAACCAAAATTTGTGTCTACATTCTTGCTTAAAATGAGAAAGATACAGATGGAAATTTTGCACTTAATTCAAAGCCATAGCTCTAAAAACTACACCCTAAAATCAACACAGCATCAACAAAAATAGTACATTTGTTTTAGAGCTAGTGAACTATTATGTCGATTGTCCACCCCCCTGTACATTTGAAAAATACATAAAGCATTGTTCTTTTATTTCTGTCAGTCTACTAATTTTTTACGGGCAGTGGAAAACACACATCCTTCAGGGCAAATACAGCACAAGCCCTCCTGCAGGAGTTTATCTATCTTGTCACAGTGTAATTCATAATGAATACGTTTTTGGGGGCGGCTAATTTGTGAATGAAAGAACAGGACGGCAGAGGCCTGTAATCTCATTCACACACTCTTTACTAGAGTGCCAAGTCCCAGCCAAGCTCCAGACTGTATGAGAAGCACATCAGTGCAACAACACCCCTTAAATCATGGGCCTACAACCACACGCATGCATTCATGCATACACACAGACACACTTGCATACACATTTATACTGCCACAGCACGCTGGCTTGTAAAAATATTGACCCTTTTTGTGAAAATAAGTCTGAGCTTCATGTTTAATCTTTGGAAATTAAAAAACTAAGTTTGAGAAGCTTGGATCTGAGTTAGTCATCTGTAACAGGTAAGTTACCTGTCATTGAAAGTAATCAGTCAGTGATTACAGAAACATGAAAGCTCACCTTCAGTGAAGTACAAACTGGTGCAGAGGAAATGCTCAGATGTACTTATGCACATAAAAGTATAATTGCCCTCATTACACTGTCTGGGTACAAAAGTATTTTAAACTTTATATTCACAGTGACATACGCTTTAATTTATGCTCAGCTCACTATCCTTAAATCTAAAAGTATTACAAGCTAAATAACAAACTTGTTAGCTTCCTGTTAAAGTAGTGGGTCCCAGTTTGACATCTGTTTTAAGCTGCAGACGAAAACTGAACGAATCAAGTTAAAGAAACAAAGCCCAGCTGGTTAGTGACTGTTTTAGTGAGAACTATTGGATTTCCATGTTTTTGGTTGAGGTCCTGCCCTTCCATTTTTTTTTTTGATTGATCAGTCGTTGTTCCGAGATTAATGGGAACTAAAAAGCAAATGCAGATGAATCATGTATTCAATCTGGGGCTGCAACGTTTATTTTCACTCATTCGTCATTTGTGTCAATTCATGTAACGTTTAGTCTTGCTTTGTCCAACCATGATTAATCAATAATAAGGAGACCAACAGTAAATACTCACATTTGAAAACAATGGAAACTGTTTTACTTAATAAATGAAAGTTATGAGAATGGCAATTCATTTTCTGTTCATTGACTCATTAGTTTAACTATTAATCATTTCAGTACTAGTCCATCGCTCCGAGTCCATCATTTACTCAAAGATTCAGTCCTATAACCAAGTATCCATTAGAGACGCAGCAGTCCTGATCAATTTGGATTAATTTAGTGCTAGACAAATTGCAACAGACAGACTGATCACATACAGTTTTCAGTTCCTCTGTCTTCTAAAAAATACACCTCTGGAATCTGCTAATTAAGATATACTAAAAGAAAGTGTATTCACCGAAATTGAAAATCAATTGGGGTTTTCTCATCTGAATAGATACTGAAGTAATACAGCTAGTTATTTCCCACCACTGACGTGAACCTAGAAATATTTGAAACCTGAAGCCTCAGGAAACAACATATGGCTTTTTGGTGAGAATAAGGGACAACACGCAAGATGAGAGTTTAAATTTCAAAGAACTAACTAGTTTTCACACTGAGAAGTCTTCCATGCTTAAAATTAAAATGCAATTAAAGAAAAGTTGAAAACTAGCTTTGTAACAAAGGTCACTTTCAGGGGTTACTGCAGACCAAAGACAAGCCTCAGAGATGCATCGCTCAAAAATATCACTCGATATTTTTAGGGCTAAACTAAAGATAAAAATCAAGAACATTTCTATAAATAACACAGTTTTTTTCTATCTTGATGTAAACTTACATCTGGACGGACTCTGAAGCTGACAGGAAGTGTCTGTCTCAAATGCTGCATGTTGTTGGTACTGAATGACTTTAAACTATAAATACATCAAAAAATGTGCAGTACATGTTTATTTTATGTATTGGCATTAAAATATCATTCATAGGACCACTTTAAATGTTTGCTACTGTATCTCTTTGCAGAGGTACAACTGTTTAGATGACCAACCCTCTTTTTAGACTCACTCCACCTCTTTTTTTATCTCCGTCTGTCCCTGTGGGGCTTCTCCAGTTGACCCCAGTTTGACCCACAGAATTCCATGGATTTCCTGGCTCTTGGGGGGTCTGCCCGCCTTCCCATGTCCTGCCTGCCTGCTCCCTAGTGGAGCGCCTGTCTTCTCCTCAGGCAGGAAAGAGCCATGACTGTCTGACCAGCTGACTGACTTACATGCTAATGCACAGATTTATAGCCTCGCTGAATGTGGACACAGCTTCCAGCTTGTATAGAATTACACTGCTGAGCTGCTGCTTTGCGCCAGCTTTGCTTTAGGACCAGCAAGGAGAATGAGTCATGGGAAAGAGATTTTTTACTTCAAACGTTCACGTCTGAAGCATCAACAAAAATTTGAGAAGAGACATCTGATTCTATAACCAAATCATTTTCTGTTTGCCATATTGATGGAAATCAGAAAAAAAATCTAACTATGAATTTGTCAAATGACACCCTCACTAAATTCTCTGTCTCATCAACAGTACTGTATGGAGAAAACCAACATGATGATAACCTTAAAAACATAAGCTAGGGACCTGTAAAAATGTTAGCCGAGGGTTAGGTGAGGACTGTGTGTCTAGTAAAGCGATGAGCTGCATTATGGCGACAAGCAGGAAATCCTCTGTCTCTGCTCCTGATCTTATCACACAGCCATTTGAATGAGGAGCTCTGCATTCCAACCAGGTGACAGGGACACCAGACTCACGCCCAGACTCGTTCCTCTCCGTCTCTAACCCACCCCTTCGTTTTGTCTCTTCACAGGCACCTATTACTCTTCAAACTGTCTGTCTATTAATGTTGCCGATCACACCTTGATGCACATGCACAGTGCAAACGCACATGCATGCACTGGCTTTCAAGCCAGGTCAGGTGACAAGAGCTGGGGAGCTTGGAAACAGATACCTACAAACACCGGCCCTCGGCTCAGCTCAGATCTAACAAAATGTGAGGCACACCGAGCGTCTGGCATCACTGCGGTACTTGGCATCAGATTTCTGACAGCTGTGCTTTCTCCAAGGGCTCTGTCTCCCTCTCTACCTGTTCACCTTGGCCAGTTCATGTGGTTGGCACCGAAGCTGGAGACCAATCCGAAACATCTGACACATTAAACAAAGAGATAGATAAACATATACCTGGCAGAAGGCCAAAAGGACAAAGGTGACTGTACATGAGAGTTCAGCGAGGATAGAGTCACTGCAGTGGAACAGCTGGTTTAATACACTAACATAAAAGTAGTGCAGTAGACAGCAATTATTTGTTTATGGAATGTATTTCCTGTCGTGGAGTTGTTACAAACATGCAGTTAAGCATAAGCATATTTGATATGTGTTCAGCGCCTTTTATAGACAGCGAGTGTGTGTGGCATATGGAAAAGAAAATGGAACTCAAGTCAGATTACCAAGTCATTATTTCAGCCTTATAGCGTTGTTCCACCGTATGGTACCGACTCAACTCGACTCTACTCCACTCACTTTTGGTACCAGGTACTTTTTTTCCACTGCAGAGAGAACCATCTAGATGCGGTTTTGTTACTATAGCGACAACATACAAAGCTATCGTGATGTCATCTTCAACACGACACACACATGAATTTCCAAGGAATACCAAGCAGAGAAACGTCTGCACCTCCTCAATTGTGATAATAACTAACCGAAATCTAACAGGCGACAGTGAGTAGTGTACGGTCGCTTGGCTGTTTAAAAATCATGGGTCTGCAGGGTTTTGACATCACCTCTTGGTACCACCTCAGCTCGCTTGGAACCGGGTACCACAACTCTTGCTGAACCAGATTTGGCGAGTAGAGTCTAGTTGAGTTAAGCTGGTACCATGTAGTGGAAAAGGGCTGTTTGAAAATGCAGGATTCAGATTGGCAGTACAGCCCAACCCATACTGGATTTTTGAGTCAGATATTGACATTTAGGAGTATTGAGGAACAAAATTAAGTGGGTAGCAATTTTATTTACAGATCCCTTTTACTACGCCGCAGCTGCAGGTCAGCTGAGAGAATCAGAAAGCGCCGTGATACTGTGTGCTCCGTAGATGCACTTGTGCGTAGGGATATAGTTCAGTGCTACTAAAAATGTAGTGCAAAAGGAAAGTGCTGTTTTCACAGGAGGATAAACTGCTAAAAAGAATATACATGAAGCGTACATTTAAACGGATATTGGATTGTTTCGTCGGGCATTTTTAAAAGTGTCTAAAACACATTTTTTTCTGGTGGCCCCGTGCACAGCAACACATTGCTCTGCCACTCTGCCGGTGGTCTGGTCGGCTTTCCTAACTGGGAGCGCGCTGAACAGAATCTGCTGCAGGTAATGTAGCAACTATTCATGATCACCTCACATATGCCCACGTCAAATAACTTGAACTATCCCTTTAAACTTTTCATGTTTAGAGGAACACTGAAATTTATGCATTTAGACAACCATGTCTCCTTTGACATTTCAGGTTTCAGTCAAATCTTTATTGTTGGAATACTGGTGGTTTAAATTGGCAAAAGTCAGGTCAGTCAGGTCAAATGTGAAATGTTTTAATTGGATTCTTTCTTGTTTTAGTGACATGCTTTTGAATTTCTGTTTAAAGGATAATACAGGTGGGTTTTTCATGTTTTCGCCCATTTACTACAAACCAAGTATAATTCATATCACTGCTGGCAATTTTACAAAGTATGACGTACATTTGTAGCTTGATTTTCTAGCTCCTAGACGTCGGTTTGTTTCAGTTCATGGTATGATAACAAAATGTACTTGCACAGACTTGAAATGTGTTGGACATACTGTAAGTACAGTGATCAATCACACTGAACATTTTGTTCTCTTTCACTCTTCTTTTTTTGTACAAAGTTACAATATGGCTGCAGGGTGAACCAAATACAGATCACACACTGTTAGGAAAACTCCCCTTGTTTGTGGCATTCATAGGCACTTGACTTTTGACATTTGACACAATTGATGACTTCTGAGATTAGACAGCGGCTGACTAAAATTCTCACACAAGCACCATCCTGCAAGAGAAAATAATACAGAAGAATGAGAAGAAGTTGAGGCATAATGTGGAAAATGGAGTTTTAGCCAATTCAAAAGTGTCGTTAGAGTCAGATATCTATTTAAATGAAAATCTGTCGGCAATACTGTCTATAAACACTGTCTACTTTTCTCCTAATTTTTCTAATAATGGTTAGAACAGCCTCGTGTTCAAACATCTACAACACAAACCATTTGTTTTTGAGATGTATACTATATTACAGATCTACAGCAGTAACCCAATGGTGCTCAACCATCGCATCGCATTTGAGCAACTTTCTGGTCACCAACTTCATATATTTGTCTGCAACAGTGTTCACAACCGCATCCACTATTAAGTTAAGCAACATACGCCAACACTTAACATCACTTATTCATTTCTAATCACATATTATTATTATGACTTTTACCGACCGCTGGCCATCCATCATTTTAATGTATTCCAATATTGAATATCTATGTCATTACTACATCACCATCACTGAAAGTCATAGCATTGCTTTCACACTTTCCACTCTTGAACTCTGTTTCCAAATTCTTTGCAGTAATAAAAACCTGTCATTGTATTATTCAGCCAATCCCAACAGATTTTCCACAATTTTGCATCCAGGACAACACAGTTTGGGCTAAAATCACATTGCTGAACGTTGAAATCACAGTCATTCATTATGATGACTACTGATCCATCTTTGGGAACATCTTTTAGCCGTGGGATTCTATGTTAGAAAGTAAAATCAATGTTTCTTTAGTTGCCTGTGTGACAGGCTTTTTAACAAACTTGTTCTGTCCAGGAGAATTATTTTTATTTCTAAAAATTCTACTTCTGTCGTGTACAGCAGTCAAGCTCTGAGTGTTGTCAAGGAGAAATGTCATAACAGTAAAAAAAAAATATGCTTAAAAAGGAGCATGGGTTCACATAGGCCAAAAACTAGGAATCACTGGTGATGTCTGGGAGGTTGTGGAGTTCAGAGTGAAAGGGTAAAATCACTGATTTAAACAATCAGGTTTTTTTCTGCCATGTATTAAACCACTCTTCAGTGAAACCCTCTGCATCCGTGTGACAATTTAATGCTGCAGTTAATTTGTTTCTTAAATTTCTCTTAATCTCTACTTGTGTTTTGATCCGACAGAATATGTTTAGAGGCATCCAGAGCTTTAAATCACATCTGTTGAAGAGGACTCCAGCCAAGGAGAGAACAAAAATCTGATTGACAAGTACAAAAACAAGCCTTTCGTCGAGGCCCTGAGCGAGACGCATGATACCTTGAGAAGCGACAAGCCGCCTCCTGTTATTTTTCCATCCAGGAAGCTTTACACGGAAACCGACCAAATTTGATTTAAGAACATTAATTCTATTTATTTGAGGGAGGAAATGAGGTGCTGAGTCAGGGGAGGAGCAGCTGCTTTAAGCACAACAGAAACCAAACGCCTTTTAGTTGTTGGGCTCTGTAATCACCTTGCATGCACAAAGAGCGCTTTTCTCACCCCTTCACGTGTTTATTTTGCATTCTGACTTTTATTTTGTGTACTTTAGCGGCGCAGGTATGGCAGAATATGAGTGGGAGATAGAAAGAATGAGAAGGAGGTGGAGGTGGGAGGAGGAAATGTTAGAAATCACAACACAGGAACTTGACCTCTGTGTGAACTGTAGCACCACTGCCACCACTAAAACAACTGGAAGAGAATGATCCTTAAAATGCAAATAACTACGATGTGACTTACATTTTATTTAAAAAAATACAATTAGGACTGCAACTAATAAATGTTTCCATTATTAATTAATCGGCTAATCTTAACTGTTTAGTCTATGAAATGTAAAAAAAAAAAATCCTTGTCCCAGCTGCCCAGAGCCAAAGGTGATGTGTTCGAATATCTTGTTTCATTTGACCAAAAGTCCAAAACTCAAAGATATCCCATTCACAAGGATAAATGACAAAGACAAGCAGAACATGTTAATACTGGAAACAGATATTTGGCACTTTTTAAAAAATTTTCCTTGAAAAATGAAGTGATTAATCTACTATCAAAACAGCTGATGATTATTTGTCTCTATCTACTGATCAATTAATCGACTAATCTTTAAGTGCAATCTTGTCATATAAAATCTGTTGTAAACACGGGGCAGCAACAACAAGAATCATTTGTTTACACAGAATGTATAGCTTATATTGAAAATGGCCGCTTTTAATTGTATTATACATAATTAAAAACATGTTGTCAGAAAATGACCAAATTAAACTGCAAGTGCTGACACCTTCATTGCCCGTACAGTGTGTACTTAAAAAGTGACATTTACCATTTTTATTGGACCCTGGAGTGATAAAAAATAGATTGCTTTGATCGTTTAGGGAGGGAAATCTTTGTCTAATAGGCTCCTCACAGAAACACAATTTGGTCAAAACTAGTAGTAGCTCAAGTAAAGAACCGCATTGAAATGTATACCCAGTAAAAGAAATCCAATGTTAGTTCATTGAAATAAATTCCGCATTATGTGTATGAGTGTGTGTGTGTGTGTGTGTGTGTGTGTGTAAGACAAACAATTCAAAGACAATGCTGTTTTCCTCAGAGAGGCACAAGTGTTGACATCAGATCTGGGAGGATGAGCAGCCAGGCGGTGCCCAAGATCACAGAAAGACAGTACGTCAATATACATTTTCAAAATGCCATTCAGGAGAACACAGCAACACAGGAAGGCAGACAGGACAGACAGAAATGAGGAGCTACTGTGAATATATAATCCATGTACAATGAAAGAGCTTTTACCACCACTAATGAGTCATTATGGTCCATACAGAGAAGATATATGATATATACGACCTCAGCCTTACCAAATCAAAACACTCTACTCAGGAAAGGGGATTTTTGGTAGTAAAAAAGTTATCTAAAAAGAAAATACTGAAAATCCGGATCATAAATTCATAATTTGGTATTTTAGCATTTTCATATCTTGAGTTTTTTTTTTTTTTTTTTCTACTGTTGTACTACTGTAGATAAAAAAAATGTTCCATACATCTGCATTACAGTATCCTTCCCTCACATATTGGTTAAAAAAGTGACAACAGTGAATATAACCACGAGAGCGCGATTCATAATTCTGGGAATGTAGTCATCATGGTCTGGTGGGATTTTTCAAGGGGTGGGGCATACTCCACTTTCAAATGGGAAACGAGAGAAAAAAAAACTTTGCAAACTTACGCGGCAGCGCAGACAATGAAGAGCTAATGTAACACTAGATATGAGCACACGGAGGAAGAGGCAGAATTCATTTTGAAACATGTTTCCCTCAGCCTGCCTTTCCTCCCTACCCCCACTTCCACAAACACATCCCGGCGCAGACGCGCTATCCCAACGCGGTACAGTTACCCATAAAAGTTGCTCTCCACCATTGACTTTTTCATATGAGTGAGCAGAGCCATATCGACATCCTTACTGTAGTAAGCTACACACACACACACACACACACACACACACACACACATACATACACACATACATACACACATACACACACACATACACACACAGACACACACACACAAATGCTACCAAATAAAACACCAGGCGTCCAACATGACAGGTCCGAGCAGAAGCCAATTCCCCAACTAGACCTAGCACGGGGCACGGCTGCTCTGTGAGCTGTATTTTTACTCCACCAAGTCTTGAGTTAAATTCAGTACGTTTCGCTTTTCAAGGACACTGCAGCTCACTGTCACAAGCCGTTTTCTGTCGCGACAGACACAGACGTACTGCCCTGCAAGGCGAACAAGCCGAAAATTAAGGAAAAGCCCAAAAGCGTTTACCTTTTTGCTGTTTCTGCTGTTATAGCCGTTGTATGGGTTGATTCCTGCCCTTGGCGGTACGGAGAGCAGCATTTTTCTCGGCGCTATGTGCGGAGCGGCGAGCACAGCCCAGGCTGCCAGCTGACGTCAGCAGCTGGGGAAGTGAGAGCCTGGAGTCCCGCTGCTTGACTGCGAGTGGTGCTGCTGCTGCAGCAGGACGGGGGCCCCCACTGCTGGCCCCTGGCCTCCTTCTGGGGTCCTTCACACGGCTCCCGGGGGGGGGGTCCGAAGAGGGGATTAGTTCAAATTCACTCACCGCCCACTGTTGTTTCACTCACCAGGGGAGAAAGTGTAAGAATGAGTATAAAAGAAGCTTTGCAAAACTGTACTTGTTGGGACAAAACGCCTGTAGAATCAGATTATAGTGTACCAGGTTTTTGTCCCAGGTCCTTATTTCACTCTTTGACCTCATTTCTATTCGTCATTTACTGACACCGTCTCTTGGCATGATTAGTCTGTCCTGTAACATCTTAATTCTTCAGAAATCCAATAATCCGTTTCATTGGCATTCAAATATCACAATAAACCTCTTAGACAGTATAAATGATCCAACATAATATGGTATATATCAGCTTTATTCTGACAGTGTGGATGTGTTTTTTTTATGAAAAACCAGCAGAGGTTGAGATGTCATATTTGCCTCCTTATCAATACAACTTCGTCAGTCCAAGCCTTCTTGAAATGCTGAAGCTGATGAGAGCAGGCTTATAATCTGTGATAAGGACATAGTATAGTAACTCCACCATCTTTTAATTCAGCTAGTGTCCTTGCACCCTCTTTGGTTTCCATCAAGTTAAGTCAATTTATTTTTTGAGCAGATTTAAAAACGAATGAACATTGACCAAAGTGTTTTCCTGAGAGATTTAATCATCTGACTATTTGATTACAATAGAATAAAAATACAGGAATTATCAAAAGAAAATACAGATACAGAGATATAGATAAGAGGATGTAAGTAAACTAATAACATAGAACACATAGAAACACAAAACATAGAATATCTTGATGAAATCATAGCAAACAGCATGGCACAAGCAACAAATAAAATACAAACAGATAAAAGCCAGAATTCGGTGAGGCATGTCTGCGTGATGACACTTAAGAGGCTAAAGACAAGAGATGGGTGTGAAGATGCTCCATCACCTCCGGGTGTCGGGAATGGAGAGCAGCGATTGGTCAGCAGATCTGAGGGGTCTGGAGGTGGAATAGGGGACGGGCAGTTCAGAGATGTAACCTGGTGCCAGTCCATGCAGTGTTTTAAAAACAGATAAAAGAATCTTAAAATCAATTCTACTTAACTGGTGACCAGTGAAGATATGCCAGTACAGGCGAGATGAGGTCTCTCTTCTTGGTACCAGTGAGAAGTCTCGCTGCTGCATTTTGAACCAGCTGCAGGCGAGATAGGGCTGTCTGACTGATTCCTACGTAGGCAAGAGGAGATAAAAGCATGAACTAGTCTCCAAATCTGTTGCTGTCCTCCTCTTCGCCGGTGTAACCTTGTTTGTATTGATTTCTCAGCACTCTTTAAACTTTGTAGGAGAAATTTGCAAACAAACATCTATAAAGTTATAAATATTTTTAGCTAGGAAATCTGGGTCATATCAGTTATGTGATAAACAGCCTATTTGAATGTTGATTTTCAAACTAAAACTAATTTTTTTAAGAGCTATATGTGACAACTCAAGACTGCTGATGTTTATGTCACCCAGTCCTCCAGATTTAAGGATGATTGGATGATTTTACCAGGTCATTTTCTTAATGCACGTCTTATTAAATGGAAAGAAAAATTGTGTCAGTGTGTGGAATTTTTCAGCGTACTGTTAAACATTTCGTTCCTGTAGAAAAAAGCACACATCATATTTTTTCTTTGATGAATGTCAATGAGAAATAACCTGTATAATAGAAAAGACGAGATTAGTCCGTCACATCTACTAAACCTTTAAAATGTATTCACAGTTGCACAGGGGCGAAAAATAACTTAATGGGATCATAATGTCATTATTAAGGTTTTCCTTCACCGCTGCCACTTCCATTGCAGTCATTACCTCATCAGTACCTTTACTATGAAACTGTAAAAAAAAAAGAAAAAAAAAAAAGAAGCTTTTTTTCAGGGGCTGAGAAAAAAAACCTCAAGCTGAGTATGTTGTTTTCAGACTGAGGTCTATATATGGAGCAATTTTGGTTATGTGCGGAGACAGCATTGTGGAGATAGAGCAAAGTCCACTTCTTGTTTGTGACATCACTGCCAACTTGGTTACGGCCAAATTGCCTCCGGTTGTTTACATCAGTGATGTCAGTAACAACAGGACCTGAGAGATATTATTTGGATCAGCTGAAAAGGCAAGAAGCTGTATTTTTTTTAAATCTGAAACACTTCAGTTAAATACATGTTACATATGATCTATTTATTTTCAGTAAATGCATCTGTAATATACTGATTGAGTTTTTGAGTTTGTCCAAACTAATACATTTCTCAAAAATGTTGTTGTGTCTTATGTAATTGATGGGAACAGATGATGATTAGAAGTCTGTTGCATGGTTTGGTTTGTGCTGCTTTGCATCTGACTGTAGCTGCTGGTGATTATGCTGCCTTCTCCTAAGCAATCCATTTCTTCCATTAATATTTTGTCATTAATTATGCAGCACAATACTGATGCAAAGCATTTTCTCACAAAAAACATCAGACAAACTGAAAACTCTTGAGGCTGCTGTCGGAAGGGAACCAGCAGGTAAAGCACAGTCCCATCACTGTCTTGGAAATACTGGTTCCTGCGCTCACAATGTCCCGCAGCTTCCTCTGAAGGTCAGAGACGAAGGCTGTTAAACAGCAGACACACACACAGGGTACTAAACCTAAACATTTGCCATCTGAGTGCGAATGAGCAGTGTCCTGAAGTTACCTTTCACATCTTATCCATGGCTGCCTACTCACTGACTCTGGCTTCTTATCTACTTCTGCTATATTTAAAAGCCTTTTCACCATCTCCCCGTTGCCAGCGATTGGCTGGGAGATGTATCCCAACACAGATGGCAGCTGAAACCTGAAGCTTAAAATGCAGTGGCATTCAATATAATCAGCCCTGGTTACACTACAAAGCAATGGGTATTAATGACGCTACAAAGCACTTCTGCTACTCTTAATCTCTTGAGGTATCCAGCAAGTATGCAACCTATAAGTCATATTCTCCATCTGCGTGTTATGAACAGCTCATTACGCATTAACAGGAATCAGTGTTATTGTTTGACGTCTGGGACTGTGTGCAAAAACCCTTGTAAGTCAAAATATGATTAATATTTTTTCCATCATGCACACAAGAACAAAATGTGACACAAGCACAGAGGTGTCGCCAACCACAACTTTTGTAAGCACAAGCAGTCTGTTGGATGGCTGAACACAGTCTAAGATTGCACTTTAATTTTTCAACAACTGGTGGGCAGAACTGACTTCCCCTCTGAATGTATGTGCCTGTTATTCAAATGAGGGAGCGGAGCTGTACAACTCTGCCAATCCCCAGTTTGTCTCTGCAGTTTGCCTGAAATAGGTTTTGCTTAAAAAAAAGATGGAAATAAGTGCATAAGATAAATAATTAAGCCTGTAAAAAAAACCAAACAAACCATCTTTTGTCCATATTTTTACAATTATTTCAGTCTATTATTTTATGGTTACTTTATCTCAAGTTAAAAACATCACAAAATGCTTGTTCCACTGCCGTTTTGCATACACGGGGCAGTACAATATAAAATACGGCTGTGTGTGAACAGTATTTCTATGAATAAGCGCCGTAAGCACTTTGCGTTGGTGTCTGTTTCACTCAGTCCAGCAGCTCGTCTGTGGGCTGTCCCTCCGTCTGCATTTAGGAACACACCAGTGACATTGTTGCACTCAGCAGAACCTCAGTCTGGCACAACCAGCCACTTTGACGACATGAACATTGTTTGGACATCAACAGGCTCGTTGCTAAGTAACCCAGCCCCCTCCATCCCAAGTGTTCTGGCCTGTGAATCTATACTTATTACCTCTAGGGTAGCTAAGCAGTGTGTGTGTCTGTGTGTGTGTGTCTGAACTGCCTAATGGTGTGTATTGAGGATAGAAGAGATGGTGCATTGCCCAATTTCTTTCACTTTAATTTATTACGCCCTCGATGTGGGAGTGAACCCAACATTCAAGTGTCTGGAAAACACAGGTCAAAGGTCCTTCTATAAAACTGCTTCATCTGGTCCAGTTTTTTTTTGGTTGTTGTCTAAAAAAATATGTTAATCTCAATCTCAGCTGATATAAAAGTAAATCTTTCTTTGCAATTTCAAAATAAAACACAACAAAACAACTACAACAACTATTCAAATACAACCTACTTAAGGACAACAGCACATGCTGAGGAAATACCACCCTTCCACCCTTTGCCTGCATTAACAACACACACACACACACACACACACAAAACAGCATCAATGCAGTGGGGGTGAACCTCTGTCATCAAAGTGAGCTGTTGTTTGGGAGGAAGGGGAGCCTGTGTTAGTGGAGGAAAGTGGATATGAATGGCGTGGAAAGGTTCGATGAGTTCATGTGTGTGTGAGGGGTTCGTCCATTGAGACTGCCAGTGTGGGGTTCAAGGTCAGAATAGCTAATAGAGAGGGGGAAGATGCCAAACGGTGGTCAAACACACAGAAGCGGACAAGAAGGTTAAAAGGGAAAGCTGAGAAACTGCAAAAAAAAAAACTTTTGTTACTAAGCGAAGCTGTATTTTATTTTTTAAATCTGTAGAGTTTGACTGCCTTGCCTACATTTGACTTCTGCTTTACATCAGAAACTAGTCAACTGTGACCTGTGTCTAGAAGGAATCTCTGCAAACATGGGTTAGACTAAACAAACTGTAAAACTTACATGTATGTTTATCACTGAGCGTTATCATTACGCATAAACCACTCATCCAGAAACAGCAGTTCTGGTCTCAGTGTCAAAAATAATGACGTTAATGTTTTCAAAATAATTCTAAATAATGAACAAACACAATAAAACATACAACACCACATACGAAAGCTATGAAAGGCAGCTCAAGATTATAGGTGCAGTTTTAAAGAAAACACATTTTGAAGTTAATGAACTACATATGTACCCATGTAATTTTGCTTCTTAATCTCAAAAGGGAAGACAGTTAAGAGCGTGATATTTTGGTGCTGTTCACATCGCTGTTGTAGTAAATAAGAAACAGTAAAATGATGTGTGTTCGACAGCGCAGACAAACAGATGGATGGACTGTGTGTGCTTGCTTCACGTGAGAGGAGTTATTTTACAAGGCTGCTGAACAGACCACACACACACACACACACACACACACACACACACTTAGACAATCAGTCAAGCATTCCCTGTGGTTGGAATGTGTTTTTGAGGGAGAGTGTGAAAGAGGAAGTTTTGGTGAGGAAAGCTTGAGGGGAATGGTTGACAAAAAAACAAATAAATGTCTGTAGCCTACAAGCATGTAGACGAAGCCCTCTCGCATTTCCATGAGAAAAGGTAAATATATGATTATGTGTTTATGTGTCGGAAAATTCCACCATAATCCTCCGTTCAACACACAAGAGAATGCGCTTTGTGTTTAAGGGTGAGATTTGAATGATTGTAAATGTGCACTCAGCGACAATCATTAGCAAAGTAGGTAAGTTTGTGTCAGCAAGAAAACGTCTGTCGGGTTAGTTCTACCTCCTTTTCGCTGACACTCCACCACAAACTAAATGAAAGCATTACAGACCAGGTTTGGGGGCCCCTGACTGTCACAACCCTCATCCTCTTTTTAATCCACCCTTACCTTCACAATGGGGCCAAACCTGAGTCTTCCTTCAGAGGGTTTTTATTCTGTGTAGTGTTTCGTGCCATCATGTGTACATAAAATGCCTTTTATCAGATAAAAGAATTTTTTTTTTTTCCAACACAATTTTAATTTGACTTTGGTTAAAAATGTATTCCACATCGCTGAGAAACAATGAGTAAGCAAGCTTCACAAAATATCATAAAGTACTGTATATAAGGCCTGGTTTTGCATCAGATTTATTTATTTACTTTTTTTTGCTGTTTTCTTTTTATTGGATAACTCAACGTCTGTGCCCTGGGACACAGACAGTTGAAAGTCTGCCACTTACTTTATATTTGCACATTTGCAGCAGTGTTGATCAATGTGTACTACCCCTGAGACATGAAATTAAATTACATTAAATTAGACTTCACATCATAATAAACTTTAGCATGACTGTAAGCACCAAAGTGCACTACAGTTTCTCTGTTTTGACCTCCGATCTCTAGTAGGTTCATACTCTCACAACTTAGATGTTATATGTTGAATTCAGTATAGATCCATACAATAAGACTGGTCTATGAGATCTTTATGCATATGCTTTATGTATAATGCTACAAGGGTTTTCCCCTCAAAAACAAAGAGAAGAATTCATAAACTGTAGAGTCGGGGAAGATTCCATAGTAATTATAGTTTTCTTGAATTTCTACTGGTCAGTCCAATAATCATCCCAGGGTGTGATTAACAGGGTGTCATGGAGAAATTGTGTATTAGTTGATAAAAAGGCAAAAATAAATTCTGGCTCTGGCACGTCTTCTGGCATAACATCATAGCAATTCCTGTCAAGTTCTACAGGACCTTGATAGGAAGTTTTTTCTACCTAAATTTTATGCTATTCTTAATTTGTCTTTTTTGTAAATTAGTTTTCAAGAATTTCTTGAGTGTGCTATTTCACTATGTTCCAGCTGGAAGTAATCTGAGCAACAGATTCGAGAGTAAAGAGGCAGAAAGAGTGCCTGATGATGGAGTGGGAGGAAAGGAGAGAAGGGGGTGAGGGAAGGGGGGAAGGGGAGAGAGAGCTAAGCGGATGGGGGAAGGGCTGTTTGTGCATGCTTCGAATTCCTTAGGTGTTATCAGCATTGCCCGCTCCATAATTGTTCCTTTCGAAGAAGAAAAAAAAAAAAGTACAACATTGCAAAGCTTCCTTTCTGAGGTTGGAGGGGCGCTCTGTCTATTGTAAACAATAGAAATGTTGACTGTTTTCATTCAATAATTATAATTTAAAAGTCTCTAAAACGAATTAAAATCCTTTTCCATATTTCTGTTTTCAACTTCTTGTTGTCTGTGACTGGACATAGAATTGTGATTAAGCCATTTAAACATATTGATTATTAATCTAAGTATTATGATAGTTTTTTTTTATAATTTTACACCTCTGCTGGTTTCTCCTTCATTGCAACAATAAAGGGTTACCATAGTGTGTCAATCCACCCAAGACCGTCCCGAGCATTGTGATAATACAATCTTCTCAAACAGCACTAAAGAGGCTTCCATGCATGGGCAAGATTAGCAGTTTCCTGTTTGATTTCTTCAGAATGAGCTGATGAATAGAGAGGAATGATAAAGTGATTACTTGAATTTTTTTTTTTTTTTGCACAAATTGTCTGCAGTGAGTTCCTCATACTATGTTCCTGCTGAATAGAGACACACTGCATTGGTGGGACACAGTATTACACACACACAGGATGTGATTCTGGGAACTTGATTGATGAGGTAATCCATCTGGCTCTAAAGCAAGGGAGGGGAGGAAGAGAGCACCAGCGAAGGGAGGGAGAAGATGAGTGATGATGTAGGTCCATATCAGGATCCAGTTTAGAGATTTATGCACGTGCCTGTCCAGTTATGTGTATGTGCATATCTTAAAGTTTGGTCTCTTGTCCCCTCTGAAAATACCAGACTTAAATTAGTTGGTTGGTGAGAAACATCACATGTCTTAACAGTATCACAGTGTGAGAACCAGTACCGCCCTGTTCCTCCTCTCTGGACTTCAACCTGGCTTCCATCACAGCTGCAGTGAACTGGGCGGAGGTGCATCATGGGCCTTAGCTGTGGATGAAAGAATGACGCATGAAGTGCTTGCTCCAGTCATGACACAAACCAGATGAATGTTGTTTTCACTTACTCCGACAATAAAAATTTCCCTGGAAAGAAACTCACCAGCGGAGCAGGAAGAGAGGTCTTTTAGCGGGAGACTAATAACCAGCAGTTCTCCCTGATTGTTAAGACTGATGGTTTTCCATCCTGCGGCGTGAAAATCAATCTCACAAGGAGAGAAACGACTGGATCAGCATCAGTCTTTTGAGAGAGATTTGTGAGGAGAAGAGGAAGTGAGAGATGCTTAGCTGCAGCATACTGTTGACACTTTCACACTTTTGCTCACTGTTACCTCAATTTAATATTTAACATGTTGTCATGCCAGATTTTGGGGACTGCTATGGTTTTATTTGAAATAGAAATGTCAAAATGTTGACTTTTCTTCCCTTCACCTTTCACATTCTTCCTGTGCTATTCAATTTTCATTTAGTATGATACTATAATTTGAAGGCTCTCTGGTGAAATGGAGAAAATCAAACAAGGCAAGGTAATCAGGTTGTAACGACTTGAACTGAATTGCATCTGAATCCCTCTGAACTACAGCGTCACACATGAGTCATTGGACAGATAGCTTATGATGTTACAACATGATGCTGCAGCGGCGCAGATCAATACACCAGAGCTACAGATGGCAGAGAAAATTGCTCCGAAAGGAATGAGGTGAAGTTTTAATGCTGTGCAGATTGTCAGAAGAGTGAAAGATGTGTGTATACAGTATCATTGAGTCACTTTCTGATGACTGAAGGGTCAAATATCAGCATAAGCTATTAAAGCTGATCTCACTGATCCCTCTCTCTTTCTCTGTCTCTCTCTCTGTCTCTCTCTCTCTCTCTCTCTCTCTCACACTCACATACACACACCTCACTTGAGGAGAAAAGATGACATATAAAAAGAGTGATCAAAGCCCCTGAGGAGGAGCCAAGGCTGAAGTGTAACACATGAGAGCCACAAATGATGGATGTCAACGATCTGACGATTTTAGCTCTTCAGCTTTCACCTGATAAGAGTTTTATAATAAGAAACTAATGGAAATATGTTGTCCACGACCTAAGATTTTAAATATAACGGGTATTGTTAACATTTTCGATAGATCCACTGTTTTACTCGTGCTCCGTTTCACAAAAAAAAAGGGAGACAATGTTACAGGAAATGCAATAATAAAACAAAATAAAACAAATCAGGGAGTCTTTTCCGCTTACTGTTTTGAATGTGCTCTAAGGTCTAATCTTAGAACATGAGATTAAAATGAAAGTGTTAGGGTAGTATGTTGTGTGTCTGGGCCCTGAACTGCTCTCTGTTAGGATGTCTGTCATCTGTGTTATGCTTCCATCTGCTGGTAGGTTGTGATAAACACCACCACACAAATCAGTTCCCTCATTGCAAAACAGTATTACTGCGTAGCCCTGTGCTCAGCCGTGTCAGTACGTGTTCTATGTCTTCACACTATCAAAAAATGTTTTAAGCCAGTGGTTCCCAACGTTATATAATAAGTAGCCATGTCTACTTGTGACCCTTTGTGACAGGCTGCATGTCAATGAGTTGTGAGCAGATCAATCAAAGAGCGGTTTTCCAGTTTCAGGTTTGTTTAAATTCAATAATCTTTGGACAACCGAAGCCTGAGAAATGCTTAAAGCATTTCAAAAGAAAAAGCAAAGATTAAGTAAAGTAAAAAAAAAAATTTAAATCACTCTGAACCGTGATAATCATCTTGCAAGCTGTTAGATTTATCTGGTAACCCCTTGTGGGAGTCCTGACTCCCAGGCTGGGAACCACTGCTTTATCTACTCAACATTTATTTGATCTTTATTGCATGTCATTTCTCTTACAATCTGTGACATCTGTCTCCTCCTCCATCTGACCCAGCAACCCCAATGAAGGCTCAAAGTGCTACAACTGTGTGCTGCCTGGCTGAAAAACATGCTAAATGTGACAGAAATCAGACACTAAAACACATCATCCCTGTGGCTGATGAAAGTAGCGTATTCAAAGTCAATGTGAGTGATGTTGGTGCTGTGAAAACAGAGATAAGAGAAACTAAACAGTAAAATTCCACTGACGTTGGGGAAACAGTGCCATCCTGAGGGAAACTGGACACAGAATTATGTAAAACATCACTGTGCAAAAGTGTGCGTCACACATGTGCTCATCTGTGGTTTGTGCGTATGTGGGTTGTTTTGTGTTCTGTGTATGTGTTTGATGATGTCTAAGAAGTTAAAGAGGACTACTTAGTTTCTTTAGTTTTGGTTCCCCTGTGTCTTTCCCTGCTTTTTCCCTGCATGTCTGTTTTTAGTTAAGTCAGGATTGCGCAAAAAGCTTCTGGTATGATGACATTTTTGGACTGAAACTCAACATTTGATAGGTTGAGAATTAGTGTTGTGTTTCTGTTGCTATGTAAGCCATGCTGCAAGCACTAAATTAAGCACTTCAGCTCTTGCCAAAACACCCCAGTGCATGTAAAAACAGTAAAGGGTGGAGAGAGAATGAGGAAAAAGAATCCTGATTGAATTAACATAGAACAAAGCTTCTTTAAAGTGGCATCTTGTCTGCTGCAGCCTCATCTCAGAAAATGAAGCAGTTTCATCAAAAGAGCATTATCTCTTCTGGCTTCCAGCAAAGTGTGAGCTCAATACGTGTAATAGTCCTGAGGAGCTGAAATCAAGATAAGATTATTGAGATTATAGTGACGAGTGGCAATGACATCCTCTTTCTCTAAACAGCTCAAGTATTTTGGAGGATGTTTACTATGAACACAACTTATTATGTGCCAAATCTTTTTTCTCGTTTGTATTTTATTAATGTCAGAATCATGTCTGAAAGAGACATACTTTTCTGTGAGACTAAAAAGAATGCTAAAGACCAAACAGTCAGTTAGATAGTAGAGTCTGTTTTTTCCTCTTTTGACACAAAGGACCTATTGTTCTTTGAACTGAATACTGGCAGTGTAGACCCACTAGGTGTCAGTGCTGTGCAGCATTTCACACACGGGTCCAGGTGGCTGTTGGGGTCAAAGAAATACTGTAACGCTGTCGCCTTTCGTTGTTCTTTTTTTTTTGTATAAACAGTCTAAACTAATGTATAAGTAATAATATGGCAAAATTGAAGGAAAAATTGAATGTCAAAAGTGTACAAGGAGTATGCCTCTGTATGAACAGGATCCACATCTTTTTTTGAACAGGTAGTTTAAACTGTTGGAAAAGTAACGTAAAGACCAGGAGAACGAGGAGATGTGAAGACTCCAAAATCAATGTCGCTAACCAGAGGTTGTGGACTGGCACATTGAATCGTGACTTCGATTCAAGTCAAACTTGGATCACAAATAACGTGATTTCAGATCTTATGTGGAAAAAAAAGAAAAAAGAAAAGGAAAAAGTCTTCCAACTCGACTTTGACACCATTAACTTGTGACTTCACTTTGACTTCAGCCTTGAATGACTTGTTACTCTCCCAAAGCCCAGAGCAGAGGAATCTTGGCCAGACCAGCAAAATATTCAGAGCAGATGTTCAGGCCAGTGTTTAAAGGCTGAGGCTCAGTGGAGCTTGATGTGCTTTTGAGCGAGTGACATTAACTGAACGACATGGTTGTTTCAAGAGTCCTTGTACTGTTGGGAGAGAGGAATAGAGAGAAAAGGAAGTGCTGTATGTGTGTGAGCTTGCATCAAATGTTTCATTTTATGATAAACGCCTGCTTGTGTTTGCAAGGACATTTTGTTTTGAAAACAGCCCAAATCTCATTTCCAGTGTAATTGCTATTGCAATCGTTTTTTAAGTGTCTCTCCAGGAAAGCATTGGAATATGTGTCACTTTTGAAATGCAATGAAGCATTTACTATTCATGGGACAAACAAACATAAAACAAAACAAATCAAGGGGCATATAAAAAAAACACTTTTTCCATCTTCATCATGTAGCAGTCATGGCGCAGTGTCTTTTTATAACAGGTCAAAATGATGCAGTCAACCCAAAGATAAGCGTCTGCTGTTTTTGCGAAGTACTCCAAAAACTAGAAGTATTTGCCCTTAGCCTTGGCCTTTTCTTAAAAACTGTTTTTGCCAAGGTTTTCATTAACAGTTAAAACTAAGCTTATGTGTCTGAGTTTACATATTTCCTCGAGCAATATAACATCTGTCAGACAATTATCCTAAACATCTGTGGAAATAAAAATCTGCAGAACAAACTAAGCAAATTAGGAGAAAAGGTGGTCTCTCCTCCTGATCCAGCTGTTTGACCATGAGATCCATTATATTTACTTTAACTCTCAATCCCACTTATAGCTACTTAGATCGGACTTTACTTTGAAAATTAAAATTATATGCACACAAAATTGGAAGATGGTTATCTAATTCACATTAAATTTTGGGGTGCAATTTAGGGTTCAGTGTCTTGCTCAGCCATACTTTCCCATGTGGACAGGGGGAGCGAGGGATCAAACCATCAACCCTTCAATTAATGGATGACCCACTGCACCACCTGAGCCACAGCAAAATTTAATTAAATCAAATTAAATTAAATTAAATTCATCAACAATGCTAATGAGTCCCACTTAATAGCTGTAAGTTTGTGTGCTCTACATAGTTTAGTGTGGCAGTTTGTATAAGATTGATGCAAAGAAATTATGAATTCAAAATATCATTGTGATCCTGCAGTGTCCGACTGTTGCCTGGAATCTTAACAGTGCATTGCAGCAGTGACATGGACAACGTGTTGCAATGTTTTCCAGGAGATTTTTATTTGGTTCTCAAAGGCTAGTTAAAAACCAAACATTATGCCAGGATTTGTGACTGACTTGGGCGCAGAGAAGGGAAGGTGGGGTGTGACGTTGAACCTGGCATGTGGTACAAACTAAGAGAGCACCAGCCTTTGAGCTGTTGGGTTGGAAATATTTGTACCTTATTGCTATTATCTCCTCAAAGGTGAGGGAATTGGATTTGGGCTGAGGTTGGATTGTTAGTGCATATGTACAATTGGGTGTCATCAGCATAGCAATAGAGATTAACATCTCATATTAACATTTTTGCCTGATAAATAGCAAGTAAAGTTTGTTTGTCTATGAGCCAGAAACTGCCATGTTGTTATTTAAGAAGCTGTGAATCATGGAATTAGCACTCACATCAAGTAGAATCAGAAAAATAGGCTTCTCATTACAAGACAATTTGTGATCCTAACCAGTGGTTTTTCAGCCCTGTGGGGGGAATATAAATTGCACAGGTAGCACAGGGACATTTCTTTTGCCCACCATGCCCACCAATTTCTGTTATTGGCACCTCTAGCTTGGTCGTACGTCCCAAACGAAACACCATTTATTCTGCAGTGTTTGTTGGTGGGAAGCCAGTGAAGGATCATGTGATTGTTTCTGTACCGATGCTCCCTACAGGTTGACTTACAAGTTGAAGTGGGTGACAACGAAATCAAGTTACCTCATTATTCTATATTCTATAATATCTGTAATGTTCATTTTCTACCATTTCTTGTTGGTATCACAATGGGAAGGAATTCCATGGGTGCTGAAGGCAGAGACCATGCATCAGTTGCTGCTCATCATGGCTACCACCAAACTGCACAGTAATCCCAGTGCAGCATCAGATTTTTGAGGATTGTATTTCTCTTCTAAACTTTCTTAATGGGTTGACAAAGAAATTCCAAAGTCTCCTCCAAATGTCACAGAATGCAACTTTCCTTTGAGTGGTCATCAATATCCCCAAAATGAATTTGCATACTGCTCACTGGAATGTTGCAATGATAAATCCTCTGTGGATATTGCATCTCATTTGGGGAGGAGGTGTACATTCAGCCAACAGTCAGCTGCATGTTCGGAAGGAGACAGTCCATGACATCTGAGTGGGATGAATCCAGATAGTATCTTATCAAGAACTCATAAATCATTGAAGTTCAACAGATCCAAAATAATTTACAATATTACTGCCAAATGGAAAAGTAAATGGGAATCCAAGGGATTAGACTAAACAGAATGCATACTGAATTAAATATGTGCCTTTTACTTTTCATTTTAGAGTAGTGTTGTTTAATTACTTTTGAATCCAGGAAATGATTTCCCTGTGTTTAAGCTGTATAACCAAATTGATTTTGTAAATGTCACCCTTGAGGAGCAATAAATATTTATCTTATTTTGATCTAAAGATTTCAAAGTGTTGATTATTCTTATGAGATTTCATTTTCCTTCATGGTTTGTTTTTGTTATTTATAAATCAACTTTTAGATGTTGGCCTATTTCATATATATCAATTCATAATTTTTTATATAAACCTTCCTCTTATATCAGGACTATTCTGATGAATAGCTTTATAATTTGATGCATAGATTTTTTTTCTCCATTTTTAATAAGCTTTAATTTTTTTCCCTTTCTGGTGTCTAATTAAATACTGATTATAATTGGTTAGCTGCTTTATAGCCATTTGCAATAATCTAGAAGTCCTCCATACAGAGGTTAATTATTAATTTGTGGGTTGGATTGCTAATTGCAAGGGGTGCAGACATAATAACTTGATATGGATACGTGATTCCTTGATAACTAATCAAATAACCAATTCGATTATATAGTATTTGGTGGTCATTTAAGATTTTATTATTATTATTAATTAGGATATTGTTATTATTAATATTATTATTAAAAAATCATCATGATTATCATAATGAAGTACTTGCAGGTTAAATGAAAAGACAAAAAATGGATGTGAAAGGGAAATAAATGAATAAAATGCCACATAGCAGTTGCACTTAATGATTCAATCCAGGACTGAGACAGTTAGTGCAGTAAGTTTACGTGACAGTGTGGTTTGGTGGAGGTGGAGGTGGAGTGGATGTGGGGTGTCGGGTGCTGGAGAGAGAGGGGAGGGCCAGTCGAGGCACTGCTGCTGCGACGTCACTCAGACCGCTGACTGACTGGGCTCGGGGCTTCAGGCTCAATCTGTGGCCAGAAGCAGCAGCAGCAGCAGAGGCGGTGGGGAGGAGAGGAACGTTTGATCCACTTCTTTATTTTCTCCTGCGGCTTCTTCACTGGGGCAAGGAGAACAAAAGACGGACAACTGCATGATTAGAGGCGCCAGCTCCTCTTCATCTCGACTGCAAGCCGGGCTAGCTTGATGCTCAGTTCAGCCTGCTAGCAGCCTTTGTGACAGGGCTGTCCATGCATCCGAGCAGCCCCTGAAGCAACCCTGGGCTGGGAGAAGCCTCAGCTTTTTTTTTCTTTTTTTTTTTTTGCCTTGACAGTCTACAAAAAAAAATCATCCTCCAAGTGGGCAGACAGCAGCAGCCTCGTCAGCTTCACTGCGCACCCACAAAGCGGATTTCCAGTGAGGAGCATCACCGCCTGGGCACGGTTACACGTCGTCGGCTGTCTGCAACCTCCAGCTTGACAGGACCAAGGCGCAATTGATGACTAATATTCTTTCAAGATAGAATACAGTGTTGCGCACCACGGCCAACATGTTGGCAACAGGATTGCTTTTCCTGGGATTGTTGCACAGTTTGGAAGTAATCACTCCAGCAGGGGCTATTGATGGTAAGCAGATCTGATTTAAGGATAACCTGAGTCTTGTAGAAAATACTCAGAGGGGAAAAAAAAACAATATAAATGTGTTCATGCTGATTATCGCGGGATTTGTTGTGTTCTGTGCCTGCATTAGCAGTAAGAGTAGACTGTTCCCTGAAGGGATGACTGCTCGACTTGAGTGAAGCAACGTGGAGGGGATGAAACCGAGGCGAGACAATTACAGCGGTCTTTTGTTTCTGTCTCCCAGAGCCACATGTGAATATTGCAATGTCACAGCAGTGATCGCACGTTTCCTCCTGCCCTCCGCTTGGATACAGACGCTCTCACACATTTGCACTGACACAGTGATGAAACTGTAGCATAGGCCCCAGTAGCTCCTTAAACCACTTGTTTACATGTAGTGAATACGTTAATTAAAACAAGGTAAAGGCAGCAGTCAGATACATTCGTTTTTAATGTCTTCAGTGACAGAGGGGTGTCATGGCTTTAAAAAAAAAGTCAGCTTTGGAGCCTTAATCTGTGGAGCTGTAATGTAACTATTGTGTCTGGGCTTCAGTCAGTTCACGTTCAACAGTTTTCAGTGAGTGGTGTACTGATGTGTTGACAGCACTGGTGCTATTCCTCAACCAAACAACACAGTAATGTTTCTACGACCGTTTTTTAAGCGTGTTTGTGGTTTTTACCTCTTGTTGGAAGGAGTTTTCTGTGGTGCAGTTCAATATGTAATCACTACAGTAAGTTTTCATCATGTATGAACTCAGGTCTTCAGTGCTGCCATCGATAGTTGCTGTATGTGTAGCACTGTGACATTGTTGTGAATCAGTATGATTGTTGAGTTTATCACCTGGGCTGTACAGGCTAGGACTCCCCAACTGCCAACAGTCAGATTGTGATCTGCAGGCAGATAGTGAGCAGTTCAAAACAGCTCCCCCTACGACCTTGTGAACACACACCTTCACAGCCTGGAACAACTTCTGGAAACTATTAAGCCTCACAGTCCCACTCACCCACTCCTGTGTTTGGTAAGAAAGGAAAAGGGCGTTATCGAAGACAAATTTGTTAAATTCTTTGCAGGTGAACGGAGAATGTGGGTTTATTTTTGCAAAGATATATAATGCTTCACATTCATGCAGGGAAATGTCTGGGACCTGGGAATGAATACTAAACTCCTATAGGAATATTTTAAGATGACTTTTCCTGTTAGAAAAAAAACTCATATAAGGAGCACTAGTTGCTGTAAAGCTAACCACGTTTCTAAATTTGACATTTCATTAAATTCAGCAGGATTTTAACACGCATGACTGATTCAAACCACGAGCCACACTTGGTGAGATTCATCGTCAAGCCATAAATGCTTCCCTCCCGCCTTTGAAGTCAACTCATTGCACTTGGCAATCCAGTGCTGTGAGCTTCTTAGGGAGCAAAATCCACATAAATTACCACCTTGAAGATAGACTTGGATAGCCTGCAATCACCTGCAGTCTCTTCCCTCCTCACCAGTCCACAGCAACAGCTGAGAAATCCTGATTCAGAACAAACTGCTTCTGCATCGATGCGCTGTTATTGTTTTTAGTGAAATTTTCCTCCCTCTCAGTGTTAATGCCTTGATTTGATGAGTCAGCCTTGTGCTGGATACCAGAGATCACCAACCCTTATCTTTACTTGAAAACCCAGTGGGATGCAGAGAATGCTCTCCTTGCCAGAGCCTCTTAAGGAAATATACTGAGATTTTTTTTTTTTTTTTTTACAGTTGACAATGCTGAATGTGAGATTTGCCATATAACTTTTACTGGCTAGCTGTAATTGTATCACTCCAGTCTTACCAGACATCAGCCAGTATGGCATTTGTTGTATACTGTAGGAAGCTATACTGCATGGTGCCTGCTTCCCAGCCTAGCTTAATTGCTTTTTTAACCTCTTTAATTGCCTCTTTGATTTTTAGGGCCCTTTGAACCACATATGCTACTTGTAAATTTTTTTTCAAACTTGCCTTCAACTTCTTTTTCCATTTTCTAGACCTCTAAAGATTTTCTCTCACTGTTTCAGTACTGTAGCCAGCAAAGTCTCTGGGCCACCAACAAACCCTCAGTTTAATTGGGTCTAAACTACTCTTTGTTTCCCAGAGGATACCTCCACGAACAGTCTCAGATTGTTCAGAAAGCGCTGCTAATTGGGGGGCCAGTGGAAAAGGCCCTAATGAAAGAGTTCACATCGTTTCATTCCATGAAAGTAATGTCACTGCAAAAGGAGATCACTGGTTCTCAGAAATGGACAGTCCTTTTCCCTGAGACTTTTAGTGACAGACAACTTCTATAGAAAATAAAAATGAAGAAGTGCGCTTGAGGCATCTGGGTTCATTTCAGCTCGAATCAGTTACATTATTTTTCATGCCGACATCTATTGATAGTCTTCTCTATCTGAAATGCCTTCTTCCTGCTTCCTCATTTCACATTTCCTTATTTTCCCCCTCCATTAAATGTTCAACTTGTTCATTTAAACCACATCCATGATAATAAAAGTAGCAATGGCTCCTTGTGCCTTAATTAAACTCACCTTCCAGTGATTCTCTTCTCCTTACAGTTTTCCCCCTGTGAACCTCTGAGCTGTAACATTTGGTGATGGAGGCCTTTAGAACCGGCCCCAGCAATTTGGTTGTTTTTGTTTGGTTGGTTTTGTTTTGGCCCTGTGGATGTCATAGTGATGGTGGTCACTATGACATCCACATGGCCAAAAGCTTACCACTTGCCTGTTTGCTGACAACTGAAGGCAATATGGAAAACAGAATACATTTGTTAGGTCCTGGTCGCTGTTTTGGCTTAATGTCGAGCAAGAAACATTTCATGTAGATAACAGATGGAGAGTATACTATAAACACATGGTTGATATCAGTTAGTTGGTTGCTGCTTAAATAAAATGTTACTTTAGATAATGCAGCTGCCAGTTCAATAGGCAAATACCTGATGTGAAATCCAGTGTCTTGGAATTGCGAAATAAGTTGCTCACATTCTGAAAAGACTTGCAACACAGTGTTTTGAGCCTCAAAGGAATAGTTTGACATTTTTGGAAAATATGCTTACTCACTTTCTTGACGAGAGTTAGATGACATGATTGATACTGCTCTCGTGTCGTTCTGTTCAATATGTAGCATATCGGCAGCCAGTAAGCTTAGCTTAGCATAAAGACTAGAACTACCTTCCCTGACGGCTCCTCTGAGGCTACATCCACAATACTACGTTTTCTAGTTTTCAAGCACTGAAAACGTAATCTTTTGGAAATGCTGCCGGCCCCTTTTTAGTTTGAAAACTCCTGGGTTTTAGTCTGGACGGGTGAAAATGGAGACCTTTTGGAAACGATGATGTAGACACCCACGGTCACTCCCTGATTGGGTCTTATCTGCCTCGACTATAAGAGGTGAAATTACAAGTGTTACTCCCCTTGTTGTCTTTGCTAGCAGCTGTTGAGGAGTTAAATTCTGCATTTTAACACTGCAGCTGTCTTTGTTGTTCCTCGTTAGTAGTATTTTTTTTTTGGAACTAATCAACAGCAGAGTAGACAGTCTGCTTCCTGTTTACACCGGCTCGTGCATGCCCAGTGTATGTGATTGCTCATGTATGTATGCGTTTTCAGGCGTGATAGTATGGACGGAGATCATTTCTGATAAGGAGCTAAAACGGTCGTCTGGACGGAGGTCGTTTTCATTTGAAAACGCCATTCTAAAATGAAAACGTAGTAGCGTGGCGTAACCTCTGGTAGGACAGCAGTATTCGTTTGTACAAATTAAACAAACAAAATATTATTAGTGATTTTAGGAAATGCTGGTTGTGGAACAGAGCCAGTTTAGCTGTTTCCCCCAGTTTCCAGTCTTTATGCTAAGCTAAGCTAAATGACTCCTGGCTCCAGCTCCAATTTTATCATCCTACTCTCAGTAAGAAGGCAAATAAATGTATTGGACTATTCTTATTTTTAACTGGAAGTAGCAAGGTGCTTCCAACTCTTGTCATCTTCTAAGAGAATTAAAAATAAAAAAAATTGTATTTTTTTTTTTTGCAATTGCCTGAAAACACTGCTTAAGTCTTTTAAAAGCTGACATCTATTTTAGCCTAAGTACTTACTGGGTACATGTGAGCAAGCTTGTCAGAACAGCCCTATGACCCACTTTAGAATTGTGACACACTGATTGAGATACACAATCTAGATGGAGCCATTTAAGGATAAGGAGATAGGACACGGTCTCAGGAGGCCCTCAGAAAGAAGATGGGCTGAACCCGGCAGAGGATTTCATGAACATGCACACATATATTCACAATACATTAGCCAGCAACTTTTGACACCCTCTATGCCACAAACCTTTGATTTGTATATTAGACCAAAATCTGTCTTGCTCAGTAGTTTATGAAAGTCGAAGTGACTTCCTGCATGATGACCGAAGGTTTAACATCACTCATGGAAGGTGATGCCATTTTTTCCCCTCGTTTTATACATTAGGGAGCCTTGAAGCAAGTGTATTGAAAACAGAATAATGTAAAGTCTTATTAATGAAAGTTAGAATAGGAAAGACAGAGCAGACAGTTGAGTTTAAAGGTATTAATGACCCACTTGGGAGCAGCGCAGACAATCTGTGGATACTATACTGACATATTATCACCTTTTAAGTTGATATAGCAAAGCAAACTTGTTGGCTTGTTGCCTATTTGCATGTCCAGCAGATATGAAGTAACATTAGTGTTCCTTTGGAGTGATGCAAATGGCCACCTGATGAATTTAAGTCCAATAATTCACTTTCTTTTTAGCCCTGTAACTATTTTCACCAGCTAGCTGCTAACTTCATTTGATTGCCATTGGGTGCTGACCAAGTAGTGTTCAGGTACAGGTACCATTGGACATTTAAAGCTTTAGACAAAGATACTGTCAGAGCAGTGAGGGTGAACCAAAACAGTAAAGCTGTGGCGGAGAAAACCAAAACAATGAGCTCAAAGACACTTTAAAACTCTGTAGAGCTAAGGGGAGCTGCAGAGATGGGTGATCATCAGCTGTGGGTTCATCACTTTGAGCGGCTTTCTTTCTCATACAGGTCATATTGTCAATATAAAAATATTGGTTATAGCAGCTTTAAATTTGTCCAAACACACCAAATCCAAAACAGTGAGGAGAAGTATTTTGTCTTCTAGCTGCTTTGGTTAACTTAGCGTTAGTCTAAGTGTGAAGAAATCCAATTACTTTGGTTTTTATTACCATAGCTCACTTGAATTTTTGTGTGAAAAGCACTTTAATATCGAGCCTGTGCACTTTTCTTTGGCATATAGTTAACAGAAGAAGCGACAGACATTGCAGTTACAGTGTTACAGCAGCAGCCATTATTATCTGTCTGGGAATTATCTATTTAAGAGATCATACTCCCTTGATAACCCAGCTGATAAATTTGTATCTGCATGAGTAAAGATTTGTACAAGAGAGAGAGAGGAAAGGTGTATGTGCCTAAAGAAACTTAATTAGTGATGAAGCTGTTACTCCTGATCAACAATGTGTCACATATACTGGCCTTCTTCCTCAGGTGAAAGTGATTTCAGCAAAGTGTTTTCTTTAAGGTGCTGTGCCACAAAGACTTTTGTGAAATGTCCAGACACAGCTGACTTGTTTTTCCCCACTTTCACACACAAACCGTCTGAATGACACAGGACAATGAGCACTCATTCAGCCCACGTTTGAGCAATCAACACAACCCAGTGGTCATGATTAAAAACGTGGCAGCGCCATATTCATATAAGGCTTGAGTTAGCCTCTAGTGAGTTCTGTACACATCACTTCTGAAACTCAGACATTGTGCAATTTTGTGGACTGGACATTCAAAGATTGTGCAACTTTATTTTATAGAGTTTTCTCTTAAGTAACCCATGTTCACTGATTCATGCTGAAGCCAGGCAGTGTCAGGGTCGGGTCGGCTGACGTGTTGACCCGTTCACACCAACAGCAAACATGGGTTTAACTCAGGCCTCTGTGTCAGTCTGAAAGGACTTCTTGTGTTGATGATTTGTGCATCAAGCTGTGACCCTCATTTGTCAGGTTGCTCTTACGTGTGGCACAATAGGGGCCGTGTGACATATTGCTGCTGCATAAGATCGAACCGATGAATTTATTCAGATCAATGAATGCACTGGATGAATCCCAAGCATCATATTACTTGCTGTGGCAAACATTGTTGAGCTTCAGCACCAGATAGAAATTGTCATTCCCTGTTTATAAAATGTTTCCCATCTTGGTTCCTCCGCCAGATAAGCTCCAGTCTATTTTCAGCATCTGCCCATACAACAGATGCGTTCATTCACATCCATTTAAGCTTCTGCTACAGGATTTTTTCACTGACATCCTTTTTTTTTCCACCGACAAAAGTGTGATGCAGAAGACTTGTACCTATTGTAGATTAAATGTGAATTCACTCCCTGTAGAAAATTGAAGCAAACAGACAGGCCCCATTCTTCCCCACAGTACTTCCTTATAAAGCACTGTATGCACTGTATCTAGTCCCCACAGCTCCATCGTGGTGAACTTTTCCAGACTGCGAAACTCTGACATTAGTGGTCATTATTCATGCAAGGACATTGATTTAGATGTGTTTCCAAACGTATAATCCTTAACACAAAGTACCCAACCCTAACCTTAACATAAGCCTAATTGTAACAGTAATCCTTCAAGCAGGCAGTCACCCTTCACTCGGGGGCGAAAACCTCCTCACATGGCCTGAAGTGGACCCACTGCTGTTATTTCTGCCTCCTGCTACTGCACATGAGAGATATTTTTAGGTCAATACTTGACAAACATTTAAAGGTGATATCACAACCAATAAACCTCTGTGAATATCATTGTGAATATTGCACAACGTTTTCAGGCAGTCAGGCTTTTAGTGAGGAGGATTTCCCACACTCAACTGCATGTGTGTAGGAAGTGTGGACTCTCTGATTATGTGCATTGTGTGCTTCTGGGAAGAGAACGGGCGGCTGCTTGCTCTTCTATTATTAGCCGACACGCACCATAACTAAATGGAATATATTTTACAAATGTTACGGAACATTATTTGAATATGGTGAATGTGAATGTGTGTATCATCCTTTCTCCTATCATCTTACTCTCTACCAGAAAGTGAATAGGCTTTTTTTCCCCCTTAAATGTCAAACTGTCCCTTTTTAATAGAATTTAGGCTTATTGGAAATATAATGTGTAAAACATCTGTCATGGCAGCAAAGGTCAGGCTCGGATTTAAATCTGTATAACATTATGCACAGTAATCAGTGATGGGATCTCTTGTTCAGCATCACAAGTTCATGGTAAGGAGCCCTATTCCTTAGCTGTAGGTGTCATTAGCAGTTAGAGGTGCTAAGGTTGTTTCAGCACATGGATAGTGAATGTGAAAGAACGTTCTAGAGATTCTAGTCTTGTTCCATGAAACTCATGCGTCACACTGAGACTTGGAACTTGTACTGGTCTTATGAAAAGGCACTAAAGAATTTCATATAATCTTCTTTAATATGTTTCCCTCAGTGGCATGCTAAGTAGGCTTAATTGTCATTTTTCTCCCCGTGCAGCTACGTACGGCGTGTGCTCTGGCGGTTGGTGTTGCAAAGGGATTTGTCTAAACTGACTAACTTGATAATGGCGGATCGCACCTATGTGGTTTTCTGCTTCGTCCCCACTCCGCCGCCGAATTTGATTTAATCCATATGTGGAAGTGAAGGAGGTCGTAGTAGCCTCCTCTTCCCTCTGAGCTCCAACACCGAGTCTAGTGCAAATAGCAGTCATGGTTGATTACCACTCCGGGGTTGTGACATGGTGAAATCTCAGTCAGACATCCAAATAGCTCTTAATTAAGTTCACATTTGATTACTCTGCTTTGCCTAATAGGTTCTGCCTCTCAATACCACAAAGGCTTGTGTAGACTAACTGAGTCTGACCTGTAAAATCCAAACAATCGCAGGCAGGACTGTGTTGTCCTGCATGACGGAGCTTCATTTTACTTGGCAGCTTTCGCCAGACATGAGCACATTCCTGATGTTAATTCTCCTCAGTTCTAAGTGTATGCATAACACACACTTATGTAGACTTACAAGCACACAGACTGTCTTAGAAAACTCACAAAGTGTCTCATAAAAATAAGATTCGTCCAGGAACAGCCAGGCGGGTACACAGGCAGACAGAAACCTCCTCAAACTTTCACTCATGTTGCTATTTTTTCCAAAATATTGATATAATAATGTGGATGAGTTCTATGAAAACATGATTATGCTTTGTCATGTTCTCTCTTTTTCAGTCCATATCTAAATTCTGTCTGAATCTTTGTTCTCTCATATCACCATTCAGTCACTAGTGAATAGACTTCCACAGCTCCTTCAAACTCTGCCGGAAAGGTTTATTTAAGAGGCACAGCTGGGGCCTCTTTTTCTCTGTTTTGTAACATGACAAATTGGAAAACTTTTTTTCCCTCCCTCTTCTTTCTTCTCACTCTCTTCCATTACAAAATCCCGAAGCGTTCGTGCCTGGGCTGTGGAGGAGGATGAGGAGGTGGCAGGCCGCAGCCAAACCAGCAAATATACTGTAGACTCTTCCCTCATTTTTGGCCCTTAGCAAACACCCCCCACCCCCTTGTTCAGCCGCGAGGTCAGGAAAATAGACTCCTGCCCCTCGCTCTCTTTCTTCTTTACCGCCCTCTCTTCCTATACGTGCTTGTTCTGGCTGTTTGCTGTCTCATTACTTTCCAAACTCGGTCTCGATGAGGGCATTGTCTGCAGAGGGCTGTAATACCCCTGGACACGTAATATTAAAAACACATTTCCCACGTAATATTTTTCATGTCTGAGTTGTTTGTCATCAGTTTCCGTCTGAATCGCGGTTGTTTTGTTTTTTTCTGTTGCATTATGTCAAGATGTTTAGTCAAGTCAGTTAAAGTGGTTCTATTCTGGTCCCTGGATCTCAGTAAAGTGTGTATCAAGGTTTGGCCCAGTGGGTGTCAATGTCGAGATGATTTACATACAATTCAAGCTGTTTATCTTGCCCTCATATAAACCTCCCTCTCCTGAATATTTGAAAACATGAAGGAGCTTTATCCCTTCCAGCAGCAGAGAATTTGGGACAGTAGGACCATCCTCACCCTTTCACAAACCCGTGAAGTGTTTTACTGGCGTGAGTACACGCTATCTTCGGTAGACTAAACTTGATGTTTTTTCTCCCAGCAGACATTGCAGTAGTCTCTGTAAGCATTTTGAATAATTCACTATGCAGGCACTTCAGCCAGCACACCCACCTGGTGCTTTTGTGTGGCCTGCCAGTTTTGTTATTCTCAATAGTTTTGGATGAACCAGCAGCACCAGTTACGATTATCCAAAAGCTAGAAAGCATCACCTCCTCAGTTCAGAGGGAATGTAGCCTGAGGAAGTTCATCCGGTCTGTGTGTAGTAAAGGAAAGCAGCTGCTTTCATGTTAAAGCATGAACTTTATGCAAGCACAAAATATTCTTATGAATATGTTGTATTTCTCCTCCTCCGTCCTTTTTGATCTGTAATAGTCATACTGACGTATGCACGGTGTGGATGTGAGTGACTTGAGTTCACTAAAGCCAAGGGAAAAGTCAGCTCAAGTATTTCACCGGTAGATTCCAGATTATGAACTCAAAATGAGTCTGTCAGAGTGACAGATCTGACCTCAGGATAGTCATCCATAACGCTGATGTGAAATATTCTGCAAAAGTTGAGTAGAGTTAGATTTTTTTAGCCATGTTAAAAAAAAACAGGCTCTAGAGATGGCATTGTCCATCTGTCAGTCCTTCTGTCCACCACTGAAGTATCTCAGCAATTGTTGCATGAACTGAACTGTGTCTGACTTTTCATAGACCACCAACATCAGGCTCAAATTGATTTAATTAGTCTGATATTTAAGTTTTCAAATTCCTGCGAAACTAGCGACATCTGCATCAGCTTTACTTTGTATTTTTAATGCTAACATATGCTAACATGCTAAACTAAATCGGTGACCATGGTAACCATTATACTAGCATCAGCATGTTATTACCAAAATCACAACTTGTTACCAAAGGTGACCGGGCCTTCGCTGTTCGGGCTCCTCGGCATTGGAAATCCTTGCCTGCAGATCTCAGGCTGGTAAACTCTGTTTCTTCTTTTAAACCTTTTCTGAAGACTCACTTTTATCGCATGGCCTTTTATTGACTGTTGTTTTTATTGTATGTTTTATCTTGGATTTTATTATTTGCATCCCTGTTTTTATTGTAAAGCACTTTGTAACTTTGTTTTTGAAAGGTGCTATATAAATAAAAGCTATTATTATTATCATTTTGAGCATACTAGCATGTAGTGCTTAACTTAAAGCACCGTTGCAACAAAGTTGAGCCCCACAGAGCTGCTAGCATGGTTGTCGACATTTAGCCTCGGTATACTGAGGCTGATAGATGGTTTGCAGACAGTTAACTGATCCCTGTTGGTCTGGTTTCTGGTGTGCCTCCACTCTGAGGATTGAGGGCTGGGTAAGTTACAAAACAGCAGATCTAGAACTGGTACAGACTTTCTTGTGCAGGGGAATTTGAATTGCGGCTGCCCGGTTGAAGGAACGTCTCCCTGCACGGTACCTTTACACGAGCTGGCTTTGAAGACTGGATTCCATACTGCTCAGGCCTCCTTTCAGCACCACTGTTGACACCACTTTAAGTCCGCCTTCAGCTCTACCACTGTTGAGTGGTGTGCGATGAGGCGGTAGTCTCAGTGTCTGCTGGAGCTTTGTAGTGCCCCGGTTGATCTCAGAGGGCAGACGGCCAACTTATTTATAGCTCTGATGTGGGTGTCGGAGGAAATGGGGCTGTGGCTGGGGGCGAGGCTTGTGTTTGCCTTAGTTGAGTACTCTTCTTCCCGACATCACTGAGCTCATCATGGAGCACTAGCAGACAGGGGTGGGGGCAGAGTGCAGTGGATGTGCAACCGGGCCCAAATGGCGATGACCCAAAGCATTTTCATGCTGCCTCCACTTTGGTAAACACACAGGCAGCTCATTGATAGCATGTGTGACATTCCTCCATCCCATCTCAGTATCCCGGCCCAGCTCAGTCTGTTCTCAGGTCCTCAGGCCTGTCCCCAGCTGTGAGAACCCCCCCCCCTCCTTTCACCCCTTCACTTGAAGTTAACACCCACCTCTCCATTTGCTCTCATTGCTGCAGTTCATCTACTTTTTCTCTTATGCCATCCTGCGTCATATCCATCTGTTTCCCCACTTTCTTTGCTTCATCCACTTCCTCACTATATCATTTCCTTTTCAAACAAAAGACAAATACCTAAGAGATCTGTCGTAATGTGCACCACATCGCAAAACCTTGAAAAGTCAGACAAAGCCTAAGTTATGTTTCGCTACAGTACAGATATCACCTGGATGTAGTATTTCTAACCAGATAAATCCAAAGCTAGCTAGATAAATCCAGCCAGGCAAGCTTAACTGTGTTAACTGCAGGTCTGATTAAACCATAAACCGCTTTCAACATTTATCTTGTTTCATGGTCTGCCACAACCTGCAGTACAGATAATGTTAAAGAGCAGGAGAGTCTCTTGTTACTCAGCAACATACATTCTCTGTCATTATCATCTGGGCTAGACTTACATCACGCAACACAAAATCAATAAATGCAGATGCAAAAAAAAAAAAAAAAATCTTAAAAATATATACATGCACCCAGTGTCTGAACAGTAAAGTCCACTTACAAACTGTCTCTACACACTGTAAAGACAGAATACAGTTTTGTGATCCAGGTG
This sequence comes from Seriola lalandi dorsalis, assembly GCF_002814215.2. Lineage (NCBI taxonomy): Eukaryota > Metazoa > Chordata > Actinopteri > Carangiformes > Carangidae > Seriola > Seriola lalandi. Next base: position 1,275,369 of record NW_019525245.1, on the reverse strand, counting down.
TGGATATTTGTCAAACCTTTCATTTCATACCTAACAGCGCTGGCTGAGGAGTAACGGTACACGTGTGCGAATAGAAACTCCAAGGCATCAAAAGACTGCAGAGCCGTTGAAGCTGACTATCAGCTGATCCAGTGACGATCCCGCCGTGCTGTCGTCATCAGAAAAGTGATGGCACTTTAGATGACGGCTGAGAGGAAAAGATGTCTCATTTCCTTTATTTTTCTTCCCTTGCTAATTTACCTCGCATCTCTCCTCACATCTCGTGTGGAAGACAGTAAGCACCCAAAGTCTGTAACTTGCCTCCCTGACCAAGCAGTGTGGTTTGTTGCTTCCTGGAATCTCTGTGTTTGAGTTTTTTTTTTTTTTTTACAAGTGAAAATTAGACGAGGGACATAAAACCAACAGTGGAAAATCGTGTGCAGGGAGAGGATAAAAGGCCCAAAAGAGATTTTTCATTACCGTTGCCTAAATTGTATAAAACAGTATTCACAACGTTGAACAAATATGCATTTACGTTCATTGCTACTGTATATTTTTAAGTCTAGTTGTGATTGGATGACATGGGACTGACTTTAATGGCAGGTTTGAACATGGCCTTTGTCTCCAGCTAGCTGAGGTGGCGGTACAGTAACTCTTCCTGCTGCATGGCTTCACCTTCAGCTAGCTAACCTCCTAACCCACTTCCCCTCTTCACTGATATCCTCCTGTCAGCATCTCGTGGTTAAGTCTGAGGCAGGTGTGTGCTCTTCCCAAAGCTATTATGAAAGCGAAATTAACAGCGCGTTGAGTTCAGAACATGTCGGCGTCTAAATAAACAATAGACAATAGACGGATGCACCACAGCTACCTGCTTGCTATGGCTGGTGTTGATACGTCTAAACAAACAAACAAATACACAGGCGCGCACGCACCAAAGAAGAAGGATGAGGAGCAAAGAGGAAACGCTGTAACACAAGCCTGGTTGCATTTCATGAATAATTCAAAACCTTGTGACTTCTGAGACACACACACACACACACACACACACCAATCGCAGCGGTACAGGGAGGAGGATAAGTGAGGAGTGTGCGAATGTGTGCAGCAATATGTCAGGTTGAATTCATGGTATTTAGGTTGAGTTCCATTTCAAGATTCCTTTCACTGCTGAAGTTTGAGGCCAGCTTCAAATGTAAATACAGTCATCCTGTTTATCCTGCTTCATCCCATCATCCACCCCTATTCTACCCCCCCACCCCCTCGTCAAGCTGTATGCCTAAATATTCTAAAGGTTACAATATCAACACTCGTCTACTCACCACACTTCGTGAAATAACAATAAAAATGTAAATGATCAGTCGTATCAGAGGGCTGAGGGTCGGTGGAAGAATAACTGCTGATATTCCCGCGTAATGACGGAGATGAAAGAAAGGAATGGGAGTCGAGTATTTATAAAAAGAATTAAAAAAAGTCCTTTTGTCGGCTGTAGAGGGAGAACAAGGCGCAGAGAGAAACATGAACTCAGATGATACAAAATTAGTTCACTCACGTGTTAATATGTTAATAATGTGCCTTTGTAATCTTCAGTGTTGGCTAGTAACATGCTAAATAAGTATTTCTTCTTTCATGAGTGCTGAAAAAAAACATACTGCAAATCACTGCAAGTGTTGGTCAGGTTGATAAGCAGGACTACAAAAACCAACTTCCTGTTCACCTGCATGCACCTGTCCTTTTCACCTTTTCACAAGTCTCCTGTGCCTCCTTTGCAGTGTGAAGTGTTAGGAACACAGCCTAACATTTGGTAGGTGGAAGCCTCCCTAATGGCACAAAAAGTAGCTTAAACTATACTAACCCACTCAAATCCATTTTTACCCACCCAGTTGAAGAACAAGTACCGCAGTCTGGCAACACTGCCTCCAAACCGTAGGCTGGCTGTGTGTTAAACCACATGAAATAGTCCCGTCTGTTTGACATTGCAGGAGTTGCAGTTGTTGGAAAGCACCTATAGAGCTGTTCAAATAGAGAGTTATTACTCCTGCTGATCAGATGTTAATAAACCTGTAGTTTAGGGCTTGTTTATGTAACCAGCAGAATATGAATAATGAAGTCTATGTCTAAGTATCCACTGGTGTCCTTGCTTTTCTTTGCTTTTCATTGACGTATGTTTAAACGGACAGTTTAGAGGCTCAGATCTGCTCTCCCATTTTCCACTCGAGTTTGTAAAACCCCAAGTTCTGAGTTGAAAATATAATTTACTCAAGTAAATCCAATTATTATTTTCTCTCTCTTAATTTTCTTGTCACTGTTTTTTTTTTTTTCCTGACAGAAAGTGTGAAGTAAGACGAGTCACCACTCACCAGTAGCCTCCCCTGAACGCCTCTGGGTGACTCAGCTTTGTTGCTTGTGTGGAAACGTGTGTGTTGTTCTGACTGGACTTGAATTAGTGTGGGTTCGAATACACCCCCGCCCCCCCCCACCCCC
>NW_019525245.1:1271263-1272889 GCF_002814215.2 Seriola lalandi dorsalis | reverse complement strand
CTTTACCCCCCCACCCCCACCCTCTCTGGAAGGTTGGATTGACGGGGAAATACATGATAGGGGGGAAATTCACTGAACAAGATGTTCTTTTATATCTTCCAGACGTGCTGCATCACTGCAAATGGCCTGGGAACACTGACCTGGATATTTAGGTGCAGCAGGTTTATGCAAAGCCTTTCCAGGCCTGCATGACCGTGTGTTTTGGTTTTTGTGTATCCATTCTCTATGCTCTCTATCACGTCGCAAACTTTCCGGAACCTAATTAAGGCCAGCGAGGGCCACTATTGGCTCTGAGCACAACAGATCCCGCTTGCTAATGAGACCTCAGGAATAAAGATCAATGACACAAAAGGGTTTTTCTTTTTTCAGATATCTCTCCTTCATTATTTCACTTTTGTCTTTGTCTCTTTTCAGCTCCAAAGACCTGCAGCCCAAAGCAATTTGTGTGTAAAGATGGGGTGACGTGCATCTCTAAGGGCTGGCGCTGTGATCGGGAGAAGGACTGCCCCGACGGCTCTGATGAGGAGCCTGATGTTTGTAAGTCTGTCAGAGTTGAAACAGTCCAGTGTATTGTATCCAGATGTTGCAGGTTACCATCCTGTCTACCACGATCATGATTCTGTTACATCTGACTCCACAGCAGAATGAAGTTTGGCCGACATTTAACCATTCAGGGGGGATAATTGAAGCCTAGAGGGAAAAAAAGCTTTTATTTAGATATATATATATATATATATATATGTCTAGATCTGTGTATCATATAATCTGAAGTACCCCTTGGCAAGTGGGGCTACGACGCTTCTTTTAAACATCATGTAGTAGATTTTTTCACTCATTCAAGTCTTTAAATTCAGTGGAATAGGAAAAAGCTCTCACTGCTTATCTCCTCTGATATGAATGGAGGAGTGTTTAAGGCAGGTTCAGATAGGGAGCATTTCCCAAAACCAGTATCAATTTAAATGTTAGCCTTTGATTTCTTTCATTACAAAAAATGCAAACTCATAGTTTCGGTCATGTAACATCTTCAGCCTATCTGTACAGAAGATGTTCTTTTAGTAATGTAGAGTATGGTTAGAGTTGAACATTATTCAGCAGCTGCCAGTGTTTGAATTTGAATTTGAATTTTTAAAAGACTTTTTTTGCAATACCATGGCTGTGCTTATACGTTATTGTAGCGTTTGAACCCTCCATAGAGACTCTAAAAGCAGTCATCGGCTAACAGACTGAGATTGATGGGCAATTACATTTATTTGGCTAACCACAGCCAGGCTGGAGAAAACAATGGGGTGTTTTATCAGCTAGCGAGAGAGGTCATTTTGACTTCAAACAGTCCTGTCATGCCCAATTAGGAGATTTACAAAGTTTGTCTTTCTTTGTTGAATGTGATTTCCTTTTGCATTCAGAGCCACAGAGGATGCAGTCATGAGACAAAACCAAACTGAAAGTAGCACTAAAAAAAAAAACAAAAAAAAACAAAAAAAAAAAAACGGCTGTCTTAATTAGAGTTGAGATGCTTTGAGGCTGAATCCCTGGGAAGTGAATGAAAGCAGCAGTGTCTTTTTGGTCGAGCTCTTAGACTGAAACGCCTGTAGTTTTCTAAGAGGACAGAGGGCTCTGGGTTGGGTG
>NW_019525245.1:1250074-1271243 GCF_002814215.2 Seriola lalandi dorsalis | reverse complement strand
GGAGGGGTGGGGGGGGCAGTTTGTGTGTGTACACGAGGCCGGGTGGTAGAGTGCTATAGCTGCAGACTAGATGCAGAGACTGTATGAGAGTAGGTCTGGAAGTCATTAGAGACTCGCCCAGAGCAATGGACAAACCTGCTGTTTTTCACAACCTGCTCTTTCCCCTCTTCTCTTCTGCGGGCCAGCCTCCTTCCGTGTCTGTATCTGGGACAAAAACACAGTGACTCCATCTTCTGTCTCATGCTACTCCCTCTAGCTTATGCCAGATCCTCTCAAAAACAACCAGTTATGGGACTTATGCTCTAGAGGGACCTGCCTTTACACAGGGTCAGTGCAGTAAACCCGAGTCCAAGTCCAAGAGACAAAATAAAATGCCAGTTTGATCTTAGCTTTTTTTTTTTTTTTTTTTTTTTAGAATTCAGGTATTTGAAGATTGACGAGATTGTTCTTGAGGAAAGTTGCCAAATGCATTACAAAGGTGGGAGTAAAAACTTTTATCTGCCACTTTAGAGTTTGACCAAGCACAGAAGTCAGTCCAGAGGGTTAAATAATATATAAGGGTGGCTTTAATTGGAACTGTGGGATACACTTGGAGAGCTGTCCTTCATTAGATTTAACGGGTAAGTCTGGTGATATTCTGTAGTTTTCTCTTTGTCAACAAATCTCATGAAAAGATCAACACCAACAATGAATTCATTATAACAACCAGCATTGTCTGAGCAGCCAAAGCCTCTCACTCCGTGCCATAGAGCTCTATGGTTTTTCAAACAAAAAACCTTTATGGTTGTCTCTTCATTATGATAAACATGGGAACTGCAATTAACAGTTACTAATGCACAAAATCCAAAGTGTTATGAAATTTTTTTGAAATTAAAGAATATATTTGTGACCTTTTTTATAAAAAGGTCCTCTTTGGTAGGAACCATTGGCCTTGGGGCTGCTTGTCACAGACAGGAAAGGAAATTTGAAAACAACTAAAAGATGGACAGATGCTCTGGATTTGCTGACAACTTAAGAATGACGTCACCAGCCTTGTTCTATACAACTGCTGAGACATCCTGGTGGACAACGCTTTGGGAGGCATGACACGTAACCACCACATCTATCAATCAGTTCCAACCTTTGTCGCATCTCTTTCCCCAAGTTTCCTTTTGCTCTCTACTGTCAAATTATCCAATAAAAACAAGATGGCATTTGGAAACAAGTAAAAAAAAAAAAAAAAAAAGTATTTTTTTACAGATGTTGGGTGTCGAAGTTGTAGAGCGCTAAGTGAATCTCCACCCAGTTAAATGAGGTTGATTTGCATAGCTCATCATATGTATAGGCCCTATGTCCTACACAAGAACTTGAAATCCACTTTTGTTACAAAGATGGAAAATGAACACTGATTGAAATGCCAAGCTGTCCAATGAAAACGTATCATACATATGTTTGTACAACACCCATATATTGAGTAACATTTGTAGTTTAATTGTTGTGATAAAGGGCGCTTTTGCAGATGCTTCTGGTTTTGAAAGATGCATGAGAGAGGTTTATTTATTCACTCATGTGGATGGGGCTTCACAGTGGCCTTTGTTGGGGTGTTGGCTATTGCCAGTGAAGTCAGCCTATGTCCAGTGCAGCTGCTTTGCCCTGCTGTGTAACCCCCACAATGCTGTTCTTTGTACCCCGGCGTGCTGGGTCAGACTGGCATAGAGGGATGCTGAAAGAGTAAAACAAAAACAAAATGGTTGTCTGGGCATATGACCTTTATGTAGCACTTTGATCTGGATTCCTAATCAATGAACAATTGAAAGCCATGTAATGAAGATAAATACCCCTGTCCGTAGCCTTGAGGTAGGGTGTAGGCTCTTGTAGAGCTGCCTTCTCCCTGGGCTGTAGACTTTATTAGGGTTCCTAAAACATTCCCACATGCAGTGAGTGTGCCCTGGAAACACAGGAAGTGTGTAACGCTGCAATGACGTCCCCTGCCCCTGTCCTTTAATAAGGGCAGTTTTATAGACAGTTCCCACCTAGGCTGCAATTAGCGCTTTAGGAGATGAAGCACTTTTGTAACGGCCACTTTCAGAGTGGAAAACATAATCTTTTATGATGTAATGTACATCTCATTGCCTCCTGTCAAAAAAATGAAAGACTGCCTTGAGAAGAAAGAAAAGTGTGCGTTTGTTTTATCATTGATCTGTTTGCTCAGAAGTTAGACCCACAGCAGTCGTAATGAACCATGAGGGGGTTTATTGTTTGGTGTGTATTTTTTTAGTGGTTTCATTTAACAGCCAGTTGACCCAAAGCCAGTGGTTACGCAGTGCATATATGGAAGAGGAAGTGATCTGTTTGATCCTGCTACTGTCTCCTTAAAGCAGCCACCACCCAGTCCAGATAGCCATCAACATGTCAAGGAAAACAACCCTTGCTCAACATGAAAGAGTCTTTCACCTGCCAGCACCTTGTTCCTGCAAGTGTGAGTGCATGTGCAGATTTCAGTCTGCCCTCTCTCCTCTCTCTCTTTTATACTCGTTTTGTTTTTCTGTGCCTTTTTAAAACAGGGTTCAATCAAAGATGCTTTTAAACTGTGTTTTTCAAATGGCATTCCCCTAGTAGTCACTAACACATACACACATAAACACAAATATCAGTGCGAGCGTTACATCACACACCTTCAGAGGAGAGGGCTTGTCACCATGAGTGTGCAGTTCTCTGAAACTCATCAGTCCATGTGACATGAACGCCATATATTTTGGCAGAGAGTTGGGTTTGCACTAAATTGGGCACAAAATGTGATACATTGTAGTAAGTTATGTGTCAGATTATACTTTTATTGAATTAAAGAAGTAACAAATCCAGAATACTGAAGCCTTCAAAGTAAGAGGAACTATTTATAAAATGCAGTGATGCGCTCTAGAACTATTATTTTATTTACTGAAATTAGGAAATGTGTCCAGAATACTTTAAACCTGCATTCATGGATCTCAACAAGCTGTAAACATGAAAAATGACATATCTTATGAACGTGTTGAACATGTTAGCCAGCAGTTGCCTATTTACACATCCATAGATAGACAATCAAAAAACATTAACACTTATTAGAGTTTTGTTTCTTTCTGGTGAATTTAAGTCCAATATTCATTCTCCTTTTAGCTCTGTTTAGGTCTCCACCGACTCCTGAGGGACATATGAAGCCTATATCTGGCTCTTCAGCAGCTAAATGCTTCATGTGCTTGTTAGCTGGCAAGTAGCTAGTCGCAAACTTTGCTGGGCAGGTGCTCTACTGGTTATTTACCAAAGGTTTTCCTTTGGAGCGCTCTGGTAGCCGAATGGTTACTGAGCACAGCACCTGTGGTTTAATTCTGGATTCACTGCATGTCACACCCCTTCTCTCTCCCCCATGTGTCCTGTCTGCCTCTATAATGGTGACTGTCAAATAAAGGCAAGAACCTCAGAAAAATAATCTTGAAAAAGGATAATTCTCTGTCGGTTCATTCATCCACAAGCAGCACCTTTCATATTACATGTAGTAAAACTTTCCATTGTTAATATAAAAGAATTAATTAGACAACCCTTACAGTCAAATTAAATTGCGGAGTGACATGTATAATTTGTTTGCCAACGTATTAAAAATGAAATTCTTCCAATCCAATTCCTCTGTCAATTTAAAATTGAAAATATTTTTAAGATATGTGATCTTCATCTGACAAGGTTCAGAGTATATGTACAGTCAAGGCCGAAATTATTCATACCCCTGGCAAATTTTGACTTAAAGTTACTTTTATTCAACCAGCAAGGTTTTTTTTGACCGGAAATGACACAGGCTTCTCCCAGAAGATAATAAGACGATGTACAAGAGGAATCATTGTGGAAAAAAATATTTCTCAGCTTTTATTTACATTTGAACAAAAAGTGGCATGTCCAAAATTATTCATACCCTTTGCAAACTGTCACAGTCTATGGGAAAATCAAAAGTTCTAAAGCATCTTAATTACCCTGATTCAATGGGAACAGCTGTTTTAATCAACTTAACAGGTGAAAAACCGCAGCTCTCTGGAGTTGGTTTGTGGACAGTCATGGCTAAGACAAAGGAGCTCACTGAGGACCTGCGGCTGCGCATCGTGGCTGCTCACAAGTCAGGAAAGGGCTATCAGGCCATATCTAAATGTTTTCAAGTGCCAGTGGCTACAGTGCAAGATGTTCCGCACTGTGGAAAATCTCAGAGGACGTGGTCGGAAGCCAAAAGTGACACCTGTGCTGGCCAGGAGGATAGTGAGAGAGGTGAAGAAGAATCCAAGGATCACCACCAAGGCCATTCTGGTGAATCTGGGCTCTGCTGGTGGCAACGTCTCAAGGCAGACAGTCCAACGGACACTGCACACTGCTGGGTTCCACGGACGCAGACCAAGGAGGACGCCACTTCTCCAGATAAGGCACACAAAAGCCTGCATGGACTTTGCAAATGATCATCTGGACAAAGAAGAAGACTTCTGGTCTTCTGTTTTATGGTCAGATGAAACAAAATTTGAATTGTTTGGCCACAATGATGTATCCTTCATTTGGCGTAGAAAAGGAGAAGCCTTCAACCCTAAGGACACCATCCCCACTGTCAAACATGGTGGTGGGAACCTAATGCTTTGGGGGTGTTTTTCAGCCAATACACCAGGGAACCTAATCACAGTAAACGGCACCATGAAAAAAGAGCAATACATCAAGATTCTCAACAACAACATCAGGCAGACTGCAGAGAAACTTGGCCTCGGGCACCAGTGGACATTTCAGGACGAGAACAACCCAAAACACACAGCAAAAGTGGTGAAGAAATGGTTAGCGGACAAAAACATTAACATTTTGCAGTGGCCCAGCCAGAGTCCTGACTTGAATCCAATTGAGAATCTGTGGAGGGAGCTAAAGATTAGGGTGATGGCAAGGAGACCCTCCAACCTGAAAGAGTTGGAGCTCATCGCTAAAGATGAATGGGCAAAAATACCAGTGGAGACATGCAGAAAGCTGGTCAGCAAATATAGGAAGCGTTTGTTTGCTGTAATAGCCAATAAATGCTTTTCTATTGATTATTGAGAAAGATATGAATAATTTTGGACATGCCACTTTTTGTTCAAATGTAAATAAAAGCTGAGAAATATTTTTTTACACAATGATGCCTCTTGTACATCGTCTTATATCTTCTGGGAGAAGCCTGTGTCATTTCCGGTCAAAAAAAAAACTTGCTGGTTGAATAAAAGTAACTTTAAGTAAAAATTTGCCTGGGGTATGAATAATTTCGGGATTGACCGTATATATATATATATATATATATATATATATATATATACCCTTGTGCTCTCCACACCCTTAAATAGACTAATATATATATATATATATATATATATATATATATTTATATATATATAGTCTATTTAAGGGTGTGGAGAGCCGGATGGGATCCACCAGTTGGCTGTTTTTAGATGAGGAGTTGAGGCCGGAGCAGAAGAGAGGGCAAAGCAGGCTGGCTCCTGAAGCAGGACAGGAGAGTCCGGCCTGTGTTCAGCCAAGAAAAGCGTGTCAGGGGTTTAAATTTTAAAAAGAGCATTATGTAATCTCAGCAGGGCTCTGCGCAGAAGGGGGTGGGGCAAGTCAGAGGCCCCCTTTGTGGGGGGGGGGGGGGGCTAGGAGCAAGCCTGGGACGAGAAGAGAGATAGAGCGGGGTTTATGATGTGGGAGAATGAAAGACACGAACAACAAAAAATATGAACATTTGGGTAATCAAAGCCCCCACCCATGCATCGTGAAGGTAGAGGCAGCTAGATGTCGAACACCTGTCGTTGCCTCATGGCTAATCTTTCTCTCTGTATGATGAACCACCTTCTGTCTGATTAGTAGCAGCAATAAATGACGTATGTATGTGAGAGTGCATTATTGAAGACACAGCTTGTCTCCTGCATCGGTGGTTTAACTTTGGTCTCCTCAGGTTTCTTGGCTCTTATGATGACGACCACTCTCATCCTCCGCTCCGACCCCCTCAGGCCTTTCCTGTCATTTGCATAGCTGTTTTTCTATGCGACAATTAGTCGTCTGTCCTTTGAATTAGCTTTCTAATGCCCTAACAAATGAAAATGACTTTCTGGAAAGCGGCTCGGTGCTTAATTTGTGACGATTAAAGTTAGTCTCTTGCTTTCTTCGTAAGAACTCTAAGCCAAAATAGACTAGGTGCCTTTCGGATATTTAGTCATTCTGGGGCAGCAGTATGGCTGCCTCTCCTCTTTTCTACAAGAAAAACTTGCACAGTACTAATAGTTTTAAGTTAATCCTCAGTCCATTGTGAGGAAATAATAGGCGAATGAATCAAATAAAGAGTATGTTCAGCCTCAGAAATAGAGTCACTACTTAAGAACTTTTTCCAGTAGGCAATAGGTCTATTTTTCTTCTCTCATCTGTGTGTTTGTAAGAGAAAGGAGGAGAAAAAGATGGAGAGAGTGTCTGTCTGATTTACATGGTATGTGTGTGAGAGGTGCTATTGGAACTTTTTGTCATCTGTTCTTTTATGCATAAGCTTAAGGAAGCGTGTGTGTGTGTGTGTGTGTGTGTGTGTGTGTGTGTGTGTGTGTGTGTGTGTGTGTGTGTGTGTGTGAGTGATGAATGGCAGAATATATTTATGTATTTCACCAATGATTTCCTTTCTGTGTAACTTTACTTTTCCTCTTTCATAAGCAATACTGATGTAGGTTCAATCTATTTCTTATTTTGGGGTGTCTGGTGGTGTTGTCCTATATGAATCATGGAATTTACTTTGCTGATAGAGCTGTTTGCTCAGTGGTTTCTCTGCCCTCAGGAGCAGTGGCGCTGCTGTGTTTGGAGAAAGCTCAGTTTGTTGTGCTTTCGAGAGCTGGATTTAGCCTTCCTGCTTTGCTTGTCACCCTGCCAGCCACCCCAGAAGCCCCCCAGGAAGGAATGAAAATGTGGTGTTGATATCTTGGAAGGAAAGGGGTGAGCAGAGAGCCAAAAGACCAAAGATCCCACCATCAAGTGCAGGGTGCAGAGGGGTCACACAGTCTGCCACCAGAGTTAAAGCCAGAGAGATGCTTATAATTAATTTAATTTATGATGTGAATTTGTATATAATCACTGTTATACTGATACTATGTGATGCCCTGGACAAAGGAAATACAGGTAGCTGAAAACAAACTCCTGTATTTGTGAGACACCCACAGCTGCAACTGGAGTGGCAGGTTAATGTGTTGTTTTTCACCTGCAGAGTGCTTATAGGATAGCTGTCAGAAATAAACAGAGCTGCAGTGCAGCCACTGTTACCCTCAGCGCTCTGCCGCTAGCTGTTGCTGCGCCTGCTCTCTTTGCTGCCTGTGAGCTTTCTGACAAGACTGTGTTGAGTAGCAACATCAAAACACAAACTCCCCATGTTAGCCGCTCTGTCCTCTCTTAACCTAAACGGAACTCTGCTGTTGTTGCCTCTTGTTTCCACTGCCGTGTCCTAGTTGTTTGGGGGTTTTGTTCCTTTGGCAGGGCAGACCATGGGGGGAGGTCAAGGGGTGCCTCGGGGGCTGCTGGGTCAGGATTCAGGGGCTCCGTCCAAGAATGTGTCATGTGGGCCAAGAGCATCACAGAAAGGGCCCGGCCAGCCTGTGGGGACATCAGTGGTCAGAGAAGCCCAGTTTAGTGTGTCACTAAGAGCTGCCGGCAGAAAAGTGGTGCGCCGATATTTATTCATGAGGTATATTTATGGATCAACATATTAAATTATTCATCTGCATCTGGATGGTTGACGTCTGTGAAAAGTGGTATGATTATTTTAATTATCGAATGCTTGACAGTAGAATGTGCTGTGTATCCACTATTGTTTCACATGCTGAAGCCTCTGCAGTATTTAAAATGAAACTGCAGGCAGTGGGTAGCCTCGTTGCTCTCTACAGTTGGCCTCATTCTGGCTCACATAAAGTCCCTCTTATGTTTTTGCTCTAGCACTGGCAGCATCTTGTTATTTGTTTGCGTGTTTGTTATTGGTTGAATGAGCATTGTGCCGACTAGCATATGGAAGGGAAGCATAAACTAGTGAATGGAAAATCCCCACAGCCTAACAAGCTTTGGGCTCAGGGACAGCCAGATCCAGACCCAGATCTTGACTCCTTCTCAGTCAGCTGGGCCTCCCTCTCCAACTGGAGAGGAAACACAGATGAAGAGACAGTTTCCACGATGAATAATTCTGCAAAAATGTTGCTGGTGAAAGAAAAGGCTCGAGAGTCAGAAAAAAGTGGGAGAAATCCGAGCAGATACAGTTACTAAGGAGACTGTGTCTTTAAAATATTAATCCTGAAACAGCACATAATTAGAAAGAGTCACCCCACCACCCCCCAACCCCTCCCCTTCATCACTGTGCCCCTGTGGCCTTCACCATTTCCCCCAGCTCTCCCTCCATGTGGCAGTGCCGCAGTTCAGATCAGGCTTCGCACGTGACACTGCTTACAACACCGGGGCTCAGCCAAGCTTTGTAGGGGGGCCACAGCCGATTTGTGTGATCCAAACAATGGCCTTAGTTCTCTTGTCCCCCCACCTCGCTCACCACCCGCTCTGCCCTCACTCCCTCGGACTGGAAAAGTGCATGTGATATACCTCTGTGTGTAGCAGCTTAAAGGCTCCGCTCGTGCAAGGTGTCTGAAATCCAGCGTGCCGCAGTGTTGTTTTGATAGATGCTCAAAGAAGAAAGGCTTTGTTTGGCTCTAGTGGCGACTGGGACTGGAGAAAAGTATTCGTCAGCTGCTACTCTACATTCAAAGAAACAACCTCTTTAATGCACTGCAGTTTGAGATTTGAAGTAGGGCTGCAGTTGTTGTTTGTACATCCTCAGGCAAATTTTTGAGTCAGACAGATCTATGGAAGAAGTGAAATCTTTTCCCGGTATCTGCTCACGTCATTGTGATGTTTGTAGCAGAGATGTGAAACCTTGGAACTACCTACGGTTCACCACAGGAAAAGAACAGTCAAATCACCAGCGTCGGTCTTCGACCTGCGGCACTCTCAGAAGGATAACTTGAATGGGTTAATGACAGAGATAATTTTCCTTTTCCCTAGATGCTGTAATTGAGCTACAGAACAGAGTAGTTGAAGCTGTACCAGCCCAGCCTGTGTAGATCTTTCACTGAACCAGTTGACGACCTGCATAGAGGAATAGAGCAAATAGAAACTTGTCAAAGGAAAAAAAAAAGGGTTTGGGCCTGCTAACCTGGCTCCCTCACAGTAGAGGAATGTTGAATAAAAGACCCTGTTTAATTCAAATTAGCAATGCCTTTTCCACTGCGGCCTCGCTGCCAGCTCGCACAAGAATGAAGCCTTGTGGGGCTCTGTCCACTTCCTGTGGATGAGGTGTTCCACTCGGTCTACTGTGTCTCCTCTCTGCTTTTTCTCACTTTCTCTCTCTCTCTCTCTCTCCCCCCCCCCCTCCCTCCCTCTCTTTGTCTCTTACAGTCTTCGTTTTCCACATATTCCTCTCACTCTCATACAGTTACTGTAAATGGGTCAACAGATGTTGGGAGGAAAATAATGGGAAGAGATAAAGAAGGAGAGGGAGTGATTTTGGAGGTGGGACAATGGGACAGTTTGACGTGCCACATAGGCAGAGAAAGATGAGCCCTGTAGAGGAGTGATCGGTTTCAAATAAAGTTCATGCGTGGGAAAAAGAAGTGGGAAAGAAAAGACAAAAAGCATCATGCTGCATCTTGGCTCTAGTTTTCAGTGAATGAAAATTGACTAACAAGACAAATGATCAATCAATATATCTCTCAACTTCTTACTATGTCTTTTAGAGAAACATCCCATTATCTGCCACGACTCAAACACACAATGCAACAAATTTGCTTGGAACAGGCAAATATTTCATGATTCATAACTACAATCCAGCCATTTGTGGTTGATCATCTTTTATAAAGACATAAATGCTGTTAAACTAAATCTGCTGTGGTTAACATTATTGTGAATTAGCAAGGCAAAATTTGCAGTTTGGCAATACAGCACAAGGTTGTGGGCAACACATCGACTGGACAGAAGCTGTGCTGAGTCATTAGTCTTTTTGTGGATGAAAGTCTGGTCAGAGTCACGAGGCAGGAGACTTCATCCAAGAAAAAGAGTTCAGTAATAAGGTCATTAAGGAGAAAAGCCCTCTGTGCTAAGCAAATGGTTTTAGCAGTATATTCACTTGTATGGTGAGTTCAAGCTGCATAGATTTAGTGTCTTAGAAGAGGAGGAGGAGTTTTAGGCCATACGCATATTCACCCAAGATGGATATGTTTTTTTACTCAGTCCTACTACTATACCAGGCCTGCATGCCAGGACAGTGGCGGGCTTATTGTCAGTGTTTTGCCTCTGGGATGGATGTGTGTGCTGTAGACGTAGTGAAGGTAGTCATTTGGCTAGGCCCAGCTAGGATAATGGTGTGTTTGTACTTCCTGCTAGTTTTCCCTAGTGGACATCTTATGCTGCCACAACGGTTCTTTGGATTTCTGCCTTGTGGTTTAGCCTGTCAGGTTGGCAAGAGGAAAAGATGAATGTAAATCCACGATGGATGAGAGGGCGGAAGAATTGGGAAACAAGGTAAAGGAACCAAAAAGCCAGCTTTAGAAAAGGAGGGGAACAGAATACCTGCTTTTCGTGAAACAAATGGCTTCATTTTAGAATCTGAACTGTCACTGACACATGGAAATGAATTTGTCTTACAGAGACGGTTGGTGAAAACAGACTGGTCTGAAAATATGTTTCCCAACTTGAAAATCAGAAGAAAGTTTTTTGTTTTCCCCGACGTTTCACATGCATCTCTGATTAATTACTGCAAAGTGACACTATGATGTGATTGATCAATCACTGTGCTGAGCCAGACACATCCTGACTTACATTGTCTCATTATCACTAGTTGCTGCTCTCAACAACTTCCTCCCCCATTTAATGACCAGCCTTTGTTGTGTGATTACAGTGCATCTGCTCTTGTTCCCGAGGGTTCATGTTATATTTAATGAAAGTGCAACGAGACGTTAGATAGCTGGGGTGGTCTTTATTTCAGGCAGGGCTGTGGGACACCCCGGTGAAGAGCATGGAGGAATTACACCGGTTTGTTCACCTGTTGATCAGGAGCGGCTTTATGATCTTGAGCATCTTTGTAGGAATGTCCCTGTTGGGCCACTGTAATTAATTGTCTGATAATATTTAAGGGTCTGTTATTATGCCTAACTAAGTTGGCCTATTGACTCTCAACAATGCTAAGCATGAAGGGTATTTCAAAATCAGTCTTAATCTGTTTTTAGTGTATTCATAGAGTGTTTGCTGCACAGCCTCTGCATGTTACCTCTGTCTTGTATCTGGGCGCAGGATGGTTTGTGATGAGACCCACCACAGTGCTGCCATCCACAGATATTAAGGAACAGATAGCTGGATGTGCACTCGCATATCAAGACAGGAGAGAATCATTTCTGTGTTGCAGCGGTCTGACAAATACGTTGTCAGCCGCACACGTAGAGCCCGCTGTCTGTCAGAAAGTCTGTCATCCACTGACAGAATGAAAGGGCGGTATTTTATAAAGATTGATTTTTTAAGCATTTCTGCCTTACTGAGCAGTTTGTAGTCAGGGCAAAATGGATGAAAGAGACAAAGAGAGAAGGCGTATGAAAAACAGCCCAGGGTAAACTCAACCATAGGAACTCATGGCTGCACGGTACAGTAATATATGCGTCTTCATGGCCCCAAAGAAATCTGCTTGCAACGGGGTGTTAGGAGTGGCACAGCTGGAGCTGTGTTCACAGGGAAGGTGGTGCAGTAATATCCATTTTGCTCTGACATACTGTTTGTGTTTCTGCCTGCTGAGAGTGGTGCAAATCCAAGCAGAAAGAACAATTTTAGTGACTTTCATTGACAGAGTTGCAGATAGACCTCTGCAAAATTCACAGGAGCCTTTTTTGGAAAAGCATTTTTACTTTGATATACAGCTCCATTCATGTACACATTAAATATACATCAAATAACAACCATCTATGTGAGTAAGGATCAAACTCTATCTGGGTTGTATTAATGGGTTGATTATAGAGCTGCAATGATAAGCTCAATCATTAATTTGTTTGACTGAAAATAAATCCGCAGCTATTTTGACAATTGATTCATTATTGAAGTATTTTTTTTAAGCAAAGGCAAAAAAGATGAATCCATAATGAACATAATCATTAGCATTAGTTGATTATTACCAATAATTTCACCCACATATATCTAGTCATCTTGTGTATTAACACACAGGTCAAACGGCATGTATAATCAGTAGATCTGATAAATAACCAAATAAATAGTTAATCAAGGGGAAACAATAAAAGAACCTGAAGTTTCTCATGTAAAATTTCTGAGGCTTTCCATAAATTTTGAAAACTGAACAGCACAACTGACAAGTAGTTATTTATGTGATGGAATGTTTCAGGAAAAAAATAAGGGAAAGGAAAACTGCATTTGAAAATAACACTAATTTGGTTCTTAGTGCAGTTTCGCTTTTCAGTTGACCGTATTCATGTTTGTTTTTTTTGTTTTTTCTCAGGTCCCCACAGTACAGTGTCACGGTGCCCTCCCAATGAATACCAGTGTGGAGGAACAGAGCTCTGCATCCACATGAGCAAACTGTGCAACGGGGTTCCAGACTGCACTGACGGCTGGGATGAGGGCCCACACTGCAGAGGTATCACTGTCACATTCATCCATGTTTGACTCTCTGATCACTTGAGTGTAAAAGGGGCTTAATAATACAATTCCTGTGCTAGAGCATCCTGTCTGTGTGAAGTCTGACTGGATTTTCTACTGTACTATTCATTATCGTACACTTCTCACTCCTGAAATCTTCACACTGTGAAATAACAGTGAAGTCACGGTAACAGATCGATTTATCACATTACGTGATAATATTGAACTGTGCCGTGTTCTGTGTTAAAACGGGCTGTATGTGTTGTTTTTTCCTCTCCCATCAAGCCACAGCTTTCTGTGCTTTATGGAGACACAACCAACTGGATGTTTGACATTCTGTATCTTTACCCTTTAACTTGAAGCCAGACAGTCATGAATTCATTCTGTTCAATACACTTTTAAAATAGAGAAGTTGTCATTCTGAAACCCAGAAATTAGGAAGTCATTTATGATGAGCCGAAAGAATGTAATCTCCTATAAAAGAATGTGCTGATGGAATACGTTGTTGTGCAAAAGACCTAAATATCTTCACTGGATGGATGAATTATTCCAGTACAGGGTGAGGGTCTAAAGGGAACTTCAGTTCATCTGTTGTTAGACATGTCTGTGCAAAGGTTAGCCGAGGAGCACAAGTGATGATAGTTCATCAGATGGCGCCCATTGAGCTGCTTCGATTCTCAAAGTGGTCTGAATCCTGACACAAGACCCATAAATGTTAGAATAGCCAGCAGAGATCATTACCACTGCAACATTGATATATACCCTGAAGTGTACGTTACACTTGAATAACCTTGATTGGTATTAATAGTAGATTTTCATTTGGCTTGATACATAAAAAAAACTGCCAGATACCAGCAGCTAAGATAAGGAATCAAAAACAAAAGATTGAATTATTATTTATTCCAAGGCTTTGGGATTTTCTTTCTAAAATTAAGAGCAAAATATTAACCTGACCATCTCTTGCTCTCCTGAGGTGGGCACCTGTCTTTTCCATATCTGTGTTTTTCCCCCCATCTCTCCACTAAAAACCTCTCCCTTTAAAAATGAGCTTGAATGAAATATTTATTAAAGAAACACGGAGAGAGAGAGGCATTGGAAAGGACATCAAATTTTAATGCACTTTCAGGCTGGCTGGACTTTGAGGTGAGAGTGGTCTTCTGTATGCGAGTGTGTATGTGTGTGTGTGTGTGTGTGTGTGTATTCACCTCATAGTGAGGATGAAAATCTGCCCACATGTGTGGGATGTAGCGGCTTACTCGGGACAAAAACAAGAGGCTCCACCAAGGTGGACCTATTATTTTAAGGCCAAGACTCTGTTTTAGTTAGAACTAAACTGAAAAGTGTGTGCGTGCGTATGTATGTGTGTGCGTGTGTGTGTGTGTGTGCGTGTGCGTTCATGTGTGTGTGTTCGTGTTCGTGTGAAAAATAGATATCTCCCCACAACATCTTTTGTATTCCAGGGGCTGTCAAGCATCCCATTCAGGGTCATCCAATTGATATGAGTGGTTTGCATTCAGAGCCAACACAGAACATTTTATTTGCTCCAAAATAAATATTTTGTGGTATGTGCCATGGTAGGTTGTTTACATTGTTGCCTATGTTGGTTTTCTAAACACATCTCAGTTGTTTGGTGCTCAGACTTGTTTTGGAAAATTCCGGGCACGTCTGTAATTTGAACTGTGGTTGTCCCAGCAAGCCTCTGGAGAGCAGCAGGAAAACTCGAGGACTTGTTGCCCGTCTGTAATATTCATAGCGTTGTATGGGGGTTGGCAGCAGTGCCTTATAGGTGTTTGGAGCTGCTCTGGCTCGAGTTTAACTTAATGATTGATTGATTTGGGAAATTCATTTGGTCAGTAGTGGGAAAAAAAATATGTACAGTACAGCAACAGAACTGTGGGCCTTTCTTTCTTTCAGTTTGAAAGCGCGGCGCCTCGAAGAAGAGATTCTTGATCCCGCTCTGCTCCTCTCTCCCCGGAGGTGTTGTGTTAGTGTGAATTGTCTACCAGTGTTTCTGGGCAAAGTGAATCATTTGTGACCGATAGATCTCAGGCTAGTTTGACATGGCTGTGTCTGTTTGACTATGACTCACTGTGCCTTGATTTATATCTCACAGGATGTGCAGCGCACCGTTAAAAAGTCTGCTAAGATTCCATTATGCGGTCAGTCAGCTGACTGGAAGGTGTGATTGAAGCGTCTGTATGCAGCCTTGGAGATGGTCGGGGTTTGTTTGCCTTCCACTCAGAAGTTTTCTATCTAAAATTTATTTGACTTAAAGGACCAATCCGTCTTAACTTCACATACATAACATAAAACTTCAGTGATATAAAAGACGAAAAAATGAATGTGACATTTTGATGTCAGTTACATAGAATCAAAGAACTGAAGTCTTTCTAGCCAGACTCATATTTTGTACTGACAATCAGCAGCTGCACACACAAAAATCACTTATAACAACCATATCAGTTGATGTAACAATATAAAAAATCGCTTCACTAAAGTGGGCTGAGTTTTTCTTGGCGTCGGACTTCACTTTGCAGCTGTATTAACAATAATCACAACATTATACATTTCACCCATTATTATTTTCTGTCCGTTTATATTCAGTTGCCACACTTTAAATACATAAGTGCAACCTGAAATCGAATGTATCTGAACTTTTGGTAAAGTTTGGCCTGGTGAAGTTTTAAGACTGCATCTAGCTCCTGTTTCTGTTCAGCAATTCTGTGAATGATATGATGATCTTCATGGGTTCAATTTTCATTCACAAATATCTCAAAGGTCAAGGCAGGCACAGGCTCTCGGTATAATGAGGATAATGTAGAATGGTGGTTGTTTCCTGTAAAGGATAGCCCTGCTTATGGGTGTGATGATGCATTAGATTGACAAACTGTAATTTTCTGCAAAGCTTCTGAAGATTTCGCTTTCAGATTCTTCTCCGTCATCTACTGGGCAGGGCCAACATTTGGTCTTCAGTAAACAAAGATTTATGGTGCAGCCCAGCTGGATGGGTTCTGAGAGCAGTAATGGATATTCACTTGTGACCAAAACAAACATTTAATCATGAGCCAAAATCCCTCACCCGAGGCTAAATGTGAAAATGTTTTGTTTGTTAGTTCTGTATCTTTAGCACCATTGTACTGAGCTGTTGTTCTCTTACAATTTCCAACTCAGAACACATTGCTCTCACCGATGACTCATTCTGGTTGAATAGATGTTTTTTTGTTTTCAGGGCCGGCACTGTATCTGCGAAGCTTTCGGTTCCTAAAATGCTGACATGTAGTCTCACTACATTCGACCACACGTGCTGTAGATCACATCTCACTTTTTTGCTCAGTTGATGAGTAACTGAATCTGAAGCTGAATCTGAATCTTTCAACGTGTGCCTCATTATCAGGCGCAGGCTGCAGAGAGTATTAGTTAAAAAATTTAGCCTCACACGTCAAGTATTTATGCCCCTCAGCCCCCTGCGGTGCTGTAAATATTCTCCACGAAATGAACAATGGCAGCTTCAGCAGCATCTGCTCCTGATACCTACAGGCATGCCATAAGCTTCTGTGTCTTCTGCCAGATATGAAGGAGGATGAATGAAACCTGAGTGATCACAGTATGATCTGTAGCTTTATTGTGCTGTTTTGAATGGATTATTACATAATTATGTACAAATCTACCTTCCATTAGAACAGTATGCAGTGTTTTCAGCCCAACAACAATGTGGACAACATGGGCGAATAATGAATAAACATCTCTCCTGTGTGCCCCCCCCCCTTGTCTTTCTCTCTTCAGAGTATATCTCCAACTGCTCGCTCATGGGTTGTCAGGAAAACTGTGGAGTGACTCCAGGAGGGCCTGTTTGTTACTGTAAAGGTGGTTATGAGATCAGCCCAGATGGAAAGATGTGTAAAGGTGAGTTCCTCCTGCGGTTTAGTACATGCTGCGAGCATAGAATCAATAAGCCACGATGGAAGGATACAAGATGATTCATCTTTATGTTGGTATATCTTTGTATTTTATTCCTGCATTAAAATGACAAACGGCTAGCAAATAACAGGATAAGAATTACCACTGGATGTGTGTAAAATGTAGTTTGCTATGCAGCATCAACAACAACAAACACAAGCTTACGTGGCGTACATGCTTTCCCCTCCAGTAAGTCCACATCAGTGCTGAAGTTCTTCCAGTATCCAAAGCAGTGTTTACTCAGGTTTTTTCGAGAAACTAAACCAAGTGCAGAGCACACAGTGGGTAGTTCAGGGGACGTGGGAGTGTGGGGCATTTTCTACAAAAGCCCGTTTGGAAACACTGAAATCTCAGGAGCCACTGAGGTTACAGAGGACTTACTGGAGTTGATGAGCAACACTTGCAAACCTCACTTATATAATGGTGTTTTTGTTCAACAAGCCAATAAAATATTACACCTTTTAATGAATCACAAATTCAACATGGTAAAAATAAACCAGAGATTAAATGCATAGTCGCATTGATGTATTTGTTAGTTAAGGAAAGTGAATACTCACAATCTGCACTTATACACGTTATCTGTGGAAGGGTTTATGTTTTTATTTTATCCTCTTTTTATGCTATTTCTGAACTGAAATTAGTTGTTTTTGTACTTTCACTAAGTAATAACACCATCTGTGGTTTTTGTTGTTCAGATTTTGATGAGTGCACTGTGTATGGGACCTGCAGTCAGTCCTGTACCAACACCGAAGGCTCCTACACCTGCTCCTGTGTGGAGGGCTACTTGTCCCAGCCAGACAACCGCTCTTGCAAGGCCAAGAATGGTGAGTACCAGCTGACAACAGCAGGACTGGATCACTGACTGAGGTTGTAGAGATGTTCTGTTCACGTTCCTCCTGTTTTACTCTTAGTTCTGTCCATCATGTTACATTTCCAGTGCCAGTAGACCGTCTGCCTGTCCTGTTGATTGCCAACTCCCAGAACATCCAAGCCACCTCCCTCAGCGGCACCACGGTCCACAGTCTGCTGTCCACCAGCACCAAACAAACCACAGCCATGGACTTCCTCTATGCTCAGGAGACAGTCTGCTGGATCCACGTAGGGGACTCCCCCTCATCCACACACCTCAAATGTGCCAAGATCCCCAACCTGAAGAGCTTCACAGAGGAGAGAGTCATCAACATCTCCCTCAGCCTGCACCGTGAGTACACCACAACACTTTGTATTACAAATCACACTTCAACCGGCATTCACTGAGCAGTAGCACTGCAGCTTAGAAGTCAGCACAGTATGATCTGCACAGGCCAGAGTACACAGCAAAATGACACAGCCCAATTCTCCACACATAATACATAATACTAAACGCAAAGCAGCTGCCTCACACTGCGGCACGGAAAAGTATTTGGGTGTTTATATCGTCATTTTTCAGGATTTTTTTAATTTTTTTTATTCCTGGAGGCCATACATAACATCAGTTGCCACTGCAAATTTCATAAGCCTAGTCAGCAAGTGCTGCAATAACAGCACAAAGGCCGGGGGGCACCGTATATCACCTGTGGCTACGCAGCAATCTGTCAAACATCTCATCATTTTTTGGCTGAATCTTCCACTTTTGGTTGTTGAGTGGTTTTTGTACACACAGTGAAAAACACCCCCAGACTTTTAACCATGCTCCAGAGAAGAAAAAAAATAAAATAAAGCATTTTGAATTTTAATTTGTACATCACTCACACTGGATCGTGTCTGACAAGCAGTCACACTTTTTCTCTTGCTTCGTATGCAAAGGAGGATGATGAATTCTGTATTTCAGTTCAATATCACTCAGAAAAGTATGTTCCATGCTTCCATTATTCATGCAGGTCAGGCTGAAGTGAAGCTGAGAAGTGATGCATACAGCAGCTGCATAAACTACTGCAGCAGAAGGACATTGATGCTATTAAATAAGCTGGTTACACATTTGTTTTGACACACACGCACACACAATTAAAAGAACATGCCCACACTGTATTTTCTAGATATTGGCCTTTACATTTTGTGGTTAAGAACAGTAAAAACTACATGAACCAGATGTTCTCAGGTCTGTTTTAAGTCCTGGTGCTATCTGATGTTTGGAATCCAACGTCATTCATTTTACAGCTCTGAATTTTAAGATAGGGGTAGTAAAGCCCAGCCATTGCACACAGATCCGGGCTGATCCTTAAATCAGAATAAATAGGTTTGTCTTATTTGCATCCTTTGTAGATTTGTGATTTGGCTCGGCCTGTTGCTCTCAAATTTTCACTTTTGAAGTCGAATGTAAACAGGTGGACCAAAAAAAAAAAGCCAAGAAGTGCAGCCAAAAGTGAGCCGGGCATCAATAGCTGTGGAATAGATGTGTCCTAAGGTTCTCTATGCTTGTGCACAGATATTATGGTAACACATTAAAAGCAGCTGTGTTTTTCCATGGGTTAAGTTTCGTTTCAGAAAACACAGAACATTCTTTTGTCTTGGAAAAAAATTGAAACTAAGTAAGAGGCGGGGATGTAAGTGGAAATGTAAGGAGCTTGATTGAAGGCAGACGTGTATACGTGCGTGCGCCTGATTGTAGACAACCTGTGGGTTTAAAGCTGCCACACCCACGGTCTGCCTCCCTTTATCACTCCTTTGCTTCACGCTGTGTATTCCCAGCCAAGTCACGGCCTGGCTTTTGGGCAGCTTGTTTTCAGTGAGTCAGAAGGAAAGCAGCAACAGAAACAACAACCTCATCCTGACAAAGCCAACGGGGACATCTCATTGTACTCTGGTTCTGGGGAGTTTGTTGACAGATGGTTTGTTCTTTCTGCACTGTCATACTTATCTGCAAACATTAATTAAAGAACTCTTGCCTTGAATCAAAACAACGCTGCACTCACTCAGTCATTATCTTTATATTCTCTTCCCTGTGCTTCTCTGGTTCTCACCACAATCCCTTAACTTCAATTCTGATCTCTACACAAAACTGAAATACTGTGGTTGTATGGAATAATACAGCTCAGTTTTAATCCTCTTCTTTCTGTTCCTCTGTTCTTTACTCGTAAACATTGCGACCGATCACATTCTGTCAGTGTGCAGCAGCTTGTCTCCATTCACGTCCTTTTTCCATGTGACTAAAGAACGCATTAACATGACAGAAATGACTTCCTCAGTGCAGGCCATCAGAGAAGATGGAAAGACCGAATGATGACAGTCGGGCAGCTCTGTCTTCCACATGCGAGCACAATGTGGTGTAGCTGTCATTTGGAAATAATGTTCATTTCAAACCAGATGATATCAGACAAGCTCAGAACATTGAAAATTATGCATGAGGCATTTTGGCATCCTTCACAGTAATAAGATGAAGGAGGCTGATGCACCTCTCCGTCTATTTGGAGCCTCGTAAACACTAGATCTGTTATTATTAAATTATACAGTACATCTCTTAATCAATGAGGCTCATGCAGGAAACGATGATATAAGACCCATGTCAAAATCACTGAAATAGTACCACGATGATATAGAGATTTCCTATTAGGAAAAATGTGTTTGTGCTTAATAATTATGATTAGAGTCATTTTTAAAAAGAATGTCGTTGTCGCTATAACCGCGCAGCTGTAACTCAGCTCACATTGGACTTGGCAATTTTAGGACCAGAAGAATTTGCAGGAAATTCCAGCAGCTTCAGTTTGGTCCTCCACGCCCCCCCCCACCACCACCACCACCACACACGCACGCACACACACACACGCACATACTGCAGCAATGATATGTGTGCATGTGTGCGCACACATACACACACGCATACACACACAAAATGGAGAACTAGCTGCACGATCCTGACAGGATGTGCATGACAGATGATGACAGATTAGAACTGTATTGCAGAAATAAAGGAGGCAATTGAGGGGTACTGCACTTCCTGTATCCAAGCGGCAATGTTACTATTTTCATTTCGGTGTGTGTATGAGTGAAATAAGAAAAAGCCATAGAGAGGCCATATGTAGGCATTTCAATTGTTAATGAGGCAAATCAAATTGACGGAGAAAATTAAACCAGGGTTGTTCCTGTTTTGCAGAATAAAAGCGACCATATTTAGTAGAACAGGGTGGATATGATACAAAACATGGGAAAAAGTATACACCTATATATTTATGATGACTTAGACAGGTGGTGTCTGGAATATCTGCGTCCTCTGACCACCCAGCGGACCTCAAACAACATGCTCAGTGTCAGCAGAAAAAAAAAATACACAATACAAAGGGCAGATTTTTCTCATCTGTTCCAGTCCATAATGTGGAGCGACTGCCCAGACAGCAGAGTTGATCTGTTGGACAGGCTGCTGGCGTGCGAGTGTGACAGAATAGGAGGAGCAGGTTTATGCTTACAGTCAACATGGAAGGAACCAGCAGCAACCAATGGCAAGGGATGAACATACAGGAAATGATGCGCGTGTGGTTTGGGGTGACTCATGACCTCAGTATGCCACAGATGAGTTGTCCAGATGTGTCACCCCCCCCCCCCCCCCCCC
>NW_019525245.1:1174074-1250054 GCF_002814215.2 Seriola lalandi dorsalis | reverse complement strand
GCCCCCCCCCTTCCCATCAAACTCTCACTCTCCCCCAGTTTCTACTTTCAGAGTTCATGAAACATACACTTACTGTCATTCTATATTTGACATATATTTGCCTGTCTCTTGCCATTGCTAACGATTGTGAAACACACGAAAGTGGTGATGTATCACCCCTGTGTGTGTTATTAGACTAAAATGTAATTTATTTTTCCAGTAATTGTAGCTTTTATTTTAAAATTGTATCACTTTCAATAGCATACAACCCATTCTAAATGAGTTGTGCTTATCAGACATCATTTATTGTAACCTGTGGTGAGGAACGCCTTATTGAAACAGGACGCAAACAACCTCTGAGTAAATCTAGTCCAGGTGTAAATCAGTTCGATCAGTTGTTTCGGGTGCTTAGAGCTCTCCCTATAGGGCGGAAACTTGGAAAAGAAATAGGGAAAGATTTACATTCAGTAAAAAGTAGACGCACAGGAGGAGGGATCCCAGAGCTGCCACTAAGCCTCCCTTCCCTGCTTGTACTGTAAGAGCTACAGTACCTGCCCCTACCCTTGCACAGTGAGCTGCAGTGTGCTGCTTAACACAGACACTGGCCTGAAATCTTCTTAAGAGGTCATGTGCTGTTAAAAGGCAAGCAAGTCAGCACATTTTCAAATCTTCTCTCCATTCAAAACACTTTAAACCTCTCTCTCTCTCTCTTCCTCTCACTCACTCACTCTGTCTCTCTCTCACTCTCTCTCTGTCTGTCTCTCACACTCTCTGTCTCTGTCTCTCTCTCACACACACTCTCTGTCTCTCTCTCTCTCTCTGTCTGTGTCTCTCTCCTCACATACATTAACCCTGAACCTCGTTCCATTTGCATTTCCCTTTGTCCTATGCCTATAGTGGGCCTCAACAAAACCACGTTTAGAACCAAAAAAAAACCAGTCCATTTGCTCTTTTCATTTCATTTTGTCATTCTCCCCCTCTGCCCGTGTTTTTCTGCTGTGACGCTTTCTCCAGATGGGAGTGTTGTGGGAGCGTTTTGGAGTGAGGGAGGTTGGCGAGGGGAAGTGGGGGTTGGGGTGTATGAGCACTTGGTGTTAAAGCTTCAGTCACAGTTTAAAAGTGACAGATCAGAGAAACCAAAGCCATATCAGCTCCATTAAAGGTAATGCTAGTGATATTACAACGCTATTGATCCCCTGTGTTATCAGCGTAGTACTAGCAGTGGGCGCCTGTGAAGATGTATGCCCCTCTCTTCTATTCTTACATATAGTTACTGGAGTAAAACTCTACCCAGAATTGCTCTATTTACCAATACATTATCTCGACATCCACTTGGCTGTTGTTTTTCTTAGACCAATAGGGAGCACAGAGATGAACAAGAAAACATGTAGAAAACAAGTTGTTTAGAGAGAGGAGGGAAAAAAACGAAGAAGGCAGCCGGTTCTGTTTTTTCAATTATGCCGTTTTGTTTTGTATAGCATATTTTCAGCCAGTCAGAGCTGCAGTTAATGAATCCAGACTGTTTTCCCACCTCTGGGGAGCAGACAAAGGGGAGGGCCAGGAGGATGGTGCATGGAGGAGGAGAGAAGGAAGGAGAATGGGTGGAGATAGAAAAGTCTCCGGCTTTGCAGGAGCCATCTCTGTTTAGCAGAAGTGGAGGAAAATGGAGAGCAAACGGTGTCAGAGAGCAGGGGACGGACATTTTTTTTCAGGGCTTTCAGCACACTTTTAGAATATTACACAATCTCCTCTTTTCTCCCCCATTGTTTATCCATTGCTTAATCAGTGAATCAGTGTGTTGTGGAGCAGCTGGAAGTGTTTAAACAGAGAACTCTGTGTTAAAAATTAAGAGCACCTTTGGGAATACGGCCCCTGATTCCCATAAACCTCAGAAATGCTGCAGCACAATGGCCAAGTTTCCCTAGTGGAAATCAGATCTCTTTCTCTCCCTCTCTCTCCCTCTTTCTTCTCTTCTATGTCTTCTTTCTTTTACTTTCTCACTTTTTCTTCCTCTCCTCTCTGTCCCTCTGCATTTTACTTTTATCCGTTTTCCACTTTTACCCGAACCCAAAATATTTGAAAGTGTGCCATTTCCCTCTCTTTGCTAGTCGTGCTCCTCAGAAAAAATGTGTCAGTTATTCTAAACACAGAGGGCTCCTCTGGAATTACAGCCAGATTTATTGGTCCATGGCTGGTAAGCTTTCAGTGTGCGCACTTTATGCTATTCGCAGGAATCTGCTTCGTCATTTCCCCCACCCCGTTTTTTCTTTTTTGGAGAAATCGATCCTCCTCTGCTTTCCCCAAAACAGCACAGTGACCTTATCACCCTAGTAAACATACCACCACATTAGACCTCCACCCGTAGCACTGAGCCCTGCATGATCAAGAACCCCTGCAGCACGACTTCAGTCCTATATCTGAGGTGTTTGTGTATGTGTGTGAGGACAGTTCTATGCAAGACAGAGCTCATTGCAGCTGTGAAAATACAAGTCTTGTCGTTTGTGAAGCCTTCACCCTTCTCTCTCTCTCTCCCTCTCTCTCTCTCTCTCCCTCTCTCTCAATTTCTCTCTCTAGCTCATATGCAGCTACTTTTCATTCTCCATGCTAAGATTAATATTTAAAGGCACTACAGTCAGTTTAGGAAGAGGTATTCAGATCCTTTAAATAAGTAAAAGTAACAAAGTCGCAGTGTAAAAATACTCAGATACAAGTAAAAATCTGCATTCAAAATGTTACTTACATCTGCTATAATCTGTATTTTTATATTAGCATTGCAGCACATGATTACCACAGATCATTAGCTTCTGACTCTACAGTTCCTCTTAGCTCTACTCAGCAGTTTAATGTTCTGGCCACAACTTCCATGTTTTGGTTGAATGTCACTGTAGTTTTTGGCCACAGCGGGAAGCAGGTTTCTTTTTTTTTTAACAACTTTAAATGAATGCTAATGTGTCTCTGTGTTGCTGGATGTGAAAACCAAGTAACTGTTTGTAACGTACAATCTTGAAGGCGATAGTTGTCTTCATCTTGTTTCCTCTTCCCCCAATTGGCCAAAAAGAAAAAATAACCATTTACTAGCGATGTATTGCACTATTAGCAAAATGTGTTGCTAATAGTACTTTTTGCTATGAGTTATATTATTGGATTGTAATTACTGATGCACTGTGTTAGCATAATTTTAATGTAGCTGGTCTAGATGGAGGGAACTGTAACTATTTTTATATAATGTTGGAAAGTTTAATATTCTATATTGGTAGATTATCAGTTATTGGCTACCAGAAATTAACAACATGTTCATGTTAAATATATTAATATTTAATAAAAACCTCAATTAATATTTAAGTTATCCCCGGGACACAGCCAATATTGACGCTTCCTACAGAGTTAGCCGCT
The DNA here is from genome assembly GCF_002814215.2 of Seriola lalandi dorsalis. Classification (NCBI taxonomy): domain Eukaryota; kingdom Metazoa; phylum Chordata; class Actinopteri; order Carangiformes; family Carangidae; genus Seriola; species Seriola lalandi. Next base: position 1,246,682 of record NW_019525245.1, on the reverse strand, counting down.
CAATGCTGTCAATGCTCCGTGGCTCCTCTTGCTTGAAAAATCAGCAGTTGAGCAGTAGGCGCTGGCGCTTAATTAATCTTGTTCACTCCTGATTAATCTTAGGCAGGCCCTTGCATAGCTGCTGTTGAGAAACAGTGAAGTGCAGCAGTCTGCTGTGAGCGGGCCTGCAGAGAGGAGGTTCCAGGTAGCAACAACAATGCTAACATGTTGCTGAGAGTTGAGCCAGAGAGAGAGACAGAGAGAGAGAGAGACAGAGAGAGAGAGAGAGAGAGAAAGAGAGAGCTAAGGGCTTCAGCTGGGTTTTGGTTGCCTGGTGACACCTTGGGTCACATGTCACACAGTGACCAATACTAGCTGGTTGTCAGGTCTGTGGGTGGGTTTCACATCCAGGTGTGAAAGGTGAAGGATTCTGGGAGACAGAGTTGAAATGGCCCCCTTTGAACAAAAGAACATGTGGTCTCCACCGTTTGAATGGACTGAGGTCCAACAATAATAATGAATCATTTAAGTTCTCAGTATGCAAATTAACTAGTAACTGTAGCTGTCAAAAGGTAGTGGAGTGAAAAGAAAACAATTTCCTCTAAAATATAGTAAAATAAAAAATATATAGTTAGAAAATAGAATATATAAAGTACAAGTAGGATTATACTCAAGTACAGTGCATGAATAAATATACTACAGGAAATTCATCAGTCTGGACCTTTAATAACCTCACACCTCCTTTCCTTGAGCTTTAACAATAGCTTTCTTTCTCTGATCCTTGGCTCAGACTCAGCATGGTTGAGCTGGTGTTTGAGGAAAGGAAGGAAGAGGAGGGAAAGAGAGAACCAGGGAGAGGGGTACAGTAATGTCTAATGTTATTCTTGTTCACTCCTCCTCTGTCAGACCCTCCCTCTGTGCTCTTGCACCACATTCAGAACAGTTCAGGGGTACTCTAGTTTTTCCTTCTCCAACCTTGTCTATGTTGCAGGCTGTAAAAGTTCCAAGTTCCTACCTGTGTGGTGCGATGTGCACGCATCTAGGTGTTTGATTTTCATTGATGGGTGGGGCGCTGGTCTTCCCTGTGAGCAGAGGCTCAGTAAAATAAACCCAGCAGAAACCACACACCCGTCGTCGCTTAGCTACAGCTACGGCAACATCACACTCCTCAAAGCAACAAACAGCCTGTCTCATATTCTGTCTGTCTTAGTGACTTTTGAATGACAGACACATTACCTTGATATGTAATAATTGGACTTGGCTGTCATCTCGTTTGTCAGTCAAGGAAAGTGCCCCAAGTCCAAACCTAAGAATCTCGTCTGTGCGTCAATGTGTATGTGAGAGTGGTTGAGACACAGAGAGCTGTTGAAGTATGTGTAAGTACACAGTATTGCTGACTAGTTTACTTATCACATGAGTATGAGTCAAACCTCTCACTCACCATCACACGCTCAAGTTCTGTGCCAAAAGAATCAATTCATGTACTAGAAACACTGTTTTTGCTTTCCCTTGCACCTCCTGTGTCCTATCTTACCCCCTCCTCACCCCTCCTCCCACTTCTCCGTCCAGATGTGGAGCAGATGGCCATCGACTGGCTCACCGGAAACTTCTACTTTGTGGATGACGTGGACGACAGGATCTTCGTGTGTGACAAGGACGGGCAGACATGTGTCACCCTCCTGGACCAGGAGCTGTACAACCCTAAAGGCATCGCCCTGGACCCCACTATGGGGTCAGTTTGCAAATCTTACTTTTTGTTTTTCACATAAAGACACACAGATACAGAGACAGGTGTTATATATGTATATGTGCTAGTTTTCTAAATGCTCTGTGTGTTTGGAGCTTGTGTGTTTGCACAAAAAAAAAAAAAAAAAGAGAGACCATGATTGTGTGAATGTGTGTATGTGTGCACACATTTGCTCGCACATCATTTTCATCCCACGCAGTTTCCTCCGCTGTAATTGGTTCTTCCAGGAACAAGGTCAGGTAGAGTTGGTGTAGCTGTGTATTTGTTGTAGTCTGCACTGTCATTAGAGGAGGAAAAACACAGCAATAATAACAATATGACTGCAAAAATCAACCCCTGTTGTGCTGTTACATTAGTGACCACAGAGCTTTCCAGAAATCCCTCACTGACTGTTGAAATAAGTCAAATTGAAAGAAAACAGCATTGTTATATTTCTGTTAGGCTTCATCTACTTGGTACTGATTGTGGTATTGTTTTTGTATTGTTGTTTTTCCAGTTTGGTTAAGGCACATTTTTCAAAAAAAAAAAAAAATGTTGTTTGCTAAAACTTTTACAAGGACTGTGAGCATGATTTGTTATTTGAAGCTATCAATATGTCAGTTTTGTTTTGGCATCAGTGAAAAACTAAATAATGATAATGATCTGACCTTCTGTGTTTGGTTCTAATCAGGTTTACTGTAGAAATGTGTTCCTTCAGAATATTGCTGGTCTGTAAAGCTGCAAATATTCACAAAGAAACACAAAACATTTGGGGATGAAAATGCTGTAGGAGAGTTACTGACTCCAAGTTGAGGACCTCAGGTATCGTGATTTGTCAAACCAACAAACCTGAAGATATTCAGCTTTGTTTTTTTGACAAAATGACATAAACAATTAATCTTGCTTGCTGTTTGTCATCATAGATCTTTTCTACTTTTCTCCTTTTGCATACTGAAAAGGGCTGATCAATGAATTGTAGCAAAGCCATATGTGCTGAAAATGAAGCAGTTTGCCAATTCACCTGATCCATCCATCCATCCATCCATCCATCCATCCATCCATCCTCACTCAGGTCTGATCCTTTGTTTCTGCAGGAAGGTGTTCTTCACAGACTATGGTCAGATCCCCAAGGTGGAGCGCTGTGACATGGATGGTCAGAACCGTACCAAGCTCGTGGACAGTAAGATTGTGTTCCCCCACGGCATCACGCTGGACCTTGTCAGCAGGCTCGTGTACTGGGCCGACGCCTATCTGGACTACATTGAGGTGGTGGACTATGAAGGCAAGAACCGACACACCATCATCCAAGGCCTGCTGGTGAGGACAGCTGTACCGGACACACCACACTCCTATTATCTTCCATTTGTAGAGAGGTCATCTCTCTTAGATTTACTGTGCTTGTGTATGCCATTCATAACACTCTAAAAACTCTAGTGTGCTGTAGAGTTCCCTATATATCTATAATACATCTTATCTTTCTCCTGTGTCCTGCTGTGATGTGTTCCTGGCCAGTGAGTTATGAGCACAGAGAAGATGGTGGACATTTGGTTTTTCATTAAAGCTGCTGATTAATAGCGTCTGATACTGAGGCTGTCGACGTTGCAGCGCTGGTGAAGCACAGTGGCTCTTAAACCTGTTACCATGGCTTTTACTGTGATCTGTGGAGAAGTAATGGCTTTCATTTACTCACTGAGCCTAAGGACACAAACACACACACGCACACACAAACCACAATCTATTGCTTTGAGTGTGTGTGTAATAGGGGATTAATACATGCACATCCTTCAGGTCAAAGTGTGGTTATTGATGATTCTGAGTTTGGGCTGTTTTGTGTGGAGCATGTGTTTATTAAGGTCTCTGTAAGCTGCAAGGGAAACTCTTTTTTTATACAGATTACAGTTCAAAAGCTTAAATCAAGAAGCTGAGGGTGTTGATTAGAGAAAAAGTGTCCCATCTCTGCCTATTGAGAGCCCCTAGATTCATCATATTTTGATGTACTCGTTTTCTGCCGTTGGATTTTCACAGCCACTTGAAACCTTAAGTGTGTGAAATCAAGTAGCTCACATTTTTTTCTCATAGCTAGTGTTGGTCAGGTTTGTCTTGGCTAGATCTGCGAGTAAAGGTGACACAGAGCACCATCAATTTTCCTAACAGTATGATACTAATAGGTTTCCATCGAGTGTTTCACCTCAGCAGAGCATTGCCCTCCAGCCTTCGTTAATAACTCTGTGTATCTCTCTGGCTGGCTGTGTCTCTGTGTTTCTCTCCATGGCCCACTGAGCTTCTTACAGCATGCTGTGATAGACCACACTCCCATCTCAGGTTTTAATGCTGGTTCTTACACGGCCTGTTGGGACACTTGAGTCAGTGGCCTGCTCAGATCTGAAAGTCCTTACCTTGCTTTTCTTCCCGATTTTTTTCGTCAGATAGAAGCTAGTTTGTCCATGACTTCTGTCTTTGGAGAGCTGTGGAATCTCTAGACACTTCATCACTTCACAATAACCACTTTCTACCATGGCAACGGAAAACACTCGTTTCTGAGTGAGTGGCTGTTGAAATTGTATATCAGGACACCTCCAAAAGAGTTACGATAAACAGTTTAACCACTGTTCTACATCAGTGCACATGGTTTATTAAACTGCAGGTTACCATGGCAACCATATTTCTCCTTCATGCTACATTACCTGTTAAGACTCTTGCAAAATAAAACGAACCATTGGAAAAAACGACGTGGAGGATAATTTGAACAATGCCTCTCTTGTTTTGAGGTCAGGTGCCACAGTGATTGTGACAATAGCCTCTGAACTGTCCTGATACAGAAGATAATGGATTCAGTAAAATGCCGCTTCACATTGAATTGTGGCATTGTTTGAATCCATCATTATTGTTTACAAGCATGTTAACCACAGGAATGCTCACATTGCACAAGGCTGTGCAAAGTGATGCAGGAGAGTACAACACTGGAAATTGTTCTTGGTAGACATTTGCTCATCCAAAGTGATGAACAAAGACTTTTCACTGGATTTTATCACAAAAGCAGTACTGATGTGTTTCTGCCTAGACAGCCCTCATCACAGCATATACATCGTTTTAACAATCTGGAAGGAAAGGAAGGAATTAAGCACTTGCATATCTATCTTTTAGAGACAGATCTGTCCTATAGTCATTCATGGTAACAACTGACATCAGTGGTTGGACTGTAAGTCTTAGCCAGACTAAGTAGGAAGTACATTTATCTTCTAGCTGAAAGAAAGACCATGTCAAATCTTTCATAGACTGGGAAAGTCAAAGAAAATCATGCACTGTGATTTTTTTAGTTCCTTTGATCCAGTACTATCGCGCTCATTTTTTCAGTTTTCACACGTTCTTTAATCTACCGTTTTTCTTTTTCTTTTTCAGATCGAGCACTTGTATGGGCTGACGGTGTTTGAAAACTATCTGTATGCCACCAACTCAGACAACGCCAACATGCAGCCTAAGACCAGCGTGATCAGGGTCAACCGCTTCAACAGCACAGACTACCAAGTAGTGACCAGGGTGGACAAGGGAGGAGCGCTGCATGTCTACCACCAGAGACGTCAGCCTCAGGGTAGGCTACACACGCACACACACACGCACGCAAACACACACATTGATTTTTCATGCACAGCTGAATATTGTATTGATACTAACTGTATTTGCCACCTCATTGGTGTCCAGTGCGTAGCCACGCATGTGAGGTGGACCAGTTTGGGAAGGCTGGAGGTTGCTCTGACATCTGTCTGCTGGGAAACGGCCACAAGACCCGAACCTGCCGCTGTCGCTCTGGATTCAGCCTGGGCAGCGATGGCAAGTCCTGCAAAAGTGAGTAGGACTTCTAGTGTAATGAAACAATGATTACATTTTAGCAACTGCAAATCAACACACCTTCTTCTAAACTGTCTACAAAGAAACTCCAGTATTGTAAGTGCACCTGTCAAAAGACATTCACTGCAGCAGTGACTCCCAACCAGGGGGTACGTCTGCAGTTGCCAGGTGGTACGTGTAAGGTAGCTTAATTAATTTGAAAATTAAAACGTATTGAGTTGACCATAACAGAGGCAAGTACAAAGGTCTAAATAGTTAATTAAAAGTAATATGAACACTAAAACGTTGAAATAAATTGACTGCTAAGAGTAAGCCAAATGGATAAATAAATTGGTAAAAGTAATGAATGAATGGTGAAATAGTAAAAAAAAAACCAGATAAATGGAAATAGTTAGCTAAAATTAATGGATTAGCGGTTGAAATAGTTATCTCAAAGTAATGGATAAATGGTTCAAATAGCTAATAGATAAAGAGTTGAAACAATTAGTGGAAAGTAACAGATAAATGTTCCAATTGCTAAATTAATGTCAATAGATAAAACTAAAACTAACTGGTTTGAATTTCCTTTAAATATCAATTTTTTGTATGAAAATATTATTGTGACAATATTGACTTTTATTCTATGTAGATGTTAATGTAAGTGTTTAATAACATCCAGATTAAAATCGATGCTCCAGCATTAACTGTAAGTATGAACGTGAAGGCCACAGTGATTCAGCTCTTTTGACCTAAAGCCAAGGGCAGCCTATGTACAAAATAGCTGAGCAACACCATAACTTAGTGTGGCTCTCTAGCTCTCCGCTGACCTCCCCATTAAGCCGTCAGCCTGATTCAGCTTGTTCTGAGAAGTGTTTTAATATTCTTTCAGCCATTAATAGCATTATATTGATCTGCCACCTGAGAATAGACTGTCCTTGAAAACGACACAATTGATTTAACTAAAGGCAATCTCTCCTCCTGTCCATCTGTCTCTCGATTGAAAATCACTTAATTTTCATTTAGGGCTTTTGCTGATCTCGCATGTTGTTCACTTGTGTAATCCATACACATTATAATTAATACACAATTACACATATAAATGCAGGTCTAAGCTACGCTCTTTTGTCTTTCTGTTCTGGTTTTGCTCCAGAACCCGAACATGAGCTCTTCCTGGTCTACGGTAAAGGTCGCCCAGGGGTCATCAGGGGCATGGACATGAATGCCAAGGTGCCAGATGAGTACATGATCCCCATCGAGAATCTGATGAACCCGAGAGCTCTGGACTTTCATGCTGAGAGCGAGTTCATTTACTTTGCCGACGCCACCAGCTACATCATCGGACGACAGAAGATTGACGGAACAGAGAGGGATACTATTCTGAAAGAAGGTGGGGCAACAGCAGCTAATTTGAGAGACAAAAAATGCACAGAGAATTTTTGATCATCTGACCGCAGACTCAAAACAGGAAACCTTTAACTCAAACTTTCTGCACTGTGTTTGACACTGAATTCACGCATGCAAACACACATTTACTGTAAATGGAAAGTATAAATTTTGGCACACGTTTTGGTTGTAAAAGAGGTGACAAACAGCCACAGGCTTTACAATTATTTCACAAGCTCAAAATCTTGTTAACAGAAACATATTTGTTTTTGTTTAATGTTCATTAATCCGAGCTATACTACTGAGATCAAGAATTTCTTTGCACCGGACTCATTTCCAGTGTAACAAAATGACTGAAAACGTTGAAAGTCAACATGACAAAATGACTCAATAATAATAATAAGATATGCATCAATAGACAGCGATCCAGTATGAGATCAAAAATGAAATTCCTGACTTCTGAAAACACTTTGTTGTGAGTGAAGTTAATATCTGTGCTGCAGAAACAGACTTCTCACCAGCAGTTTGCATTTGTCTCAGGAATCCACACAGTGGAGGGCATAGCTGTGGACTGGATGGCTGACAACTTGTACTGGACAGATGATGGTCCTAAGAAAACCATCAGTGTGGCTCGGCTGGAAAAGGCTTCACAGACCCGCAAAACCCTCATTGAGGGAAAAATGACTCACCCTCGTGCCATTGTAGTGGATCCTCTACACGGGTAAGGTGGACAAAGACGGAGCAAAATAGCTTTGTGTTTTGGTTCCAGACAAAGAGAATGAAGATCAGTGAACAAGATCCAGAGTTGCACAGCTGAGGTAGAGGAAAAGGCGGCAGACAGGTGCAAGTTTTAGGCAGCCGTTGAAATGATGCTGACTTTGAGATGGCTGGTTAATGAAGTATGGTGCATGCATGTCTGGCTGCTCTGTGACTCGTATCTCTGTTTGCTCTCCTCCTGTCTCAGTTTCACTTTTATCTCATGTCTGAGCTGTTCATTGGTTTTATTATTCACCACTAGTGAGGACTGTTTTTCCACCGTCTCTTGTCTGTGTCTCTTCACAGGGAGCTTTAATTTTACACTTTACATCCGAGTTTTTTTTTTTACCATTATCACCCTGAAATGTAACATCCCTTTTGACCAGACTTTTCACACACTATTAAAACAGATGCAGCATTTTGCATATTACAAGACAGATTTCCTCCACGAGCTTATTAACACACAAGCATATCTCTCTCGCGCTCTTTCGAATAGCTCTTAATCTCGCTGTGCATGGATGTCTCTTATTGATATGACCTCCTAGGCTCGCTTGCTCTCTCTGAGAAACACATGCTCATAAACATGCACTCATTCTTTGGATTACTAGTGACAGGGTGATGTGTGTCCACACAATCCCCAGGGGAAAGGCACTCGCCTCCACTAATGCCTGCAATCAATCAGGCTGAGAGAGAAAGAGGAGGAGGAGGAGGAGGAGAAGTTTGCAGCGAGGAAAGGAAGAGAAAGAGACAGATGGAAAATGGATGAAAAGTTAATGCTAATGTCAGTCATATTCCGACAGAATAATGTGTCTAGCTTTGCACAAAGTTGTCGACAGCCAGTGCTCACAGGCTGAGCGGAGATCAGTGGTGAAGATTGACAGGTCCTAAAGCACCTGGTGACAAACACCGGTTTGCCTGTGGGCAGAACAACTGAGAAACACTATGGAGCCGTAAAGATGGCAAATGTTCTCCTTATTTGTATTGCTATCACATGTGTGATAGCAAGATCACACACACGTAACAGTTCCCGTGTTGCTTCCTCAGGTGGATGTACTGGACAGACTGGGAGGAGGACCCTAAGGAGAGCAAGCGAGGCAAAATTGAGCGGGCTTGGATGGACGGCTCCAACAGGAACGTGTTCCTGACCAGCAAAACGGTGCTGTGGCCCAACGGCCTGAGTCTGGACATCCCGCAGGGCATCCTCTACTGGGTGGACGCCTACTACGACCGCATTGAGATGGTTTACCTTAACAGCTCGGAACGCAAGGTCAGCGCCCGCTATCATGAGAATTAATTTTACCGCAGTCTAGAGACGGAGCGGTTCGGTGGAATGAGAGCTGGAAATGACTCTTAGCAGCTGTGAGTGAACTAATAAGGCCTGAGTTTTAAAGCAGTAGACGACCGGGTGGGTGGTCTGTCACAATACAGTCTGTGGCTAAAATGGATGATATCTTGTTTTCAGTGGCCCGTGTGTTGGTTATATTTTGGTTTGATGTTGGTGTTTCTGTTGTTTTAAAATGTATAATCCAGAAACTGGAATGTTATAGTTGATATAGAATGAATGAGATGTAAAAAATGTACACACATAGTCTGAATATCACTAAAAATGTTATTAGGGCCGCTATTGCTTAGACATTCAAGTGGCCTTCACCTATTGTAGTGTTGGTATATCCCAACCAAATCCAGTGCAAGATTGCACCGCAGGTAGAAAACAGAAAACAGGTCCATCACATCACATCTTGTTGCTTTTCTCACATCACCAGACGGTGTACGAAGGTCAGGAACTGAACCACGCCTTTGGTCTGTGCCACTACAAACACTTCTTGTTCTGGAACGAGTACCGTAGTGGCAGCATCTTCAAGCTGGACACCACCACTGGCACTGCCACTCTGTTGCGCAATGAGCGACCGCCCATCTTTGAAATCCGAATGTACGACGCTCAGCAGCAGCAAGGTAATGGGCAGCTCATCACATAGAGTGGTCTTATCTATCCAGCCATCTATATACACATGAATACAAAAGTTATGCTTGTCCAAAGACGCACAGGGAGCATATATAAACACTATTATAATCTCTGCACATTCTTGTTTGTTCATCTACAGGCCCTAATGCGTGTCGTGTGTACAATGGAGGCTGCAGCAGTCTGTGTCTGGCTATACCAGGAGGCAGACAGTGCGCCTGTGCAGAAGACCAAATATTAGACCCAGCTGACAACACCAGCTGCAAAGGTAGGTACAAAAAAAAATTTTGCTTTGTAGGTGTGTGTGTGTGTGTGTGTGTGTGTGTGTGTGTGTGTGTGTGTGTGTGTGTGTGTGCGTGCGTGCGTGCGTGCGTGCGTGCGTGCGTGCGTGCGTGTGTGTGAGTGTGTGAGACTGAAGGGTATTTCTCAAGGCACTCATTTTGTTCCATCACATAGACAAGGTTTTATTCCCGGTATGTTGAACAGGATGAGTCAAGCTGTGTGACAGTGACTGTGTGTTTTGTTAGAACTGTTCGCCATAAAATATTCAGAACAAATGGAGACAAATGGAGACACACCACAATTAACAGCAGCATAATGTAATGCAGTGAAGTCTGGAATATTCGAGGTGTTTGTGTTATGTTGCCCTCCACCAAGTTGGTTAAAGGAAAAGGTGGATTTTAATATAAATACAATACGATAATACTAATAAAACAACAAGACCACAAACTCAACAACAGCATCAACAGTTAGCTAGAAATCTTTACAAAGGAAAGTATTGCAGCATTTTTTATTATACAAGTATTGCTGTTATTTTTTTCCCATCACATGTATGTCTTAAATTTTATACAGCTACCGGTCAGCTCAGGTTCAGCCTAGTATGTTTTCATAGTTTTCATATAATAGCACTTTTCCACAAACCCCCTTCATTTTCCTTCTGTTCCAAAGTTTTGAAACCCAAAACTGTATCCTTCCTTTTATGTCCTCAGTGATCCCTTTTTCACATTCTTTTTATTCTACTCTACTTCTCCCTCCACAGCCAACCCGTCTTACGTGCCCCCTCCTCAGTGCCAGCCTGGAGAGTTCGCTTGTAAGAACAACCGCTGCATCCAGGAGCGCTGGAAGTGTGACGGAGACAATGACTGTCTTGACAACAGCGATGAGGCTCCTGAGCTGTGCCGTGAGTTACTGCACGCACGCACACACACACACACACACACACACACACAGACAGACAGACAGACACTCACACGGTTTCACAACAGCTACCCCTCCTGCTGGTACTGAGTCAGATGACCTCTGGCAGTCTGAATTTGACAGTCTGGTGATGCCAGAATGAAATGAGAGCGCAGACTCTGAATCGTGTGAGTATGAGTGTTTATATGTGCTAATTGTGTGTATGTGCGAGTACACAGGCTGTGAGTGTGTGTGCGTGCAAGGAGGAATGTAGCAATGTCTGTGAATCTGGTCTGCCTGTGGTCAAAGTGCAGACTTGTTTCCATTCTTGACAAAACAAAAATCCAGTCCAGAGCAGCTAGAATATCTGCCCTCTCTTTCGCTCATTTGCATGTCACAACTCTCCACTCTTTCACCTTTCCACAACCCCCCCCCCCCCCCCCACATGGCTTCTCATTTTCCTTCTTGACACTCAATGTGTCCTTTCTTCTCTCCAGACCAGCATACTTGCCCAACAGACAGATTTAAGTGCAAGAACAACCGTTGCATCCCTCTGCGCTGGCTGTGTGACGGGGACAACGACTGTGGCAACGACGAGGACGAATCCAACACCACCTGTTCAGGTACACAAACACACACGCTGCCATATGGAAATCTGACAGGTGTTTTTTTTTTTTTTTTCACATGTGACGTGAACTCTGCCGTGTTGTCTTTCAGCTCGAACCTGCCCACCTAATCAGTACTCGTGTGCGAGTGGGCGCTGCATCCCTCTTTCATGGACATGCGACCTGGACGATGACTGCGGTGATCGGTCAGATGAACCTGCTTCCTGCGGTTGGTCAACTTATTCTCACACCACACAGTAGATGCAGTGTGATTTATGGCTGTTTGTAAAGGTTGGGTTGACATTTTAGTGTGCGGTTGTGTAACATGTAACAACATGTCTAAACTCTGTCCACAGCCTACCCCACATGTTTCCCCCTCACCCAGTTTACCTGCAACAATGGACGCTGCATCAACATTAACTGGCGCTGTGATAATGGTTAGTGTGGGCTCTTTATTATCTCCTCTTCCTCTCCGGTGTAGCAACTCCTCGCTTCCCTTTTGTCACAGCCGCCGGCCTCATATTGGCATACACTCTTCTTTTTGTCACCTTGTATGTTTGTGTGTTTTCACCTGTCTTCCCTGTCTTTTGTTGTTCTGTGTTATTGGTTTTGTTGTTCCATGTTGTGCCGCTAGCCCACTCTGCTGTCTTCCCTTGGTTCTGTCTTTCAGAAAAGGATTGTGGGGACGGCTCTGATGAGTTGAATTGTCCAAACCTGACCGGTTAGTGCATAGATCAACATGCACCACAGCAGCCGTAACGCTAGTCTAGATCTAGGGCTGGAAACAGAAACAGTTTAGTGCTGCTTTTTTGCTAACTGGACATGGCCACGGGCTGAGGCCAATACTGCTGCCATTCATTTAGTCTGCTGCACACAGGTTTGAAGCTAAATTAGATCAGATAAATTGTAAGTGCATTACTCAGTCAGCCAAATACATGGAAAGCTGAAAGCACAGTTACTGTGTTAGCAATCAAATTAATGAAACTCTATTTAATTCGATATAGATTTAATAGGCTGCCAGGTTCAATGATAAAAAGGTTTAACCATAGAATATTTTCTTTCCTTGATGATTATGAAATGAACTACTGTAAAATATGATAGCAGTTATACATTAGATTGCCCTTTAACATTAGTATGGGCATAAAAGTGCTTATGATGCTCTGCTGCCAAGCTCAATGTATCAGCGCTGGGTACATTCCCTCGTGGTGCATGGTATGATCTATGCAGTTTCTGTCATTATTTTAACTCTCATCTCTCATATTCTGTTTCATTTGTATTCCATAGTTTTCACTATCACTGTGTTAATTGTGAAAAAGGAAAAGCAATTACTTTCTGCATATTGAAACATATGTTGTTTTGTTTTTTTTTCCCCTTTGAGGCAATGGGCGCCTCATAATGAGAGAGAGTGGGTGTTGTTTGACTGTGTTTGTTTTTCAGATAATGACTGCGGAGACAACAGTGATGAGGCAGGCTGTAGTCACTCCTGCTCCAGTGCTCAGTTCAAGTGTAACAGCGGCCGCTGCATCCCAGATTACTGGACCTGTGATGGAGATAATGACTGTGGGGACTACAGCGACGAAACCCACGCAAACTGCACCAATCAGGGTCAGTGTCTTCACCTGCTGATCAGGTGGTATTTGCTACACTCCCTGACAGTTTGGAAACTCTTCTCCAGCAGCACATTATTGTATGAAAAAAAAGAAGAAATAAAGGATTATAAGAAATCCTTATAGATTGTAAAACAATATTTTTTTTCCAATTTGCCAAGCAAGTTCATTTTAAAACTACAGTGGTCTCAAACCTTTTATTCATTTTTTTTATTTGTTTTATTTATTTATCCTTTATTTATTCAGGTGAATCCCACTGAGACAGAAATCTCATTTTCAAGAGAGACCTGGATGTAGCCTACGTAAAAAAACATCATAAAAAGAATTCATGAACCGATAGTCCAAAAAGAAATAACAATACAATTTAAATGACAATAAAATAAAATGACAAAATTGTAATAAAAATAATACGCAAGGAAAATTTAAAACATAAAAAGCCAAGATTATAAAACACAGCCATTTATCTAGTGAGTAAAACAAGTCTGATCTGTTAAAACTAATGCATTCTGTTTTGGGAAGGTTATAAATCTTGTTTCTAAAATGTGGATAACTTATAAAACGCTCTTTAGCTTATTCCATGTGTCTGGAGCATTAAATCCAAATGCAGTCTTCACAAATTCAAAGTAACCCTATGTACATGGAATGTGTTGCCCATCATATGACTGGGTTTGGTGCGTACCAACTGATCTAACACAGTTTCAAAACATTTTTTATATCAGTATGGCATGAGTTGGGTTATCAAGTAAAAATGTCATGTTGCATTAATCTTGCGTTTACATTTTCAGCCCACACAGGCTGGTTTCACCTTGACTTTGACTTCCCATCCACATTCATGCAGCAGACTATCATGAAGACACCATACCCTGTAATCTAATACACTTCCTGGTATTGTTCAATTGTGCATTAAACTAAAAAAATACTTGTATCAGTAGCAGTTGCCACAGTTTGTGGCTAGATTACAGTCCGCCTTGATCTGAACCTGAATAAAATCAACAAAGAAAAGCACAGACGGAGTGTGTAGAAATACGAGTTGCTGCATCTGATGGGACTGCAGTTAATACCAACCATCCAACACACCCACTAATATTGCATGATGATGGATTTTTTCCGGATCCAAACTTGTGCCGCTGTGCAGCTGTGCACACCTGGACATTAAAATTCCAAAAGAGGCTGCACATGATGGATTGAGTACTCTGTATTGGATTCAAGGAGATATGGACCTTAGTAACCAAGAGTAACTTTTGGTAACAAGTCAATAGTAAAATCTTAAGCTAACATTAAAAGCCACTATTCACAAACAAATTGCCACTGGTACTTTTTTTTTCTAGTACTCATGGAACACAGCTGTGACAGGTGGTTGTTATTATAATGAGTGGGTGACTACACCATTGTGTCATTTATTCCGTAAAGTGGAGTCTGTACAACAATCATAGCTAGTATTTACATTTCAATCAGCAGCTGTAATAGGTCCCTGGTCCCTATTAGTCACGCAGTATCAACACATGATAAAGTGAAATCTACCTACTTAAAATTATTTATTAGTAATTATGTTTCTATAACAGTGAAACAAAAATAAAATGATTCACTGTTAGCTGGGGTTTATAACTAAAACAATGACCTTCTGAATGCATATTTGAATCTGTTCAGCCTTTCATGTTGCTAAGACTTGTTGCTACCCAGATTCCTAACAGACAGCTCATTAGTTTTTGTTTTCTTGTTTGTCTTTTGATGTTGCACATCGTCTCTGCTCAAGGCTGTGTGTCCTGATTTGATTAACGCAAGGCAACGACTCCAGACAATGTCATTATGGAGTCTCATGATGTCTTTCTCTCCACAGCCACGCGTCCTCCTGGGGGTTGTCACACGGATGAGTTTCAGTGTCGGATGGACGGCCTGTGCATCCCCTTGCGTTGGCGCTGTGACGGCGACACCGACTGCATGGACCTGAGCGATGAGAAGAACTGTGAGGGTGTAACACACATGTGCGATCCAGCTGTCAAGTTTGGCTGCAAGGACTCTGGTGAGGAGACCATATTTCAAATTAGGAAGTTTGGGAAGTACATGAAGTAAGCTTGAAGTAGTTACTTTTAAAGTAACCCTGCCTTCTGTCCCTAGCACGCTGTATCAGCAAGGCCTGGGTTTGCGATGGTGACAGTGACTGTGAGGACAACTCAGATGAGGACAATTGTGAGGCGCTGGTGTGTAAGCTCTCTCACCATGTGTGCGCCAACGACTCCACCATCTGTCTGCCTTCAGAGAAACTTTGTGATGGCAAAGATGACTGCCCAGATGGCTCTGACGAGAAGCTCTGTGGTAAGCGACAGCAGCACCCAGGCTGTGTTTCAGTACAGGGAGCACAGGAACAGCAAGAAAAATTCTGCATCTTAAATGATGGATTCAGCGGTTTGATAACAGTTCTTTGTAGTCTTCCCTTGCTTCAGTCCTTTTCTGATTTTCTGTGTTTTACAGACCTGTGTTCACTGGACAATGGCGACTGCAGCCATAACTGCACGGTGGCGCCTGGCGAGGGTGTGATCTGTTCCTGTCCACTGGGCATGGAGTTAGGACCTGACAACAAGACCTGTCAGATCCAGAGCTTCTGTGCCAAACACCTGAAGTGCAGTCAGCGCTGTGAACAGGACAAGTTCAGTGTGAAATGCTCATGTTATGAGGGCTGGGAATTGGAGCCTGACATGGAGAACTGCAAGAGTACAGGTGAGGGACACAGGAAAAAATACAGGAGAGCTGAAGGGTAAGGGGGAGTCAAAAGACATCGGCGAAGAGGCTGAACATTTGATTGATGGTAGCTATTCTGTAAGGAAGGAAGTTAGATAGGTGACTGGGTTCTGGGCTTTGTCAGGGTTCAAGACTGCAGAATCAAGAGAAACTTATTTGGACAATAGACAGAGCAGTGGAGCCAGAGAAGACGTAGAGCTTAAATGCCATTCTCTAAGAAAACATCAAAAAGACCTGGACAATGGTTTCTAGGTGCCTTTATTATTTAATGAAAAGAATCTCAAATGTTAAAGTATAAAGCGAAGAGCAGAAATTCATTTTATTAAAGTCAGCGAGAGGGCAAGATGTGAAAAAACTGAAACCACTCAGTCACATTAAATCAGCTTTGAATTTTATCATCCACATAAAGAATAGAGTTCTCTTCCTGCAGCAACTAGCCAATGAGGAAACATGAATTTATGATTGTGGTCCTCATTGCCAGGTCTTAGATACTAGCCACCGACACCCGGTCATTCATCCTGCTGCCTGTCTGGCTGCCTGTTAGGTACAGATAACTCTTGTCTTATTTACACTGCGTTTTAATTACCCAGGATTAGAGCCACTTTCAACACAGCCCCTCTTTCATTGGACAAGTCAGCACACTGCAGCAGAACATGGCTGTGATGTTTTCCCGCAGAGCTGGGAGTTTGGAAGTTTGAGTAACAATTCGACAGTGACCGGGCAACATGGTTTTAACCCTTTACCATCTGCTCGGTTCTCCTTTTTAAGTGATCTTTCCTCTTCATTTGCACAGATCCTTTCAAGCCCTTCATCATCTTTTCAAACCGCCACGAGATCCGCCGCATTGATCTGAATAAGGGAGAGTTCAGTGTGTTGGTACCGGGCCTAAGAAACACCATCGCTCTCGACTTCCATCTCAGCCAGAGCGCCCTCTATTGGACTGATGTGGTGGAGGATAAGATCTATCGTGGGAAGCTGTCCGAGAACGGAGGTGAGCGTTTGCAACACAGTTAATGTGCATGAAAGACTTTTTCTTAGCATGTGCTGTGATTGTCTGCAGTAGGAGTACATTTATAGATGCACAATTTAGGTTTTGACAAAAAATTGAGGTACCCTAGATTTCTTTTAGAGCTTTCCGCCACATCACATGGTCTTCATCAGCAGATAGAAATCATGTTTACATTGGTGGGCATCAGGGGATTTACATTTCTGATTAAGACAACGCCATTAAAGTCAAGATAAATATTTAGAATTTGTAACACAAGTGGCTTTTTGTTAAAATAAATAAATAAATAAATAAACCATAAACTATGCAGCGCACGTTAATGTCCTGGGTTTTATTGGATTCAAGGGACTTTTATCAGTCATAAAACTTTAATCTGTAAATACTGCATTGCACACTCGGGAAATATTGCAGTTCCTCTGAGATAAACTCTGAGTACTCACTGCAATTTCAATGATGACAACTTTGTTGTGCCCAAAACCTTCATGAGACTGCCTCCCAGACAAGAATATTCAACATATAATATTGTTGCATGTAAAGCTACACTCTTGGTCCTGGTGCTCTGGCTTCTTGTGACCAGAAAATCAGATACGGCAAACAAACCCTATCATCAAGTGCAGCAGTTATAGTGAGCAGGTCCACACTGATGTCTGTCTGTGCATGTGGTTGCTGTGTGCAACATTTACAAGGCACAGCCAAAAGTCTGCGTTCAGCAAGTGTGTGTTTTCATTGCTCCAGACAGGATAATGACTCATCACAAATAATTAGACATGTCCTTCTGATTAGGGATCCAATGGAAAATGAAAGGCTTTGAAAGAGGCTGGAAAATGTCTCTTCAGCCCTGCGAGACAGCACATATTTAGATTATATAAGGCCCATTTGGGTATTGCAGCATCACACCCCCTGCTGTCCCACTACCGTATTTATTTATGCTTTTGTTTGTTGCACTAACATGTGTTTGCTCCTCAACATAACGTCTAGTCGTTTGATTAAAGGAATTACGGTTTGTGATGCAATGTTGGCTTTGAATCCAAATAGCTTGATTACATTTGCATAATTTGCAAATACTGAAGCAAAACGGATCATTGCTTCGGGTTACAGTACAATCTGAAATGTTGCCATCAGCAAATCCCGATCTTCGAAGCCTTTATCCGTACATATTAAAATACTGTGTAAATTCATTAAGAAATTTAAGTGCCCTGCAGGGATGTTTATTTTATTGAGTAGCAAAATGAAATATGATTAGATCAGATGTCTCTAGCAGTTGGATGATACAAAATATAAACACAAAAGAAAGATAGATAATTGGATAGACAAAACAAGAAGTTTGACAATCTCTCCTGTCTTTCCGTCCTCGTAGCTTTAACCAGCTTTGATGTCGTAATCCAGTATGGGCTGGCTACCCCTGAGGGTCTGGCAGTGGACTGGATAGCAGGAAACATTTACTGGGTGGAAAGCAACCTGGATCAGATAGAGGTTGCCAAATTGGACGGCACAATGAGGACCACACTGCTGGCTGGGGAGGTGGAGCACCCTCGAGCTATTGCCCTTGACCCCCGGGACGGGTAACGACCGCTCTGCTTCCTCTATCTCCTGCTCATATCAAACAAAGCTACTTTACAGCGATAAATGTTTTGGTACAGTAATTGTGAGGCTGGCACACTGATCATCTACCATTGCACCTTATTGTTTGAATGACTGTGTGGCATGGCGCTGCAGGATCCTCTTCTGGACAGACTGGGATGCCAGCTTGCCGCGGATTGAGGCTGCATCCATGAGCGGAGAAGGCAGGAAGACCATCCATAAGGAGACCGGCAATGGAGGCTGGCCGAATGGACTCACTGTGGATTATCTAGAGCGCCGCATCCTCTGGATCGATGCCAGGTCATACGGAGGGCGCAGACATGAACACACTCACACCAACCTCTTTGTTTGAAGCGCGCACTGTATCTTTTAGCTATCCCCAGAAATGTAACTGAAAATTTTGTTTGTTCACAGATCTGATGCCATTTATTCAGCCAAGTATGACGGCTCTGGGCTTATCGAGGTTCTGAGGGGACATGAGTATCTGTCGCATCCCTTTGCCGTCACCATGTACGGCGGAGAGGTTTACTGGACAGACTGGAGGACCAACACCCTGGCCAAGGCAAACAAGTGGACCGGGAGCAATGTCACTGTAGTCCAGAGAACCAACACACAACCTTTTGACCTCCAAGTCTACCATCCATCCAGACAGCCACAAGGTAAGAGACACACAGATGCAACTGCAGTTTGAAATATTGGTACAGAAAAACTTGAAACAACCAGTTTGTTTGTTTGTTTGTTTGTTTGTTTTTACAGCTGCTATGTTCATTAGATATCCATTATAAACACAGATAAGTACACACTTTGAATAATTTTTTCATACTCACGTCTCCCCAGCTCCTAACCCATGTGCGGCTAAAGATGGCAAGGAGCCCTGCTCACATCTATGCCTCATCAACTACAATCAGACGTTCTCCTGTGCCTGTCCTCACCTAATGAAGCTGGGCCCTGACAAACGCACTTGCTATGGTAAGCATGAAACTCCCTCACTTGTAAGTCGCTTTGGATAAAAGCGTCTGCCAAAAGATTAAATTTATGTAATGTATGTAAATGGAAGCATGAGCACACACTGTACATAGATGCAGCTTGTATAGAAAACATACTCTTTGATTCCCCTCTTAGCTGCTTGTCTTGGCAAAACTCTAGTTGAATACCACAGTGTAATCCCTGTCCTTACAGACTTGTTTATTTCCATTTGTGTGTATGTGTGTGTGAAAGAGAGAGGGAGGATTAAACAATCTCGACTTTTTTTCACTTTGAGGTGCTATTGCTGTGACAGCTTTGGCGCGCATTGAGGTGTCTGTCCGTGCACAGTGGGCCTGTTTATTCGGTGTGTGAGTTTAGTATTCAGGGCGGCACTTTCTATTATCTTCAGGGGTAATGGAATGGAGAGCCCCATTCTGTCTGATGCAGGCATCAGGCACAAGCCTCCACAACCACCACCTAGTCTGGCCTGGCCAATACAGCCTGACACTGTCATTACTCTCCCTCTCTCCTTCTCTGTTTCCCTCTCTTCCTGTCTATCATTTAAGCTGTACGCAGTTAAATGACTGTTGAGACCAATGCAGTTGTAATATATCTGCAAAGACTGAATTCACTCTCGCTGTCACAGCTGTGCTGTTGAGTTAGCCAGCCAGACACAATCGTCAGAGTCAAAGATGCAATTGGATTAACTGTTTGTTCAAGTGGCAGGAATAATGTGCAGATGCACCCATCCGTGCTGCAGCCACCAATCCACAACTTGGGCATTAGTGTGCACTCATGTGTTTTACTTTTGACTTGAAGCTGCATTCCTGATTACTCCCACTGAATGCTGAAGCTTTGGAGATTTACTGAAGGATGCATGTCAACATCTCTCTCCCCTCTGCAGAGTCTCGTCAGTTCCTGCTGTACGCCCGTCAGATTGAGATCAGAGGAGTGGACATCGACAACCCATACTACAACTATATTATCTCCTTCACTGTGCCGGACATCGACAATGTGACTGTGGTGGACTATGACGCTCTGGAGCACCGTATTTACTGGTCAGACGTCCGCACTCAGACCATCAAGAGAGCTTTCATCAATGGCACTGGAGTTGAGACTGTGGTCTCTGCTGGTACGGAGAAGCAGAATACACACCATACTTCAGGCTCATTGTTTTTGGATTTTACAGATTTTTTCTCTTTGAAAAAAGGCAGATTTTATACATAATTTATGTTACTATTCCTCTAAAAGAGACTGTGTATTGCAGTACAGTAAACAACCTTGTCTTGTAATGAGGCCAAATTGGAGTAGATTTGTGCTGGTTATACCTCAGAGAAATTTATAAATAAAAAATAAATAATTGGGTGATTTATCCATTTATCAATTTTCAGATTTCCATTTTCAGTGTAGACTTTCACTCAAGTTTTGCACTTAAATTCAAAACTAACCATGATGAATTACCTGATTTATTTGGACATGATCCTAACTATACTGTATTGTGGTACAAAATCTTTGTATTTTTTTCTTGTGGCAAAGAAATGGGTGCTATAATTGACTGTTTGCTAAACCCCTTCTCCGAACAGCAATTATCCAATCAGAGCTCTGCAACTGTAAGTAGGCACTTGTCAATGCGAGCTACTGTGCATGCAAAGAATTTAGTGGGTGGTGCCTTATTTCCTGGGGCTGTAGCCTCTGTCTTTTACCATATCAAATGCTTATTTAAGACCTTTTTTGAGTTGTTCTCGATTTCAAACTCCTGGACCCAAAAAATCACCTGAGAATGAAGTTTTCAATCAAATTATGAGGTTAATGTTAATTAGTTACATCAGTTCAGCTGATTAAATGAATGGCAGTAAACTAGAAATGAGCTTTTGTCTGCTGCTGTGTGAAATCAAAGAACGATTGTTTCACAAATTACCTTGAATTTGGAATATTAAATCTGCCACAGTTATCGTTGTAAACTAATGCGCTACATTAACACAAGGGGGAGGGGCTTAGCAAAGGGTCAATTTGAATGTCTTTTGTTGCAGTTCTTGCCCGTTTCTCTCTGATTTCAGGATTAGAAAATGATGAAAATGGCATTTCTGAATTTTTTGTTTTTGGTTGTTATATAACATGACTGTAGAAAAGGCTGATTAATGGCTCTGTGTGTATTTTGTTTATCTTTTTTTCAGATCTGCCCAACGCCCACGGTCTAGCAGTGGACTGGGTGTCCAGAAACCTGTTCTGGACCAGCTATGATGCCAATAAGAAACAGATTAATGTTGCCAGATTGGACGGCTCATTCAAAAATGCTGTTATCCAGGGCCTGGACAAACCACACTGCCTGGTGCTGCATCCAATACTAGGGTTGGTCGTATGCACAGACACACACGCACAGACTTGCGCAGTTTTCAAAAATTGCTCTCAGACACTGTCCTAATTTCACCTTTAACCTACGATACATAAACACAGAGGTGCACACACACAATCTTACACACTTAGGCTATGTCTGGTTGTCAGCCCGCCCTTCTGTTTGCAGTCAGTGATGACAGGCAGAGTAGTTTGGTATAAATGGTCGCTGACCTCTGACTGTTTCTTCTCTCAGGAAGTCGTTCCAGTTTTTCTCCCCTCGTGTCATCGTTCTCTCGTGTCCCTCTCTTTCTCTCTCCTGCTCCACTTCTATTTTGAAAGACGGCTCCTGTGCTCACAGTGACTCTCCATGAATTATTTAGAGCCAGTGTCTCTGTCGCTTTCTGTCGCTATTTCTGTTTTAGTGTTTATCTTCCTGCCTTGTTCAGCAAATGTCCATTTTTTTTCCCCTTCAGTTGTCCCTCTCGAAACCTCTTCCCCTTCAGCTCCCCAACCTGGCCTCGGCCCCACCTCTTACCGGCACAGCAGAGACACACCATCTTTATTTATATATCTAGTTTTGTCCTACAGGAATATATGTGCTTTTGAGTATTTGAGGTGGATGAAGAAGGATATTTTCTTAAGAAATGTCCCTGCCTTTTTGTGTACTCCTTCCTCTGTTTAAAAGACTTAGCCTACTTAAGCGGAGGAATGTTTCCGATCTGAGCATTGTTGGCATGGGGGAAAATGAGAAGCAGATGCGAGATCCATATGCTTGGGCTGTCCTCTCACTGCCCAGAATATGTTCAGGAGTGGGTGGGGGTAAAGACAGTCGGGGAGGGAGAAACTCCAATGTGTGTATATGTGCTAAAACACGACAATGTGGGAGTTTAAATGCTTCAGGAACTTTATTTAAAGGCATGTTAACAAACAAATGAAGGGTGTGGTGGATGTGGTAGGATTTAACAGGAAGTGGGTGATGAGGGCAGACGATAGATACCCTTTAAACACAGACTGCACCCATTCGAGACACGGTGACACACCATCATATTTTCCTGTATTCTCTGCGTGTGTGTGTGTGTGTGTGTGTCTGTGTGTGTGTGTGTGTGTGTGTGTGTGTGTGTGTGTGTGTTCAGTGACCAGTTTGAATAGAAAGGAAGTTGAAGGCAAGTGTTTATGTGAGTGTGTGCGTGTTGTGGGAGAGTCTGTGATGGGACGATGAGTCAGAGAGGACACTTTTCAGCTGCTGAACTGAATGTTCTGAGATAGATTTTCAGTGGATCCCTACCAGCTGCTTCACACACCTTCACCAGCCTCTGTTTGACTCGGTTAGGTTGTAAATTGTAAAAGACATTTTGCATTTTTCAAAAATATTCGTATGAAGGTCATATACTGTATGGTATGTTTTACAGACCAGTTGCTCCACAGACTCTAAAGTATTTTGTTGTAACTGTTACTATCGCTATTGTTTTACCCAACGAGGTAGTTTCATTGAAATCAAGATCATTTGCTCAAGTGAAAAAAACATACAAAGTACATCCACATAACCAGCAAACAGACCATGGCCTCAGGTAAACAAAACTATCCAGCAATCACAAAGAGTCATAAGAAGCATTACATAATAAAGCTTCCAAGGCTGAGGAAAGAATCTAGCTCCTGAGCTGCATGCAGTTCTTTCCATGCGACGGAAAGTTCAGTACAACAAATTGATTTCCTGAGATCATGAGATTATTTTACCTTTTTGTCAATAAGAAAGCCCTTACAATTTTGCCATACTTTGAGCAATGAGCTTTGGGTTGTGGAGCCTGTGAGTGCTATTAGGCGGCCTTATTGACTAAGTTTGCTCAGCAAGGAAAATTGCGGCATGCTGCAATAAATCTCTCTTGCTCGTGTGTACTGTGATTTTGCTGATTCTCTCTCTGCCTGTCTCCTTCAGGAAACTCTACTGGACAGATGGGGACAACATCAGCATGGCCAACACAGACGGCAGCAACCGCAGTGTGCTCTTTACCAACCAGAAAGGCCCAGTCGGTGAGTGACGTGCTGTGCTTGCCTCCGCGTGACTGCATGAGAGACAGCACTCCCTAGTGACGGGGCAGGTGGTTACACATCAGTGCTTTCTTTCGTTTTCCAGGTTTGTCCATTGACTTTGACACAGAGCAGCTGTACTGGATCAGCTCAGGAAACAGCACCGTCAACCGCTGCAAACTGGACGGCTCTGCGCTGGAGGTGCTCGAGGGGGTCAAGGGCAAGCTGACCAAGGCTACTGCTCTGGCCATCATGGGTATGTCTCCAGAAAATGTTCATTTCAGCCAGTGATGTATAGTAGATGAAGGTAGAGAGAATCAAGCCACGTAGGATAACTCGACCGTGTTGCAGATTTATGTATGCGTCACTAAATCTTGCTCCAAGTTAAAGTCCCAGTCCTTCCAGTGTTAGACCATCCTGTTGTGTGTGGTATCCTTCAGGAGACAAGCTGTGGTGGGCCGACCAAGGAACTGACCAGATAGGAACCTGTGACAAGAAGGACGGGGGCAACTGGAAAGTCCTGAGGAACAGCACATCCCCCATGATGCACATGAAAATCTACAATGAAACTGTCCAGAAAGGTGCAGAGCTGGCTGCCACATGCCAGCTTTTTCTGAGCTTGTAGAGCATTTGTTTTAGTTAAATTACTTGGCGAAAAGAAGGGAAGGAAATCTGTCCTTGTCTCATTGAAGGTCTGTTTTGCTTGCTGGATGTAGCCTGTTTATCTACGCTAAAGCACATCTGTTTATGTCTCTGTAACTCCTCTTTGATTTGTTTTGTGTATTTGTTCCTGTGCTTTTCTGTTCCCAGGCACCAATCTCTGCAGTAATAACAATGGAGACTGTTCCCAGCTGTGTCTCCCCACCTCCCCGACCACCAGAGCCTGCATGTGCACAGCAGGATACAGCCTGCGCAGAGGGCAGCAGTCTTGTGAGGGTATGACATAGTCGTACACGTACTGTATCTTGATTGAAGCCAAATTTGGGTTGAAGAAACTGATGAAAGTGATAAATTGTGTGATGCAGAACAAACTATTCAAAGTCTAAACACTGGGGATTTTATTTGTTTGCTGTAGGTGTTGGCTCTTTCCTGCTGTACTCTGTGCATGAGGGCATTCGTGGTATTCCTTTGGACCCATCAGACAAGTCTGATGCCCTTGTACCAGTTTCGGGCACATCCCTAGCTGTGGGCATAGATTTCCATGCTGGTAAGATTTTTTCTAACATGTTGGGGTTTTTTTTTGTTTTTTTTTACTCAAATAAGAAAGAAAGTCACAGGCATTAAGTTATTTTGTTGCTTTGATGTAGCTGAAATAATTCACTACTGCATTAAGTATGTGTTACGTAAGTTCTGTTCAGTCCGACTCTTAATGTGTGTTTTCCCAGACAATGACACTATTTACTGGGTGGATATGGGCCTGAGCACCATCAGCAGGGCCAAGAGAGACCAGACCTGGAGAGAGGATGTGGTCACTAATGGCATCGGCAGAGTGGAAGGCATCGCTGTCGACTGGATAGCAGGTGAGAGACACCCCAGACATATTACAAAAACGCCATTGTCTATGCTCACAGTTACGGGATTCAAACAGTATCAAGTAAACATGCTGGTAAACTGTGTTTCACATTGGCTCTCAGTGGCTCTACCACCCTTGCTCAGACTGTCTCTGTCTGTTACCATGCAACAGAACAGGAAAAGGAGATCATTTGAAAGCAAGGAGAAATGATTGCAGTAGGAGAGATAACAAGGCCACTTAATCCCAGGTGTCAAAAGAAAAAAAAAAAAAAAGACGTCAGTCAGGGTCCAATTCTGCATCAACAAACATGCAGCACATGCTCATCACTTCCTCCGCCTTTATCCCTCACAGGAAACATCTACTGGACAGACCAAGGTTTTGATGTGATTGAGGTAGCCAGATTGAATGGCTCCTTCCGCTATGTGGTGATCTCCCAGGGCCTGGACAAGCCTCGTGCCATCACTGTCCACCCTGAGAAAGGGTGAGAGGAAACGACACTGGGTGTAGCTCCAGTTACTGTCTGCAGCTGTCTTTAGCATCTGCTTCTGTAATTTCTCTCCTTATTGATTACCGAGGAAGTTATCTCTGTGTTCTGCTGTGTTTATGTTTGCAGCTACCTGTTCTGGACAGAGTGGGGCCAGTATCCCCGTATCGAACGGTCTCGTTTGGATGGCTCTCAGAGGGCTGTCCTTGTCAATGTCAGCATCAGCTGGCCCAATGGAATCTCCATCGACTATGAGGTAAAGTATAACAGAACGTTCTAGATTCACATCACTGTGTCACAATGCAGAGGGTGAACAAACAGTACTGTGTGTGTGCATGCAGGATGGTCTCCTCTATTGGTGTGACGCAAGGACGGACAAGATTGAGCGCATCAACCTTGAAACTGGAGAAAACAGGGAGGTGGTGCTGGCCAACAACAACATGGACATGTTCTCTGTGTCGGTGTTTGAGAGCTACATTTACTGGAGTGACAGGTGAGATTTACTCCTCCTACTCAGTCTAACTTGTCCTCACTTTTGGAATATCTGTGATATTTTCCTTCTATCATTTGTAATATTTCTAATATTCCTCCGTAAATGTCTGCAAGCATCAGCCTCTGTTTGATGCTGTTTCTGTCTTCTTTGAAGGACACATGCTAACGGCTCCATAAAGAGAGGCAGCAAGGACAATGCCACAGACTCTGTGTCTCTGAGGACTGGCATTGGGGTGCAACTCAAAGACATCAAGGTTTTCAACAGGGCCAGGCAGCAAGGTAAGCACTGGGGTGTTTGTTAAATATGTAAACCGTCATAAATCTGCTTCACATGCAAGAATTTAGCATTTTACAAGGGATTTGTATTTTGTGGAATAAATGGTAAATTAAGAACTTCTTAAATGTGTGTTTCCCCACATTTAGGGATCTGAGAAAAGTGTATTTAATAATAACATCATGGATTTTTATCTCTGTTTACAGGAACAAACGTGTGCAAAGACAAAAATGGCGGCTGTCAGCAGCTCTGTCTTTACCGTGGCAACGGGCAGCGCACATGCGCTTGTGCACATGGCATGCTGGCTGAAGATGGCAGCAGCTGCCGTGACTATGATGGCTACCTGCTCTACTCAGAGCGCACTATACTAAAGAGTGTCCACCTGTCGGATGAAAACAACCTGAATGCACCAATAAAACCATTTGAAGACCCGGAGCACATGAAGAATGTCATTGCACTCACTTTTGATTATAGAGGAGGTGGAGGAAAGGGAGCTAACCGCATCTTCTTCAGTGACATCCACTTTGGCAACATCCAGCAGATCAGTGATGACGGATCTGACCGCAAGACTGTAGTAGAGAGTGAGTATTTCCACATCTTAAGCTTGTGTGAACCTTTTCTATTAACTTACCCTTGTTCCTCAACAATCAACCAAACACCCAGCTTTATTCACAGTTTACCTCCAGTGTATTCTCATGAACACGATATCTCAGTAACGCCTTGCGGGACATCTCTTCAAATTTGGCACAAACATTCACTTGGACTTGAGGATGAACTGATTAGATTTTTGTGGTCAAAGTTCAAAGTCAAGGACACCTCATGAAACACATTTTTCATAAATCACCAATTCATACGCTAATTATGACACAATTTAACGCAAATGTCAAATAGGATAAAATGATGAAGTGATGACATTTTATATCTAAATGGTCAATGGTCAACTTCACTGTGACATCATAATGTTCTGCAAATTATTCAGTGCTGTAACCGTGACCATATTTCCTGCAAATTGGCTGGTTGGCGGAGACATACAAGCATGAGGCGG
Organism: Seriola lalandi dorsalis; assembly: GCF_002814215.2. Lineage (NCBI taxonomy): Eukaryota > Metazoa > Chordata > Actinopteri > Carangiformes > Carangidae > Seriola > Seriola lalandi. The sequence continues at coordinate 1,219,209 of NW_019525245.1, read as the reverse complement.
TAATTCTTGTTTATCTGTGCTTTAGGAACAGAGTGTATATAAACACAAACAGGCCCAGAGGCAGATGCAGTAGACATTCATTCACCTTATCTCAGCACAACAAATCACAGGTGCACTGTTAATGTTTTACCAAAGTGCCTTGACTTTAATCGGTTTTTACAAGGAACGCATGATTCAACGTTGTTTGTCCCACTGTCCCTGTAGAGCAGCTCCTCCCAAGGCAAGCAGTTTGATCTTGTACTATATCCAGGCTAACAGAGGGAAAGATGTTGCAAGTGCTGTTGTTTTTCCTTGTTAAGTAGACTTTCCTTGTGAGGGTATTTTATTCCGTCCATTTTATTCACATGAGTAATTCAGCAAGGCAACTCAGCTTGCACTTTTTTAAGTTATAAATCCCAGCGGTCAGGTTTTGCTTGTTTGTGTGTTTGTGTGACAGGTGTTCAGTTATATCAAGGTAGCTGCTGATAGTAATACTGTCAGGCAGCAGCCATATCCACAGCCCTACCTTCTCTTTGCCTCCCCTTTTTAAACAGCCTTAGTAAGTCTTGTCTGAACTTTTGGGACATGAGCACGTAGAGGATGGGGTTCACCACTGTAGAGGAAGTCGCCATGAAGCGTGCAAACACACTGAAGGGGCCGTAACGGGGTGAGGTGCCAGTGGCCCCTGAAATTTCTTCCGCCAGTAAATTCAGCGTCAGGCCATAGGACGGCAGCCAACATAGGGTAAAAGCCAGCACCAGCATGGCTGAGGTCTGGGTCACTTTGCTCTGGTAGCGCTCTACTTGGGGGGCCCTGCCGGCCTGCTGACTCCCCCACAGGAACAGGTAGATCTTGCCATAGGCCACAGCAATGGTGATCAGTGGAAGTAAGAAGGCCACAAAAAAGTGAAATAATCCATAGATCAGCTGGTCTTTGTGGAACCGGAAAGCAAAGCATGTGTGTCTATCAGGGGCTTGTCGGGGGGTTCCCACACAGCGAAAAACCAGCTGGGGGACAGCCAGGCAGCAGGCTGGCACCCAGAGGAGTGCAGCAGCTATAGACACCCGGCGAGGGGAGAGGAGACCGTACGCTCTGGTAGGCTGCACCACAGTCAGATAGCGAGACACAGCCAGCGCAGCCAGTGTGAAGACGCTGGCCGACGAGCAGGCCGATCCCAAGAAGCCAACCAGACGACACATGAAGTCCTCAAACGGCCACTCCTGCATGGCTATGGCAACAGTGTGGAAGGGAAGCGTGGAGAGCAAAAGCAGGTCGGCAGCGCTCAGAGCCAACAGGAGGATGTCTGTCCCGGTGCCTGTCATGGAGCTGTGAGGGGAATGTCCAGCACCTCTCCTCCGCCTCCCACACAGGATCACCATCACCATTGTGTGCCCGACGACCCCCAGCACCAGAATCAGTGTATCTAATATTGGGACTAGGACCTGCTCCACCTTGCCCAGCCCAGTGTCACTGCCGTTCCCCGGCAGATCCTCTGAACCTGTACAGTTCCACAGCAGCATCGCGTCTTCAGTTATGGACATGTCTTTCACTCATACCGTGACTGTAGGAACACAGTTGGCTTTTGGTTGGGTCAATATGCTCAAGCCAGTCATAAAACTACTGATAATACAGGTGGGAATGATTACTCACTGTGGGATGACAGCAGTGTACTCAGACATGACGACACACAGATTTCCAGTCATTTAACATCTACGTGTCGACGATTAAAATGAACCAATAAGAACTAAACATGATTGTTAAATACATACAGCGTACACACATTACATACGTTCATGTTGCTGCTGACAGTGTGAAAATGATATACCTCTCAGAAACTGTCCTTTAAAACACAACCAGCAAACGACCCATTCCCATGTGCTGTATGTGACTCAAGCCGTTTTAACAATCCTCGAAATCTGCTCCACCTTTGATTGGGGGGTGAGAGAGGGAACAAAATAACATCAGACACCTCCACTGAAGTCAAGTCAGTACTGATTTCTTAGTTGCTGGAGTCCCTTCATCCCTCTCCACAGACTCCTGTTAAGAGCATCCGAGTGTTCAGAGCTAAATGCTGTAGACTGTGTGATTTCCTGTCACCTCCTGGCAGGCGGCTACTCCACACGACACCTTAATCAGGACCCCTTGCTCAGCGGCCCACAATCAGCCTTCCTCATGCCTCCGAGGAAGGGATCTACTTAGACACACAATGGTGGTGAATAACTCAACAGCAAGAGAGGATGAAACCGAGTAAACGGCAGGTGAACTCTGGACTGATTATCACAGAGCAGGACTGACAGAGATGGGCTGGCCTGCTTTCTGTGGGAGGGCCAAATGAGGCCAAACATATATATATTTTTTTTTTTTCCCAGGGTCCATTGTTTCTGTTCATTTTCTGAAAGGAGCTGTGTATTTTCTAGAAGCGCTGTGTCTGCAGACACACACGGTTTGGAGAACATATGCAGATATGGTATATACACAGTGAGAGACAGAGTGAAGGAGTGTTTGTCTTCAGAAATCAGGGTAATTATTGACTGCCCGCCTGATAGCAAACACTGACCTGCTATCGTGTCTACGGCAGATAACTGCAATAAAAAACTCAATGCCACTATAACCAGCTGAGCTCAACAGCTATAAATTCAGCATATCTGTATTATTGTAAACAACAAGCGAAAATGTACAGAACCCCAGATAGGCTTAGGTCAACGACAATGTGAAGATAAACAGATGTGAAAAGCAGGAATTTGAGTCGAGAGCGCTGCTGGCCAGAGATTTACAATTCATTAACAGCACTGAAGAAAGAAGAAATAGCGGCGGATGGATTTCTCTGGCGCTCGCTATCGATTTTTAGGACATTGATTTATGATTGCGAGAAGCAGAGAGGAGTTGCTTTTGTGTTGCGTGCCCCCGCTAGGCTTTCCAGCTTCTCTTCATTCAGAATCTCAGAGCACGCACCGGACAAATGGTGATTCATGTCCGAGGCATTTCACTGTAGGTGTAGTGTCAAGTGTCCCACCTGGTGGTGAATCTTGCTGATCCTCTGGACGGAGTGAGGTCATCTCCAGCCCTGGAAAAGGCTGCTGTGATCATTAGACCCTCACTGTTCCATTGCAGTAACAGTAACAATAAGGCAGCTATTACCAATTATTTGTCATGGGAGTGAACTGATGCATAGTTGTTTTTAAATTGACTGTGTGCATGTATTGTTTCTCAGCAACAGAACAGCTGTTCTTTATCTGCCGCCACAGAACTTTGTGTTCCTCCATCTTGGCTGCCCTCTCGTCTGTCCTCTGGCCTCTGTGCAGGCGAGGAGTGCACAACCTCTTACTCATTTCACGGCTATGGAGCAGAAAAATGACTTTTTACTTCTCATCTGTTGATGAGGTAGTGCAATGGAAAGTAATACGCTAGCCAGTAACTGTTTTTGTGACCTTTTTAGTGAGCTATTTGTTGGATAAAAGCCTCGAATCACACGGTGTTCTTGGTCATTAATACCAAGCTGTCATGTCCATAGCCCTGACTCTGTGCTGCCACATAGCAGTTTGCCAGCACTGAGCTACTGCCAGACAGTCCACACTTGGCCTTTTAACACAGCACTGGGATTGACGTGCTTCTTTTCCTTCCCCTCTTTTATCTTCTGTCTTTTCCCTCATTCTGGTTTAATGTCTCCCTGTTCTTTTTCTTTACCCACTGTTCTCTGTATTTATCTTTGTGTTTCTTTCCCCTCTTCTCTCTCCTGCTCTGTTCTTTTTCAGATGTGGGCTCAGTGGAGGGTTTGGCGTACCACAGGGGCTGGGATATGCTGTATTGGACCAGCTATACAACCTCAACCATCACCCGCCACACTGTGGATCAGAGCCGCTGGGGGGCCGTTGACCGGCACACGGTGGTCACCATGTCGGGGGATGATCACCCAAGAGCCTTTGTCCTTGACGAGTGTCAGAGGTTAGAACTAAGTCGGTTATTCACATCCAATACTGCTCGCATGTTGTGCCAAAACTTTACACCTATTTACATCACTGATTATATATCTCTCCTGCAGCCTCATGTTCTGGACCAACTGGAACGAGCAGTCTCCCAGCATCATGCGTGCCACACTGACTGGTGCCAATGTCCTTGTGATCATTGGCACGGACATCCGAACCCCTAACGGCCTGGCCATAGACCACCGTGCTGAAAAATTGTATTTCTCTGACGCCACGCTGGACAAGATAGAGCGCTGCGAGTATGACGGCAGCCGGCGCTATGTGAGTGACACAAACACTTAACATGCAGACAGACACAGCGTACATCATGAAGCATTAAGGAAAATATTTGCACTACAGTATAATTGTATCACGGGATTGCCTAATAACAGCACCTCAGTGTGTTTATCCTTTCGAGTTTGTTCCAAGGCTGGAATTTCCTGAATGTATGAGGTCATGGCTGCGTTTGTGCTTCCCCCTGCAGGTGGTACTGAAGAATGAGCCGGTCCATCCGTTTGGCCTGGCTGTGTACGGTGACTACATCTTCTGGACTGACTGGGTGAGGAGGGCTGTGCTTCGCGCTGACAAATACACAGGAGGAGACATGAAGGTGCTGCGTGCCGACATCCCTCAGCAGCCGATGGGTATCGTTGCGGTGGCCAACGACACCAATAGCTGTGAGTTGTTTTTACACAGAGAGACGGATCCAAATGTTTGTGTAGAACTGTGTGATTGTGTATGTATGTATGTGATTAGGTAAATTTTATTTGTGTAATGCAATATCAACAGCTCTTTTTATATTTACATGTTGAGCAGTCATTTGTGAGGTAGAACCAGTAGAACTTGGGGTGTTATGAAATTTCATTACTGTATACAATAGCTTATCATTCCATCCTTGGTGATAACATCAACATACGTAGGCCATTACAAGTCAAACTAGTTCAATAAAAGGTTTTAACACAGGCTGTTTTAGAGCAAGTATTTAAACACTCACTGGCACAACACACGTGAACTAAGATGTTTTTTCTGCCCCAACAGAGCAGTTAATGGGATGACAAAACTAATCTGGGAGTGACGCTGCACCAGATGAATTGCAGACACCTCCATTCATGAGCTCTATATTACCACAGGCACACACCCTCTAAATTGCTCTTCACTTTTCTCCATACGTCTTCACCTCTCTCTCCAACTCATCTTGTTCTACATCTCCCATTGTCTATATACTTTTAAATCAATGCAGCCCTGTTTTTTTTATTCCCTTCCATATCGTCAGCCATCTTTTCCCTCAATTTGCCTCATTCAGTAAACTCTCTCGTGCTCCAATACCCACAGCGACCATACAAGCAGAGAGCCTGCGGTAAATAGCTGCAAATCCCATTTAGATTGAGTCACATTGAATTACGCATTCAGCGGAGAGCGGAGGCAAGGCCACATCAGGCAGGCGTGTTTGTCTGCTGATGGGGATGTGTGTGTAGGGGGAATGTGTTTGCTTGTGTGTCAGGAGGCTGGATGTAGGGTCAGAAATTCTCATTCACTCAAGTGTGTGTGTGTGTGTGCGTGTGCGTGCACGTGCAACTTTCCTCATGTCTGCATAGGTGAGTTCTCTCTGTGCCGTGTTGACAATGGAGGATGTCAGGATCTGTGTCTGCTGACCTCAGAAGGAAGGGTCAACTGCAGTTGCCGTGGTGACAGGAAACTTTTGGAAGACAACACCTGCATAGGTAATGCAAGCAAGGGATTCATAAAAACAAATCTTAGGCTTAAAATTCTCATCATACAAAGATAAAAAATTCATCTTTTACACACTGTTTTATTCATTTTTTTTATCTGCTTATTTTACTGTGCAGAAGCTCTTTTACATGCAGACCACAATGTAATAAAATAACAAGCAAAGACTGAGATCAGGACTTGAATGGATTTGAATGAGCACTGAAAATGTTTCCATGCAGCATGCCTCTCTCATGCAACTCTTGCTAAGTGCATTTTTCTGTCCTTGTCTCGCAGCCATAAACACTACATGTAACAGCATTGATGAGTTTGAGTGCGGGAATGGAGACTGTGTTAACTACACCCTGACTTGTGATGGCATGGCCAACTGCAAGGACAAGTCTGACGAGAAACAGTCCTACTGTGGTGAGTGGAAGGTTTTTCTCTCACAGTTTCAGCCGTACTATTGCTGTTGACATTTTTAAGTTGAGTCCATATCGTATCCTGTTCTCAGCCAACCGTGTGTGTAAGAAGGGCTACAGACGGTGTGTGAATGGCCGCTGTGTCGGGCATAGCTCCTGGTGCAACGGGCAGGACGACTGTGGAGACAATTCTGATGAACTCTTCTGTAACAGTGAGTCGAGTAAACAATTCTCTTTTTTTTTTTCCGCCTGACGTCATTTTGACTTTTTTTTTTTTAAATTGCGTTCTACCTAAACACTGCGTCTCATTTTCCTGTGTGTCAGCCACACTGTGCTCGGCCGATCAGTTCCAGTGCAGAGACGGAGGCTGCATCTCCAACTCCAGCAAGTGCAACCAGAAAGTGGACTGTGAGGATGCCAGTGACGAGATGAACTGCAGTGAGTTCAGCAAAAATTAGGAAAAAACCTATAATAAGAAAGGCCAACACTGTCTCTCAGGCTGTGGTAAAAAGTAGTTCTGCTCTCTCTGTTCAGCTGCCACGGACTGTTCCAGTTACTTCCATCTGGGAGTGAAGGGAATGACATTTCAGAAGTGTGAGTTCACCACACTCTGCTATGCCCCTTCATGGCAATGCGATGGTGCTAATGACTGTGGAGACTTCTCTGATGAAAGAAATTGCCCAGGTATTTTAAGAGCCTCTGAAATACACATATTTTCTCACAGCTGAATGTACACACAGTATTCCAGGAACAAGTGAAATCATTTTTTCACAGATGGATTAGAGCAAGAAGTCCAATTTGGATTACTCTAAATGGAATAGAAACAAAAACAATGAACGTTTTCATCCGTTAAATTGTGGTTCGGGAGGAAATTCTCCGCAAAGTAAATTATTTTTCTCTCCATGCTGGCTTACCTCCCTGATGTTTTCTTGTTTAACTTACCACTTGTCTGTCACCGTGCCAGGGAGCGGGAAAACAAAGTGTCCAACGCCCTTCTTTGCCTGTCCTAGTGGACGTTGTATCCCTATGAGCTGGACTTGTGACAAGGAAAATGACTGCGAGAACGGTGCAGACGAGGCTCACTGCGGTATGTTTAGATACTGTACCAGAGCCTAAACAATCTGAAACGCTACAGACCATTACTTTGTTTTGGCAATCTGTGTTTTGCACTTTAAACATTTCTTTCTGGTCCTCCAGATAAGTTTTGCTCAGCCTCCCAGTTTGAGTGTGGGAACCACCGCTGCATTCCCAACCGCTGGGTGTGTGACGGAGCCGACGACTGTGGTGACAGCAGTGATGAGGACAGCAAGTGCAGTGAGTGTTGGGAATGAAACCGTAGTGAATACCGATACAAGAAGCAGACATAGTGCTAACAAGTCTAGAACCGCAACTCTTTTGACAGCAGTAGGTTCTGTGAGAATATTATTAACAATAACATAACAGTTCCCGTTCTGCCTCAGAAATAAAGATATAGTCATTGATCATCGATGGTTAAACATTATATTTACAAATAGGGCAATAAAAGGCATTAAAATCACCTTCAATAACCTCTTTCCATCACAGAGACCAAAACCTGCAGTCCTGAGGCGTTCCAGTGTCCTGGATCACATATGTGTATCCCTCAACGCTGGAAGTGTGACGGGGACAAAGACTGCCCTGATGGAGCTGACGAGAGTGTCAAAGCTGGCTGTGGTGAGTGCAGGCAGGGGCAAGAAGTGTTCAAAATAATACATAAAATATTTATAAAATAGATACATGAAATAAATAAACCCATACAGCACCTGGTGGACCATGAAACCTGTTTATCGCACTTACTCATCAAATATTTTTTATGTCTCAGTGTTCAACAACACATGCAGCAGCAATGAGTTCATGTGCCAGAACCGACAGTGTATCCCCAAGCACTTTGTGTGTGACCATGACAACGACTGCAGCGATGGCTCCGATGAGTCCCAGGAGTGTGGTGAGTGGAACCATGACCTCTTATTCCTCATGGGGCGATTTAAAAAGCTTTCTCCTCCTCACTTTTAACAACAGCGAGCCTAACTGTCCTTCACCCCGCTGCTGTTTTCTCGCCGCAGAATATCCAACATGTGGAACCAATGAGTTCCGCTGTGCCAACGGACGCTGCCTCATCCAGAGTTCATGGGAGTGCGATGGAGACTTCGACTGCCACGACCACTCAGACGAAGCACCTAAGAACCCACGTTGCACTGACTCAGGTTAAATTCACACTGCCGCTCCAGAGACACTTTTTTTTTTATGTTCTTATCTTACTAATTCACATGGACCAAAGTAGCCAGATGTCTAATTTTCATCTATAGCCTTGGAGCATGTTGATGCAGCTAAAACAAAGGACACTGTTATAGCACTAACAGCACAGAAAGCACAAGTCGCATCCAGTATAATTAAATGTGTTAATGAACATAAAAGTGAATATGACATTAATATTTGTTATTATCTTTTTGGCAAATGAGAAGCGCTCTCAACAGCTGTGACTAAAAGCTGGTTGACTTTTTCCTCTTCATTTGTTTCCCACTTCATTCCTTTCTGTAATGGAACAGAGAAGAAATGCAACGACACTGCATATGCCTGCAATAATGGAAACTGTGTCGATGAGGCGTTGCTCTGTGACCATAAGGACGACTGTGGTGATGGCTCTGATGAGCTGAACTGCTTTATTAATGAGTGCTTGAACAGCAAACTGAGCGGCTGCTCTCAGCTCTGTGAAGACCTGAAAATAGGCTTTAAGGTAAGTGAACACTGTGAAATTCTGACTTTGAGTTCTCTAGTCATGAGCGTGTAATATAAACAGCGTTCATTGTTGCTTTACCTGCTCTGTACTGCGCCTCCTCACAGTGTAGATGCCACCCTGGCTTCCGTCTGAAGGATGATGGGAAGACTTGTGTCGACATAGATGAGTGCACAACCACCTATCCCTGCACGCAGCGTTGCATCAACACACACGGCAGCTTCCACTGTCTGTGTGTGGAAGGTTTCAGCCTTAGTCCTGAAAACCCCACCATATGCAAATCCACCTCAGGTAAGAAACATGACAGATTAATAACATTCAGCCAAGTGTTTAAGGCAAATCCACTCACATATGATGTTTCCCTCCCTGCAGATGAAGAACCCTTCCTGATCTTTGCTAACCGCTATTACCTGAGGAAGCTCAACTTGGATGGATCCAATTACACACTGCTCAAACAGGTGAGGCCTGCAGATACAGTATGTTCTTTTGAAGTGCCGGGAAAGTCTTGCAAACCCTCCTGCAGGAGTTTATCGCTGGCCCCAGACTGACGCAGCTCCTGTGCTTTGACAGGGCTTGAACAATGCTGTAGCTCTGGACTTTGACTACCGCCAGCAGATGATTTATTGGACAGATGTGACCACCCAGGGCAGCATGATCCGACGCATGCACATCAACGGCAGCGATGTTCAGGTCGGTGTAGCACCATCTTGTTTAAGGAAGACAGGGGGCAGTGCTTATAATACCCGCCTGGCTTTCCTTCTCATAAATTATTATGATATATGATATGTTATATATGTTCCTTATTTGTACACATGTATGGGAACTAAAAACCCTGGAAAAAAATAAAATCCTTCACTGTGAAGCACAGATTCAGTAAGTATATACTGCTTTCTCATTTGTTAGGTCCTTCATCGCACATCACTCAGCAACCCAGATGGTCTGGCAGTCGACTGGGTGGGAGGAAACCTGTACTGGTGTGATAAGGGACGGGACACTATCGAGGTGTCAAAGCTGAATGGAGCGTACCGGACAGTTCTGGTCAACAGCGGCCTGAGGGAGCCACGTGCTGTGGCTGTGGACGTACGCTATGGGTAAGAGTGATACGACACAACTTCAGAAGATCTGGGTCGACTGAAAGTTAGAAAGTTGAACTGCCTACTTCATTGTCAGTTACGTACAGAAATTGTGTGTTAGACTGACTTTTAAATTCTGCACCTCAATGATTTTGTAATTTGTTTGAAACCTCGAGACCTCTGGAGCCCAGTGGATGTTAAATTCTGATGTGTTGGGACCAATAACCGTAACTAATACAGCACATCCCTGACAGGTATTTATACTGGTCAGATTGGGGTGACAGCCCCCACATAGGGAGGATCGGGATGGATGGCACCAACAGGAGTGTCATCGTGGAGGATAAGATCACATGGCCCAATGGTCTCACGCTGGACTTTGTTAATGACCGTATCTACTGGGCTGATGCTCGGGAGGATTACATTGCATTTGCCAGCCTGGATGGAACCAGCAGACACACAGGTGACACACACATACAGACACAGAGGAGTGTGTTTGTAGACTTATCCAGTTGTAGCTACCAACTTATTTGTTTTTGTACCTGTGCCCCTGCAGTTCTGACTCAGGATATCCCCCACATCTTTGCCATGACACTGTTTGAGGAGTACATCTACTGGACAGACTGGGAGACAAAGTCCATCAACAGAGCTCATAAGACTCTGGGAATCAACAAGACCATGCTGATCAGCACCTTACACAGGCCGATGGATATCCACATTTACCACCCGTACCGCCAGCCTGAAGGTAAAAACAAGACACCCGTCATTCATTACCACATGTAAATATTCATCTGTGTCCTGGTCCCTGTCTGATCTGCCCTTAATTCTACCTATGCACATTTCCCTTGTTATTTAGTGGCTGACCACCCATGCCAACTCAACAATGGAGGCTGCAGTAACCTGTGTTTGCTCTCACCTGGAGGGGGCTACAAGTGCGCTTGCCCCACTAACTTTTACCTAGCAGCTGATGGCAAACAGTGCTTGTCCAACTGCACTGCAAGTCAGGTGTGCTATCTCGAAGTTATCATTCCTGACATTAACCTGTATTGACACGTTATTAATCTGAAAAAATAAATCATTCTCTCTTCTGTCCCTCCAGTTTGTTTGCAAAAATGACAAGTGCATTCCATTTTGGTGGAAGTGTGATACTGAAGATGACTGTGGGGACCGCTCGGACGAGCCTGCAGACTGCCGTGAGTGATGAGCGCGCACTGGATAGTCATTTCCTGTTGATTCAATGACGTAGTATTTAGTTTTGTTTGTTCTGGTTAATAATGCACTTTGTTTTCTCACTGTAGCTGAGTTTAAATGCAGACCAGGCCAGTTTCAATGTGGCACCGGCATCTGCACCAACCCAGCCTATATCTGCGATGGAGACAATGACTGCCAGGACAACTCTGACGAGGCCAACTGCGGTACACACACTTTCATATACCTACAGATTTGAAATCTTTTTACGCCTCCTTGTTGTCTGTCCATCCGTCCGTATGTCCGTCTGTCCCATTCTTGTGAACGTGATATCTCAGGAATGCTTCGAGGGAATTTCTTCAATTTTGGTAGAAACATTAATTTGGACTCAAAGATGATTATATATGATAACTCATGTATTTCTTATGCAAATTACTGTATGTTAGGTGTAAAATTATGACTTCAGAACTTCAGCTTCATTGTCATCATCATTTTCTGCAAAAACACGTCTGGCCATTTTGTCAATGCTGTAACTCAGGAAGGGAGATTGTGACCATATTTCCTGCAACTTGCCTGGGTGGGGGAGGCATACAACTGTGAGTCGGTAATTCTAGTTCTCAGCTGGATCCATAATAACCCATATCCTCTGTTAACCATTATTTGTCATCTTTCTGCTTCTAGATATCCATGTGTGCCTGCCCAGTCAGTTTAAATGTACCCACCCCAGTCGCTGCATCCCTGGCATCTTCCGTTGCAATGGACAGGACAACTGTGGAGAGGGAGAGGATGAGAAAGACTGTCGTAAGTCTCCCAGTTTTTTGCCCTGCTAGTGGCAGAGCCTAAGGATGGTATTGGTCACTACAGTGTGCCCATCTGTTCATTTACCAGCACAACACTATGGTCCCGAAAAAGTTAGCTCTACCATTTGTAGCCGGACTAAAACTTGGCCCCAGAGGATGAACCTTACTGACTGTAGTGACCCCTTGACCTTTCCTCCGTCGCTTCCCATAGGCCACGCTTTCCACTTATACATACTGTATTTCAAAATCTAATGAGTTCATAGGAAATTGCTAAAGATTTTCATGCTCCCAAGAGCCCTATTTTGACCTTTCCTTTAGCAACGCCCTGAGGCTAAATGATGTTGCATAATGTAATTGCCATGACATTTGCTGAGCACGTTCATCCTCCACAGAGGGAGATTACATGTACTATTCCTTTGTGCCATTCTGAGGTCAAAATTTACATTTTAGCACATTTAACTGCAAGTAAATGTAAATGTATTATGTAATGAATATTGTAGTCTCAAGGTGCCACAACAGGATATTGTAGTGATTTTAATTTGTGAAATTTGTGATTAGATATTATTTTTCATGTAGTGTCTAATCTGTCTGTCTCCTGTGCAGCGGAAGTGACATGCGCCCCCAACCAGTTCCAGTGTGCCATCACCAAGCGCTGTATCCCACGGGTGTGGGTGTGTGACAGGGACAATGACTGTGTGGATGGATCTGACGAGCCCGCCAACTGCAGTAAGACACGGCTTATTATTACTGCGCCTAACAACACCTTTACTTAAGAAATGAGTCTCCATCAGAGCCTGAGCATGGTCCACTGGGAAGCTGTGAATATCATTAATAGATAAAAACTAAACCTAGGAAGTATTGCACTGGGGTTTGGAATTTAAAAAGCAAACCTGACATCATACAGCTCCAACAGGAGGAGAGCGTTGATTTTCACACAATTTTAATAATAACACTATAATCTATTTATTATCCGTTAATTATTTTTGCAGAACGAGAGTGAATAAGCTCGTCTTCTCATGTCCAGTGTTCAGATGTATAAACCTTGAGCTCCTCTCTGTTGCAGCCCAGATGACGTGCGGCGTAGATGAGTTCCGCTGTAAGGACTCGGGGCGCTGCATCCCGGCACGCTGGAAGTGTGACGGAGAGGATGACTGCGGAGATGCTTCCGATGAACCCAAGGAGGAGTGTGGTAAGGGGAGAGTGGTAGTCGGAGGGGGAAAAGGAAAAAGTTAGTGATCACTGAGAAGATATATCTGGTGCAAATAAAAACAAAAAACAGAGCTACAGCCATGTTTGTACTTAGTATGTCTGTTCGGTGCGCAGATGAGCGGACATGCGAGCCGTACCAGTTCCGCTGTAAGAACAACCGCTGTGTGCCTGGCCGCTGGCAGTGTGACTACGACAACGACTGTGGTGACAACTCTGATGAAGACAAGTGTGGTAGGCTTCTCCTGTTTTTCCTATTTTGCGGAGGGATGCTGCTCGCTCACACGGTCACAACCACAGCCTGTATGAAAACAGTGATTCAAAATATAATATGAGCTCTACTGTGAGTAAACTTCAGATGCAACATGTTATAGCGGTAAGCAGTGTGTCACCTCTCACTGTGTATGTGTGTGTGTGTTATATTAACTCAACTACACTCATGGTTGAGACTTCGATTTCTTTTTAGTTAACTAGTTCTGTGGCCATTTGCACATCTCACATCATCTCATGTCTATTTTGCATTTCACACTGGCCTGTTGCTGTGAGCCAGAGGTAGGTGTTTTCACAGTTTCACCTCAACCATTCACAACCTCAGCTACCCAGTCCTTTGTGTGCCCCCCGGCTTTTCTTTTGTTCTGAGCTTTTTCCTTCCTTTTCGATCCCACTAGCTCCTCTAGCTCCTCCGCTTCATACAGTGCAGAATGCTGTACCATCCCCACCTCTGTTACCCCATGAGTCAACCTTGTGATTTGAAAAACCAGCTTCATTTTATTGATGTACGTCTGGCTCTCGACAGACAATCCTGTGTTGTTTTAGCAGTCAGCTCTATTCCCACCTTTTCTCTTCTCTTTTCCTTTCCTTACGCCTTTCCTTGCTCCTTGCCTCTACTCTCTGCTCCTCCTTGATTATCTTCTCTCTCCCTCCTAAGCTGTCTTCTCTTCGTCCTCAGTGCCTCGTCAGTGTTCAGAGAGCGAGTTTTCCTGCACAAATGGCCGTTGCATTGCCGGGCGCTGGAAGTGCGATGGGGACCATGACTGTGCCGATGGTTCAGATGAGGTATCACGTAACCATTTCCTTCCTGATTTCATTTGTTCTTTAGAAGCGGACATAGTAGGGGTATTAATGTAAAACAACTATCTTTTGTCAGAACGGCTGTGATGTGAAGTGTGACAGTGATCAGTTCCAGTGCAAAAATGGTCACTGCATCCCCATTCGCTGGCGTTGTGATGCCGATACCGACTGCATGGATGGCAGTGATGAGGAGAAATGTGACAGTGGCGGTAAGAAACGCGCACTTGTTTTCTCCTGGATGTTTAGGCGAACATAATGCTTACAAATGTGGATGCATACAGCGGCTGAGGTGATGTATCATTCATCCCTCTCTCCTCCTTTTTGTCACCTCCGTGTTTCAGTGGGTAGATACTGCCCCCTGGACGAGTTCCAGTGCAACAACACTCTCTGTAAACCCCTGGGCTGGAAGTGTGACGGTGAGGACGACTGTGGAGACAACTCTGACGAGAACCCAGAGGAGTGTGGTGAGAATCACTGCATTTTCACATGGCAGCAGCATTCCTGGAGACCCTTTGACACCCTGCTTATAAAGAGTCTTCTCTCTACCTGTAACGTTTCTCTTCTCCTCGTTCCATAGTTAAATTCCAGTGTCCGCCCACGAGACAGTTTCGCTGTCATAACGACCGTGTGTGTCTGCCATTATCAAAACGCTGTGATGGAGTCAACAACTGTGGGGACAACAGTGATGAAGTCAACTGCTGTGAGTTTCTTTAATCTTTTTTAAAGTTGAAAATGATTAAATAGACAGACAGAGAGAGGAAATTATTTAGTGGCTTGCTGTAGCACATTTTATTTAAATTGCGATTGCATTTGGGATGAGTTTTGCACATGATAATCAAGGTAATGACTAACTCTGTGACTGTACTCCTTCACAAGTGACTCCTTCCACACCAGCGTGTCAGAAGGATGAGTTCCAGTGCTCCAGTGGCCGTTGCATCAGCTCTGTCCTGCGCTGCAACTACTTCAACGACTGCGAGGACTACGGTTCTGATGAAATGAACTGCAATAAGAAAGGTGTGTTGTGTCATGGTATATTTGTCATACTGTGTAAGTGCACACTCTCATTCTGCGTGGTTATCAGTGTGACTGCATGCTCCCTGTTTCCTCACGTCTAGACACGGTGCTGAACGACTGTCGCAGCAACAGGACGGTGTGTGGAGATGGAGACGAAGCTCACTGTGTGGTGAATGGCACCGACTCTTTCTGCTCCTGCAAACCCGGCTTCCAGCCCAAAGGACGTAACAGATGTGAAGGTACAGTTTTCTCTGCCCTGGCGTCATTTTTCTCATGTTATGTTATGGTTACAGTTTTCTGCAAGACTCTAAACTTTGTGTAACGTGCACCGTGTGGCCTGTGGGGTGTTGCACAGATAAGAACGAGTGCAAGCAGTTTGGAGCGTGTTCCCACATCTGCAACAACACGAAGGGTTCCTACAAGTGCAGCTGCCACAAGTACTTCACCAGAATCAATGACACCTGCAAGGCTGATGGTGAGTACTGAACTTTGCCGTCCTGCTTTAATCTTTTCACATCTGTGCTCTACTACAATGACTTTTCTGGACTGACTTAACCCCCCCAGCTCCAAGACAAGTGCTCTACATCGCTGACGACAATGAGATCCGCAGCCTGGACCCCTCCATGCCAAACTGGCGTTATGAGCAGATCTTCCAGGGCGATGCCAATGTGCGCATTGATGCCATGGACCTTCACGTCAAGACGAACCGCATTTACTGGACAAATTGGCACACGGGGCGCATTTCTTCCTATGATTTGCCTCCTTCCTCATCCTCCCCTAATAGCAACCGTAACCGACGCCAAAGTGACTCCAGGGTCACCAACCTGGAGGTAAGTCTGTATATGTTTGCTTTTGTATACATATAATGTAAAATATGAACGGGATGGATAACATTTCCTGGTCTTTGTGTTCAGATCCCTGATCTGAAGATGCCCCGGGGCATTGCTGTGGACTGGGTGGCAGGGAACTTGTACTGGACTGACTCTGGTAGAGACGTCATCGAAGTGGCCCAGATAAGTGGAGGACGCCATCGCAAAACCCTCATCTCCGGCATGATTGATGAGCCTTACGCCATTGTGGTTGACCCCCAGAGAGGGTGAGTGGGGGTTTGGAGACTGGGGGTGCACTTGAAAAGGAGAAACAAAATCACAAGAATGCAAATGCAGATTTCATCATGATAACAGCAGTGATGAATGGAGCTTTTATATTTTATCCATTAGGAAAATGTACTGGGCAGACTGGGGGAATCACCCCAAGATTGAAACAGCTGCTATGGATGGAACCATGAGAGAGACGCTGGTAGAGGAAAACATCCAGTGGCCAACTGGTAAAACACACACACTTATACACAAACAATCATCTGTTCTATACTGAATACAAAGTGTGGGTTTCTCATCTATACTTTTACTAATACTCTTCTCTGTGTGCACAGGTCTGGCCGTGGACTACTTCAACGAGCGTCTGTACTGGGCCGATGCTAAACTATCCTTGATCTGCAGCGTGAGGCTGAACGGCAGCGATGCAGTTGTGGCTGCAAACAGCATTAAGAACAGTTGAGTGGCACATGCTCACAGTGGCACAGTTCGTGTCGCAATCCATACTAATGATTAGTCTTTATCAGTTAGGGCTCAGTTGCAATTTATGTGGTTGGACAATGCAAGTTACCGTCAGAGAAACTTCATGCAACATGTCTTCTCTGTTTCTACACAGAACTCCATCACCCCTTCAGCATCGATGTGTTTGAAGACTACGTCTATGGCGTCACCTACATTAACAACTACGTCTTCCGAGTGAATAAATTTGGCAAAGGCCCCATTGAGAACCTGACGACTGGAATGAACCACGCTACAGATATAGTTTTGTACCACCGCTACAAACAACCTGAGAGTGAGTAGAAAAAAAAGTAATAAAACTCTTAACAGCAGCAGCGCTCAGGAAAAAAAACAAAAGACAGTGAGGAAGACAGGGCTGAAGCAGGTCGTTAGTTATCCAAACTTTTAATACTGGTTCTCTGTCTGCCCTTGTCAGTGACAAATCCCTGCGACAGGAAGAAATGTGAATGGCTGTGTCTGCTGAGCCCCAGCGGACCGGTCTGCACTTGTCCCAATGGGCGCACGCTGGATAACGGCACGTGTGTGGAGCTGCCCACCCCCACGCTCTCTCCTATCTGTGAGTGAACAGACGGACACTGATACACACACACTGCCACAAGCAGATGACAAACGGGCACTGAAATCTATATCCTTTCCTCATGACTGAAAAACGTCCTCTCATCGTTCTCTACAGCTCCTCCCAGTGGTCCCTGCTTGGTCCAGTGTATGAACGGTGGCAGCTGTTTCCTAAATGCCCACAAGCAGCCAAAGTGTCGCTGTCAGCCTAATTATGGAGGAGATCGATGTGAGATTGACCAGTGCAGAGACTACTGCAAGAATGGAGGCACATGCACGCCTTCCCCTACAGGTAAGATCTGGACATCACAAGCTGGTTATGGCATTTTGTGTCTTTCTTCCACTGGTCATTAAATAAAGCAATGCAGGTGGACGATCTTTATGTTTCTGTCGGCCCCATAATTTGACACATTCTTTTTCTCTTTCTTCTTCCCTTCATGTATCAGGCTCTCCCACTTGTCGATGCCTGACAGGCTTTACAGGGCCAAACTGTAACCTGCACACATGTAAGGATTATTGTAAGAATGGAGGCAACTGTACAGTCAGTGCTGGAAACCAGCCAACCTGCCGATGCCCCCTTGACTTCCTGGGTGACCAGTGTCAGTACAGTGAGTGTTCCCATTATTGTATCTGTTTAAAAATGTTCAAATACAGTACATCTACTGACGAATGAAGAACACTGCAATAAAGTCAGATTTGAGTATCTTGACTAGATTGTGATATGGTTGGTAAGCCGTGCACTTACATGTTTGTGTGTGTGTGTGTGAGCAGGAAGCTGTGAAGGCCACTGCCTGAACAAAGGTACATGTCTACAGAGTGAGGATGGCTCCCAGCTATGCCGCTGTCTGCCCCAGTACACTGGCAGCACATGTGAAATTGACAAGTGTCACTATTGTCGTGATGGCGAGTGTATCCCCAGCAACAGCTTCTCTTCCACAGGGGACTTTCCCTGCCGGTGAGAACACTCACAGACACATGATTTACTCAGCATCAAAAACAAACGCACACATGCAGAGATGTCTCATCTCTCTCTTTGTTGCTCACGGTGTTTTTCTGTCTTCGATAGCTGCACAAATGGCAGAGTCCAGCCCAGCTGTTACACATGTGATACAAATGAGTACTGTGCAAATGGCCAGTGCTCTATAGACCCCATCACTCGCCTTCCAGAGTGCAGGTGAGGAACAGGCCGTGTTCATTTGTAATTGTTTTCATTTGAGCCTAAATATCTCCAGTGTATCATTGCTTAAATACTCTCTCTTCTCATATGTGTGCAGATGCTCACCAGGTTGGGCGGGGCATCGCTGTGAGTCCGTTGCTAACAATGATGGTGCCTCAAGTGCAGGTGGACGTAAGTTGACACCTCTACAATGACATTAATGATCAAGTTCCTTGAATTTGATATGATGATTTGATGAGGATGACTTAGTCAAAATTCTCAATGCAACATTTTTGTGTGTGTGTGTGTGTGTGTGTGTTTGTGTGTGTGTGTAGGCACAGCCTCCATAGTGATCCCTGTGCTACTACTGTTGCTGCTGGTTCTGCTGGTTGGAGGAGCGTTGTTCTGGTACAGGAAAAGGATGAGAGGGTGAGTAACAGTCCAACACACTCAGTGCCGACCTCGTTTTGCCTTTGTATTCTCTCTTTCCCTCCCTCTTTCTCTTCCTTCTTTCCTTTCTTCGGTCTGCACTTTTCCCCTCCTCTCTGTAATGGCATCTCCTCTGCTCCTCAGGTCTAGCCGGCTCGGCAAAACCGGCTCCAGACGCTTGCGGTAACGGTTGCCAGGGTTACACTTTTCCCTCCATACCTTCATTCAATTCTGCACCCTGATGCTCTCTCTTTCTCTGTCTTTCCCTCGCTCATGAGTCTTGGTTGCTGTGCAGTGTTTGGTCCTGTGGTGAATGTCGCGCCATTTTCTCTGATGTTCATGGGAGCTGTAGTTCATCACTCTCCTACAGTATTTCTCCTTCTTTTAAATTAATTGCCCTCTTCTGAGCAGCTCCAGAGCAGATCTATTGAAAAGATGCATTGAATAGATCTGTCAGTGCTGTAGATATTTCATACTGTTGTCCATCATGTTGCACTGTACTGTATTGTGCTGTGGTTTGTATTGTTGTAGTGTCTCTCACAGTTGAGACATGGACAGCGCAACAGCATTCTTCCAAGCTCAGATTGGAAAATGCAATGTGAAAAATCCAGCATTTACTCAGAGGTAGATAACATAGTCGATGGAGATATTCACAGCATATTCTAGGATCTATTGTGGGTTTATTGAGGTCTGAAAGGATAGTCTGTACATTAACAGTCCCATGTCCAGGTCCACTGTGTCTGGATCTGCCCTGGGCTACATGAATGCTGGGTTTGTGTAGGTGCCTGTGCTGTGGCTTAGTTCCCTCAGCCTGGATAGTGGCGAGAGTCATGCGATGCCTCTTCCCCCCCTTCGTAATGTGGCTGTGTCCCTGCTTGCCCTGTTTAGGCTCCTATAACTCTGAATAAGAAACAAAGGTGTGACTGTTCCTTTAATATTTTGTGTAGGGCCAAGGGCTTCCAGCACCAAAGGATGACCAATGGGGCCATGAATGTTGAGATTGGAAACCCCGCCTACAAGATCTATGAGGGCGAGCCTGATGACGACGCCGGGGAGCTGCTAGATGCAGACTTCACGCTGGACCCAGACAAGGTACAGCAAAATGCATGTATACATGCATATATGTATAAGTACATACACATGCCATAACCTCCTCTACATAACATAATACCTAATGGATTATTATTGATCCTTTCCAGCCCACTAACTTCACAAACCCAGTATATGCCACTCTGTACATGGGAGGTCACAACAGCCGCAACTCTCTGGCCAGCACAGATGAGAAGAAGGAGTTGCTATCACGTGGAGATGAGGAGCCCCTCGTGGACCCACTGGCATAGACTGTCCATCGGCCCGGATCATGCTATTCCAAACACACCCCTCTTCTTGCCTTTTAAAGAAAAATGAAACAAAAAAAATTGATAAAAAGTGAGAGAGAAAATTGATAAAAAGTGTGAACACTGTATAAAATGTACAAAAATGAAGGACTACTTTTGTATGTGATTGCAGTATTATATTTTGTTCTTTTGAGATTCCTCTGGTCAAAAATGAATAACATTTTCTATGAGAGATTTTTAATTTACACTTTGTCCCTTACCCTTTACCTAAATAGCCACTACCTCTGTGCAAAATGAAATGGAAACAAGAAAATCAGAAGAAAAGATGCTATCATTGGAGCAATTTTAATTTTTTATTTTTGTATGAATTGTATAGAAAAGAAAAAAACATTGTTCCATTTCACCAGTGCCAACTGTTTGTTGTTTGTGTTGACTTTGAGCGGGAAAGGCAAAACTCAAAGTTCTCTAAATCGGTACATATGTTGTCTTGCTGGGTTTCTTGGCAAGGTGGTGAGACTGATTTGTGATAGCACCATTTGTGTATAGCACATGTAAAATGTCAGAACCAGATGGCAACTACAGTATTTCCACATAATTTTTTCTCAGAGAACAATGTTCATGAAATGATTGTGTTGTCTTCCTTGCACAGAATATCATGTTTTACGGTATAGTGTATACTGTAGGCTTTATACCGTAAGATGTAAAGCAGGTATGTTTGTTTTTATCACATTGTATGACAGTTGGAGTTCATGTGTTGCTGTAGTGAGAGGATGAGAGGCGTTTAAATGTGTGATTAGGGAGGTGGAGAATGAGGAAGTTGGTCATGGGTTAAACATTCCAGGCAAAGTGGTAGATGGAGATCACAGTTGTGAAGAGATGCTAAGGATGAATGCCTTTATGGGTGGGCAGTTGGCTGTGCGTACAGCTGGCTAATAACGAGAGGGCCATAGCAGATACAAGACTTTACTGGATAGTGTTATGTCTGCACCATTTAGCTGTTTGTTTTAAGGATCTTCCTCCACAAGGAAAGGGAGGCTGCAATTTTGGTAAAATGGGAGGGAAAACGTAACTGAGATAGGTCTTTTGCTTGTCTATTTCTCCAGTTTCTCCAGTTTTTTTTTTTTTTGTTGTTGTTGTAAAAACCAGATAGTGTCCATCTGGCTTTGTGAATAGACTTTTTACCTTTTAAAGGATCAAAGTCTGTATATTCACAGTTTTATAATGGCTTAGTCTTAATTGCATTATGTTCATTTGGTCCTCAGCATTTCTCTGTTTTTAATGAGCTCTTTTCTGATCTCTCACTCTTTGCCCTGCTGCTGCTAATGCTACCATTCTGGTCGCTCTGACACGTCCTTACACTCAGCCTCTGTCCCAAAAATGCTGCTTCTGTCAGACATGTGTCAGCCATATCTTAATGCATGTGAAAAGTAACACCGATCTTTAATGTAACTACAATAACAAGTTTTTATTTTGCTTACCTGTCAGCAAGTGTTATTTTATGCTGTTGTATATGTTTTGTCTTTAATTGAGAGAAGTACAATCATTTTACCTAAAGAACATTTTTGCAAAATCATACATGCATTTTTTTTTTATTAGTCTTTTTTTTTTTTTTTTAATGAAAAATGACACATAGCTTTTCTAGTACACGATGCATGGAGGCTCAGACTTTCTTCTGGAAAGAGAATAATGTTTAATTTTTGCTGGAGTACTTTACAAACTAAATAACAGATATTGTTATAAATAAAATTTTAAAAATTGTACAGAAAACAGTGTTTTGTGTTATGTTTACAACCTGTGAAGAATATAATGAGTCTGTGGACAGTAGGTTGGTTTAATCATTTATTAAGTAAACAGTAAATCTTGTGTACTGTGAACTTAAGGTTACATTTATGTTTCATTCTTACTGTTAAAAACTGAAAAACTTTAAATCAGAAAAACAGAAGAAAGTAAAGTAAATACTGTCCAGTGCACCTCAAAGCAACCCTTTATGATAATATAATTAAAAAGAGAATAAACAGCATACAGTACAATAATGCATGCATTCTAGTAATTTCTTGTTTTAAATAATCAACTTAGTTTTTGAACTTTTTCTTCTTGCATGTAAAATTAAACTTGTGACTACAACTCTCCAAAGCCACTTTGTATCTAGTCTTCACTTGATGCCTTTAGCCTTCAGCTCCTCTCTCACTCTGCTCAGGTAGTCAGGGTCAGGATAACCAAAACTGCGGAAAAACAGTAAGTACAAGGGTTAATGTAAATATTTCAGTAGACTTAACACTGAAAAAGATTATATACTAAAAGAGAAGTAAGAGATTTGCCAACCGTACTTTTGTGGTCCACCAGTTGTGGAGGTTTTATGGTGAATGTCGTTCCAGGTCACCTGGTTGTCCAACCCAGTTGTTCTGGATGTCCCAATAGTGAAAATGAGCCTCTGGTCAAATGCTTTCTTCAACAGTTTCAGCACCTCTCGGCCCTCGCTGTTGTCTGGCAGATATGCTGTTCTGTGAATACCACCGTAGTGCTGTCCAGGATTGGGATGTTTTTTCTGTGACAGAAGAATGAAGTGTAAACATAATTAACGACGTTATAAAATCAACATAGAAATATATAACATGAATACACAATTGACCCAATCTGTTCAAATATTTTAATTAATGCATTTACCGTCTGTTTCCCTGATCGAATATTATAGTCGATGACTATAGTGCCGCAGTGTGAGAATCCAGGGAGGGACATGGTACTTGTTGTCAATGACATGTTTCCATCTGGCTGGTCTCCCTCTATCTTACCGAAGACATCTTTGCACAAAGGACAGATGGGTCCCATGCTTTTCTTCGCTTGTTCCAGGCATTCCTCACAAAATCCATGTTTACACTTCAGACTTTTCTTATTGGTGAATGTATCCATGCATATAGGACAGGTTTTGTCTTCATTGTCTGTTGCTGCCCCTCCTGTGGCTGCTTCAGAGTTGTTCATGCTGTTTCCTGGCTTTCCGTCCGACGCAGGTCCACTGGCGTCCCCCTCTGACTGATAATCACTGTTCTTCAGCGAGCCGTTGAACCAACTGGCACCGAGGTTTTGGGTGAAACCCAGGGGTGATGTTGTAATCTTCTGGCACAGATGAAGAAGAGCTCTGACCGCATGGCTCTCCATTGACGCGTTTCCTCCAGCGCTTCTGTAGCGAGCTCTGATGTCCACTTTTCCTTGACTGATGCCTGATGTCTGAAAATCCACATCAAACTTCATTTTGATCTCAGCTATTTTCTCACTGAAAGAGGTTGTGATCAGCATCCAGTGGCTCTCCTCCATGGTTAGTCCTGCATCGGCGAGAGGGTCCTTGATGCGCATGCGAATCGTTAGTGGTGTGTCTTGAGACGCCCATGTAGACTCTCCAACAATACGACTGGTATTTGTAAAGGTTTTCTGTGCTGTATTTAAGGACTTAGAGATGGCCACTTGACTTTGGTTTGGCCCACATATGATCATTTCCTCAGAGGACAGAGTAAGCAAAAGCTTGTTCTCGTTCTTCTGGATGATTTTCAGTGTGTCCCTCCAATCTTCCTTATCTACAAACTTGAGAGGAATAGTTGTGCCATTGGATTCAGCTAAGGACTTCTGGACAAGGCTTGTGAAGTCAGAGAGAGCTTTGTGTGGGTCCGCATCTTTCTGGTTCTGTGGTTTAAGTGTTACCATCACTTCTGCTGCAATGTCAACTCCATTCTCTTTCTCTATACGTTTCATTTCCTCCTTGTAGATGTGGCTCACGTACAAGAAATGGCTAACTGGGAGAGAACAAGTGCATGTCTCCTCTCCAGCTGTAGAACCTGCTGCTGAACTGCTGAAACGACTTTGTTCCCCCAGCTGCACTTGTTCCTGGATGAAATAATGTATTTGTTTAGTAAAAAGCATTTTTTTTTTTTTTTTTAAAGTTATTCATTCCTAGTGATTTATTACACAGTACATACATTCTGTGGGTGTGACACAAAAGAAGAAGGGACGTTCATTGAAGCATAATCTGGTTTTTGTGTCTCTGGCGGTGTCAGAAAAATAGAGTTCACTGTGACTATTTTCCCATCTTTGCTGGTCAGTGTTTGTCCGCATAGTTTCTGAAGATGATTCAGGGCTTAAAAAGAAGATGAACACAAATGAACTTTCCTCCAAAAGAAAAGGAAAATAAGAACAAATTTTGTAGGAGTTGAAAATAAGAACAAATAAGAACAATATTAATACAGAATTATGCTTAAAATGTATTGCATTGGAGTTACCACAAAGTGTTAGTACTGGTTGTTTGATTTTAACTTAAAAATTCAAACAGTGATACTGCACCTGAAGCAGGTTTTATCTTCATCACAGCGTTCCCATCCTCTGAGGCATGTACTACATCGAACTCAACTGGGATTCCGCTTTTGTTGGACCAACTTTGAAGAACTCTTGTTAGTTCCACTTTATATTTCTGTGGAAGATTATCCTCTGACCACTTGACGGAGGCAGAGACTTGAACTTCATCCTCATTCTGCAATGAAGTCCTCAGATCCTATAAACATGACACCATTAGAGCCACTGTGTTATCAAGCAAGGTGGCACAAAATACTCCCCACTCTTCATCTTAACAGGTTTACTGGGAAAATAACTTGTTCTAGATCATTTTATAATTGTAAAAATAATAAATAGAAATTGAATGAGATCACTGGATCAGTGTGAATCAAATTAGAAAAAAGACAACTGATTACTTTCCATACATGTTCCCCGCTCCAATGGACTTCATATAAAGTAGATATTGCGAGTTGTGTCTATGTATTTGAAGTCATGTTTTTAAGTGGGCAAAAATTGCTTTAATTGCATTTGTTAGTGGTAATAATAATAAAAATAATAATAACCATGCAGCTCAAAGTACCTTACAACAATTAAATTACTTGCACCAAGTGCTTCACCTAAAAAGTACACATACAATGAACATAAAAAAACATGCCATATATAACTGTCTGTGATGATCTATCCTGGGAACTTGTGCCTGTTCATACTTTCATTTTCTATTTCACACAAAAACAGAGGCTTGCTGGAATTTGAGCTGGATTTTTCTATCTACTTGTTTTTAGTTCCTTAGGTATCTGCTCATGTCTCCTGAAAAAATGATCACAGTCTGTCCGTTTCTACACTGTGCTCGTTTTAAAAACAAAAACTGGATTTGCACCAGATTGGTTGAAGTGATATCTGTTATTCAACACGTACACATATACTCTTATCCAAAAAAAAAAAAAAAACCCACCTTAGGAGGCTCATCACGAGATCCTGGAGGTTGCTGCGTTTCATTCCCATCCTTGATGAGGGAAGATATTTAAATAAAGAAAATAATATTGAGGCAATTAACACAAAAACAGTTAATAGTATCGGTCCTACTGAAGACAGTCAATGTGAATATTCAATAATTATTAATACCAAAGCTCCTTTAACATTTGTTTTTCATACTTGTACAATGTTCAGTTTGCAGACTTGGCTGTTTTACAGCTACTCACCACGTCCATGGGCTCTTCTGCGTCACTGCCTGCTGACATTTTGAAAGTCTTCTTCCTTTAATACACAGCAAACATTTGTGACATACTAATACTGTACATGGCAGCAGTGTTTGTTGTGTTCATGCTGAAATTCTTTATTTTGTGTATTTGTGTAAAACAAAAAAAATGCTCTCATTACGTTCAAAGGATTTTACTTCGCTCGAATACACTTTCGGTTACAGCAGACTAATGCAAAAACTTCTACAGGTTGTATCGTGGACACACATCTCAACAAAACCTGACACAACGTTATGTCGTAAATTGTATGTCTAACGTTTGAACGAACATACATTAGGTAAAAATGAATTTGGGACGCGTGTGACTTACCTTCACATGAGTTTCTGCTTTAAACGCAGCTTCTTCCTGGTAAATGAAAGTGAAAGTGCTGCAGCTCGATGCAACGCCACCGCTGCTGACGTCACTATCATTAACCCTCCTGTTATGTTGCGGGTCAAATTGACCCGTTTTAAAGTTAAAAGATGTAAAAAAAAAATAGTTAAAAGTATTTTTGGGGTATGAAACTTCTTCTGCTTGGCTTAATAAGTGTAATCAACATATAAAATTAAAATGTTTCATTTCGAATATTTGCAACCCCCCCCCCCCATGCATGTTTATATTACATAGATACTGTTCGGGTCAATTTGACCCGGCAGTCAGAGTGGAGGCTAAAAGGGGTCAAAAGTGTCAAATACTATTTGTTTCTTTGCAACTGTAAGACATATTTCACCCCAATCTCACACACACACACACACACACACACACACACACACACACACACACATCCTCTCCCTATTCTCTTGACCTCATCTGTAAAGTGCGAGAATGCAGGTGTTGTTATGACTTTTGACGGGAACCTTTTCTGTTCCCGTGGGCAAACTCCACCCACATTGAGTGGACACTCAGCAAGGGAGGGGCAAAACATATAAATATTCTCTGCAAGGGAGTCCTACCAAAATTACACTCTGCAGTTACATATGATATACTCTCTGTCAGAGCTTTACAAAATGAGCAGCAGAAGTAAACAGGTGACAGCCCTGCAGGCTCTGGAACTCATCTTTGATCATGACAGTGAAATAGTGGAGGATTTGTCTGAAGATGAAGACCATCTTGAGGTCACTTCTGAGTCTGATGATTCTGATTATGAACCAAATGAGGAAACTGCTATTCATATTCCTCCAAGCAAGACATTCACATCAAAAAATGGTGAAATACAGTGGTCTTCATCTCCAAATATACTTCAGGCAAAACTGTCTGCAGAAAACATAATAAAGACAGTGCCAGGGCCCACTAGGATGACAGTGACTCGTGTGACAGACATCAAGTCAGGTTTTGAGCTGGTCACGCCCAACTCAATACAGAAAATCGTTCTCGAAATAAAAGTGGAAGGAGCAGGATAAAATGCATTTACATGCATATCTGGGGGTCCTCATCCTGGCTGGGGTCTATAAGTCAAAGGGTGAATTAACAGCCAGTCTGTGGGATGCAGAGACAGGCAGGGCTATATTTCGTGCCACAATGTCTCTGGAGACTTTTCATATTTTCTCCAGAGTAATCCGATTTGATAATCGAGAGACAAGGGCTGTCAGATGGGAAAGAGACAAGAGACAAGCTGGCAGCTATCAGGACAGTGTAGGACAAGTGGGTAGAGCAACTTCCACTACTCTATAACACAGGCCCTAATGTCACACTGGATGAACAGAAGAAGTGTCTCGTGTTAATTTATCAACATCACTCCATAAAAAAATTAAAAAATGTAAAATAAAATTTAAAAAAAATTAATGTCATGTAAAACTCTTGTATTTTATATGTAGGTCTTTCCAAAGTACATTAAAAAAAAGTTTTAACATGCATTTTTAATGAAAAACAAGTGAATTATCCTCATTGAACCATGATCTGTGAGAGGTAAAGAACACCATTACACTAAATATTGATTGAAATGGTTAGTAATGGAGTTAATAATGAGATATAAACAATGTTTATTTGGATTTTTTGGTTTTCTGACACTTATAATAATATAATTAAACATGCCCCGGGTCAAATTGACCCGGGAACATCATTGCTGTTCCTGAGAAACGAACATAACAGGAGGGTTAATGAGGGCAGTCATTAGCATCATGGCTTTAAAATAAACATATCTGAAAGATATGTGAAAGATAAACTGACAGTCACTGGTGATATGTAACCTAGAATGTAAAGTACATTTACTAAGATATTGTTTTTGAGTGCAGGTTTGAGGTACTTCAATTTTATGCCCCCTTATACTTGCCCTCCACTACATTTCAGAGGCAAATGTACATTTTACTCCACTCCATTTATGTGAGAAGTGTAGTTACTTTAGATTGAGATTAATATAAAATATAATCATCAAATTCAGATGTATTATTATAGATTTAACCACTCAGCACGATATAAAGTAGTTAACTGACTTGGATGATGACTTTACTTACTTTTACTTACTTAACTTTTAAGTTGTGAAACTCCTGTAATTCTGCTCAGGCAAAATTTTGAAACAGGGGTATTTCTACACCATGGAATTGGTACTTTTACTTAACAAGTAAAAGATCTGATAACTTCTTCCCCAACTGTTGATGCAAAAAGCAAGAAAACTTCTGACCTTTGTTGGTCTTTTTACCCTTTAAGATTATCATGTCATGGACATTTTCCTAATCTCCTTTTTGATGTGCCTCTGTATCGTTAACATTTGCATTTGGAGTTAAAGTTCTGCAAAATTAATAACTGTTCATATGCAGTCTATCTATATCAATTAAATATAAAGCAAAATATGGCTCTCATACAAATATAATCAAAAGCACAATACAAATGTGATAGAAATATATATATAACATTACCATGAATAAAAATGTTTTAGTCCAAACTCCAAAAATGGTTACAAACAAAAACAAAAAGTCAGATGTGCAAAATCTGTTTATTTTTCAACTTTCAACGCACAGTATCCGACTTGATCCATAATCTTTGCAAATATACACAAAATCAAATATACCAAGACATAATTGTAGCATAGGTGTAACAGATAAATGTCTCATATAAAAGAAAATCTTATAAAAATTATTTTCAAAAGCAAACAATTGTAAAAAGTGCTGTGAAATATAAAATAACTTCAATTTGAGCCCGTCATACCACAGATCCAAAATACTGAAATGGCATTAGCATTCATGAGCAATACATAAAAAACTCATGTCTTAAAATGTTACTGCTCTTCCAACAAGATATTCTCAGATATAAAATATTCCTGCAGCAATATAAGAGCAAAAAGAGCAAAAACAAAATATGACTTCATTCTTTCTCGGCTCGCACAGCTTCCACTTGCTCCACTCAATCATAAAACTATTATTTCTTCATATAGCAAAGTATCCTTCAGTCAAAACTAACTTACACTTTATCCTTGCCAACTCATCTGCTTCAGCCTACTTATCTTTGGTGAGAGTATTGATGCATGTGAATATACAGTGCAGTCCACTTATATAGTATATGATAATGCACAAAGAGCTGGGTGGGTGCAGGTAAATGCTGCCACAGTGGCACTGTACACAAGGGTGGCAAGGAGAAGGCATCAGTGTGAGTTGCAGCAATGGCATAATGCCAAGTTGATTGATGACCTCATCATCATTGTAGAATGTCACCAGCAAGCAGAACGACTACTCAGCTTCATCTTTCAGAGTGAACCTGGAATAAAGAGAGGGAGAGTAATTTAATGAAAACCAAGTAATGATGATCGTCAAACGATGAAGAAAACAAATACACAGTTACGTGATATTCCACTCAAAGTGTTCGATTGAAACTCTTCAAACCATTCCTGCAGCAAAATCCATTTCTCTGCTGAATATGTGAAAAGAACCACAGTTCAACAGGCTATACAGGCTGCTGATAATCTGGAACATACTGATCATATGGTCAGAGAGCAGTAAAGGTTACAGTAGAGGTTTGAGAAGTTTTGATGTTTTTTCCACCATGACAACTTCCTATGATTGGAATGAATTCAAGCTGACCAGACCTTCTGTTTCTTTGTCAGTGAGGAAATGACAGTCACCTATCACATCAACAGAGCGCAGAGTGTTGGATGCTTACTATTTTTTTACTGAATATACTAAATTGTTTTGGGTGGAATATCACATTAACAAACTTAAATGCAGTCTGAAGAAGGTTCAATCAGTTCTGCTCACCATTCTGTGACCCCAGAAATCAGGTCAACTTGAGCCAACTCGATCTGCACCTAAAGAACAGGAATGACACGTTAACATCTGAATAAGCAATGTTTCTGTATGTAATTCTGTATACACTGCAAGAAGCACTCATGGAGCTTAAGAGTGAAAGAATCTTGAGATATACTTGAGGTGTGTCTTTCAAAACAATCCTGCTATAAATGAAGGCCACCACTCAAACTAACACTCATACACAGCCTCACATGGACAAGTGTGGATTTAATCAAATTTTCTTAATCAGGTGAGTTCTGGATTGGTCACACGAGACATTATTTTGATACTCTTCAGGTCACTCGTGTATTTACTTTTTATATCGTTGGCTCGTCAGTATGTGTGGGATGCAGTACATTTTAAAAATCTGAAATTTGAGGTCCTCCCGTGTGCCCTGTGCCATGACAGACAGGTGTAATTACTGTAAAGTCTCAGACTGACCTGTCCAATGATGTCGCGGCTCCTGAACGAAGCCGAGTTATTCTTCACTGATACACTGAGGCGCTTGAATTTCGTCTCCTCCATGGGCAGATCATACTCAAACCTTAAAGAAAATGCAGCAGATGATTAGATGTGAACATTAAACTAGAGATCTTACAACAAAAACCTGCACAGGATTATAGAAACAATGCAATAAGTCAATTGATTACCTCTCATTGTATTCTGGTTTGTGGTCTCTTTTCTTCACAGCTGTCTTCCTCTTAGTGGCTTTGCTTTTGTCCGGCAGCAGCATGAGGGAGACATAGCTGTCTACACCATCCTTACTTTGAGACAACAGACCTCTGTGCACAGACAAACAAAGTATCTTACATCATTTTATATGTTAAAAGTTTTAGGATATTAAAATCCCCAGCACATTACAGCTGTATAATAGCTCTTTGTAAATACACTGCAATGTGTAAAGTTTTCATTTGAGGAATCATCAACAATGTCTTCACTTTGTAGGTGGTAGTTTCATAGGTTTTTAAAGCATTTTTCAATATTACTATAAACAGACATTCCACTGTTAAATTGTTAAATTAAAAGAGAATCAAAAACTGCGGTTTCTATCAAGCTATGTTGGATTTATTTCTTAGGTCTACATCTACAACAGGAGTTGGGAAATGTGCAAAATGAAGTCAGCAAGATCTGAGCTTCTTCAGTAGAAGTAGAGTATATCATTGGTGTGAACAGTCTCACTGAAAGTGTTGTGGCACACTATTTGAGGAAGCACACCTGCAAGCGTGGACGACAACGATGAGCTTTCTCGCCTGCGAGGCATACGACAGAGACAGCTTCACCTGCCCATTTCCAGATCCACAGCTAGAGGCAGCACAGGGCAGAGTCCCTTCACTGATCATATCCACCATTTTGGAATCCAGAATCTATTGAAAACAATAATATAAAGATAAAGATATCTTTGTTTATTAGCAAAAATACAACATTTTAACACTTGTGTAAGCGCAGATGTTTTTGCCTTCTCACCTTGAGTTCAGCCCTCAGCAGGATTTGAGTCTCAGGCGAGGCTCCATCCAGATGAAACCATTGGTCCAGGACCAGCTGTGGCTCTGCAAGGAGCTCCTTGACAGTGACCACCAGTGATCCCATTGGCTGGTCCCAGCCACTGGACAACTGCAATGCCAGAGAGAGAGGATGAAAATGTCACTCCAACATTACTGCAAATGCAACCTGTAACCACAAATGGATGCGACAGCAAACAAATAAACAAGTAAATGTAAATAAATATCTTGCCTTTACTACAAGCATCTGATGTTTAGGGTCATGGACCAGGAAGTAGAAAGACTCATTCCACTGAGGACTGGTGCTGCGGTCACACAGCTTTAGAGAGATAATGAAGATGTAAGACAGAGTCATTACAATTATAACTTACTCATTAGACATTAGAGTATGGAGAACTGTGCACTCTGTGATTCTCACATTGGTTTTGTATGTTGTTTCACCCAGGACAAGCTCAGCTCCTGCTTTGGGTTCCTTTCCACTTTTCTTCAACTGATAAAGCAAAGAGAGGCATTCAAGTATTATTATACGAGGAATCCTTTTCGTTAACTTTTGCACAACATGTAAAGAAACTGCAGGTGACTTACAGGTAATGAATGCGCTCTCTCTATATTGACAAAGAGCAGAGCAGCAGAGGGGACAGCTTTGTTCTGATAAGACTGCAGAGATTGAAGCTGCAGTACCTGTGAGACAGAGCACAGCAAATTAGGCCTGACAAAAATGTTGCAATAAGAACAAAGTGACCTGCATGTTGGAATGTGACTTGACGGCCTCATCTGGGAGGCTGCGTTCTTGGGTACACTACAATAATCCATGTTTAAAGAATGTCTGAATAAAAAGAGTGGGACTAAAGCCGGTGGGTGAAAAAGCTGCAAACATGGATAAGGACCAACCTGGTCAAGTCTGACTGAATCTGACACTGTAGGAACCCATTCCAGTATCAAGTGAACCTGCCCAGACTTCACATCATTCAGAGTGTACCACTGCAACAGAAACAAACTCAGTTAAAAAAACAAGGCAACGCCCTCTATATAAGGAAATGAGAGAGTTCACAGATCACATGGCACAACCTCTGACAATGAGTTCTTGACTAACCTGATCTGTGTACTGCGATCTGATGACCTCACTTAGCTTAACACTGAATCTGTGAACATGAAAACAGGTACATTTTTAAAAAAGAGCTAAAACTAAGGGGTATATCAACATTATACAATGAAAACAGCAGAAAAGCAAGTAAACTTGATTTTTTTAAACAAGCATATGTCCCAGCTTGTAGGATTGTAGCATTTCAGTAAAAATCATATCAAGTCAAGTGTATCTCTGTTGTGCACACTGCACAGGACTCTGCACTTTTTAATATTAATTACTATTACGAGTTACTGATTAACCAACATTGAGAAGTATACAGGACACACACCTGCCAAGGAAGTCATCAGCATCTATATCCTTATCGAATGCTTCAAACTTGATCTCCTGGACGCTAGGCCCACTCAAAACCAGCTGGTAAAAACAAACAAATAGCCACATTTGTAAAACAACAAACAAACAAAATAGTACTGTACATACAATGAACTCCAGATATGTACAGTAGTTTCACCTAGAGGACTTCATACCTCATACATTTCATTCCATGTTGGGTTGAGATTCTCTTTGATGACATGACTCTTAAATGTCATCCCACCTATGTTGATTTTAACATAGGGGTCACTCTTGCCCTTCACCATGCCACCCATCAGGTTGTCCTTGGCAACCAGATTCTTGGCCTCCAGCAGATGAATCCTTAGCATCCCCTGCAGGGTGAACATTGTAAGTGATTTAAAACATACAGGAAGTCTATGGTCAGCTGGTAGTTTAAGTATATTATATTACTACAGCTAATTCAGAACTCTGCTGCTAGACTTTTAACGAAAAGAAGGAGAGAGCATATAACGCCTGTACTGGCTACACCTCATTGGCTCCCTGTATCTTTTAGAATCGATTTTAAAGTCCTTTTACTTATATAGAAAGCTCTTAATGGTTTGGCGCCATCTTACATCACTGACTGTCCGTCATTTTATGTCTCTCCACGAGCCCTTAGATCATCTACAGCAGGGCTTCTAAATGTTCCAAATGTCCGCCAAAATAAAACTGGGGAAGAATGTGTTTTTCTTGTTTTTTTCATGAAGTAAAGGTCCCTCCATCAAACCAGACTTGTGTGCACTGTGTAAATGATACAATGCTTGGCACATGTTCAGTTTTATTTTGAGCCTCCTGTCTGGAGGGGGTGATTTCAGCTTCCTTTGCAGTTCCTCAGAATCACTCAACATTATATTTTAAGATAAGAAGAAGTGTCACAGTCACACTGTTTGGAAAAAAGGCATGATGGGTTATTCAGAAAATCCACATGATCGGCTGAGACCCAGTAGCATCAGCTCACTAAACTATTCACCATCACATGATTGATAGAGCTCTGACATTTTTAGATTTTATACTTTTGAAATCCTTTTTGAACAATATTTAAATCAACGCTCCCCCTTGAAATAATGAAAATATCGGAAAATTCAAACTATGAAGACTATGATGGGAAACAAATCTCATTAGGTGCTGGGTGGAAGCTTAACTTACACTCTGCTGATCAAGGAGTAATCTAAACCCACCTCTTTACCGAAGTCCCTGCTGGGGGTGGTCTGTGGTGGAAGAAGTTCACCAGGTTCAGGGTCTTCTGTGACCACTGCTGGCCCCAGGGTTTCAGCAGGGAGACCAGTCACTGTGGAGTGGGCAAGGTTTTCTAGACCAATACTACATTCATGCACACAGACACACAAACACACACAGAGCAGAAATTTAAACATGTTCACTGTTTGGTTTCTTAGGAAGGAAGGGAAAATAAGACGTTTTATTTTCTGCAATATGGAGCTCACCCCTCTGTTGGTTTTTGCTGTGGTTCAAAGTCTCTTCTAATAGCTGTGTCTGACAGTGAAGGATGCTCCTCTGCATCTGTTGGTTCCTCCACCATCTGAACAAAATAACATTGATGTTATGATGAAGAAAAGAGACCGAACATAAAAAACCCCCCCCCAAAAAAACAATTTCATGATGCAACTCACTGCAGCAGCAGGGAATGTATCAGATGCAGTGTGAATGGCAGCTGGTTCAGCATGAGTAGCCTTTTCAGGAGCGGCATGTGTTTCTGCTTGTTCAGGTTGTGTAGGCTGCTTGGATACTGCAACAGACCTGAATACACACACTGCTGTCACAAAACACTGCAGCCACACTGCTGATTGGACTTAAAGTTTCAAATGTGTATTTATTGCTAACATTTCCTTATATTTGAATTACACTCAGCGGCATTACTGGTGTGCATCATCATATCAACCAAAAACACTCACTCATGTGTTGGGAGCTCTGATATTTCTTCCTCTTCCTTAGCTGCTTTGAATGTCTTATCAGCGGTGGTGACCATCTCTACCTTCTTTGAACCAGTTGCGCAAGGCTGTGGAGCTTCAGTCATCCTTGAGTTAAGGATCTGTCAACAACAAATTTCCAGTTGGTTACTTTGTGTATCGGAGACAATGGCACTAATCCCCCGTGTGTGTATATTCTCGTACCTTGAGTTCAGCCCTCAGCAGGATCTCACTTTCAGGTAATGCTCCATCCAGATGCTTCCACTGGTCCAAGACCAGCTGTGGCTCAGAGAGCAGCTCTCTAACAGGAACTACTAGAGATCCCATTGGCTGGTCCCACGCACTTGACAACTACAGGGGTCAGGGCACATTTATGATCTCAGTTATTGTTTGTAATGTCTTGCAGCAGGTTTTAGATTAGATTAACATTATTAGTAATGTGAGACACAAAGTACATTCACCTTCACTATGAGCATCTCTTGTTCGGGGTCCCGAACCAAAAAGTAGAATGCCTCATTCCACTGAGGTGATCTGGAGCGATCACACACCTTCAGAAAGAAAAAGAGGAAAATTGTGGTAATGGTAGATTTATATAACAAAATTATACATTTACTGCACTTTTAAATTGTTTCTTCCTCACAGTTTCAATTGATTTTGAACAGATAATGAGACTATTGGCACTATTGTCAAGATTGTTGTCTTTTTTGATATTGTCACTAGGGGGTGCCAAAGGTGTAATTTTTCTGATTGTAAAGACAGTTATTATGGCCATTTATCCGATAAAATTGTTAATCATTTACCAACACACTTGACTGGTTTCTAGAAAACTGTGATGGTACATTTTATTGAATAAATGACCAACAGATTAATCGAAAAAAAAAACAAAAAAAAAAACATCAACCAATATAATAATGATGAAAATAATTACAAGATGCAGCCCTACACAGACAGCCCACGTGTTTGTGTGTGTTTCATGTCTTTATCATCTGCGTCATACCTTGGTTTTGTAGGTTGTGTTACCAAATACAAGCTCGGCCCCAGCCTTGGGCTCTTTTCCACTTTTCTTAAACTGGACACAGAAAGACACATAACATTCATAACATTAAATAGGGTGATATCCAACTTGCCTTTCTTTTAAAAAATCAAATATTTATAAAATCCAACAACAGTGATTGCTATTCAGCTAACAACAATTTTTTTTAATTTTATTTGTTTTGGTAAGTGATTATTTACAAAAACAATATCTTGAGAAGCAGAAGTAGCTTTTCCACCTGTATATCAATAGAGTATCTCTTTATCAACACTTTGAAAACCCTAGTCTATCTATAACTCAACACACTAATTATGGTGGCTTTCAGTGTACAAAATTACAGAGGACTCACAGGCAATGAGTGTGCTCTGTCCACATAAACAAAGAGCAGGGCCGCAGTGGGAACAGCCTTGTTCTGGTAAGACTGGAGAGACTGCAGCTCCATCACCTGCAGCAGAGAATCAAATTAAAAATACATTACAGTGACTCAGCACTGATGTGCACAGTGAGTCAACTGTGCAGGGGTTGTTATTTGGAATAGTACGGAGAAGAATAGGCAACACAAATAATCAAGATTAAACATATGTGCATGAATAAGGGAAGAAGCTTAAACAAATCATAAAAAAATTGCACTAACTTGGTCGAGGGTGTCATTACAGGACATTGTTGGAACCCACTCCAATATCAGGCGCACACGTCCAGACTTCACGTCATTCAGGGTGTACCACTGAAACAGAGACGTACCGTTACTGAATCACAGCCTGTGATTACACCAGGGGAAAAACATATTTACATACAGTGATCGTGGAATACTCACCTGGTCTGTGTACTGGGAGCGGATGATGTCTGCCACACTGATTTTCAATCTGTTCACAATGCATAAGAAAATGCAGATTTTAGACAATAACATCTGGCCAATGCACAATCTGTGAAGTGCAGCCTCACCACTAAATGATTTCAAATTGAATGATAAACCTTTTCACAAATGGACAAAGACACTAAATGTAAAGTATTAATATTTTCTGACAGTGATAAAGTCTATGTTTTCAACTACAATCTGTTTGGAAACACAAAATGCAGATTTTCATTCATTCAAAATCTTCTTATACACAGCACATCATAATACAGTATGCCAATTTTTTATTTGTATGGTCAAATAATGACGTATTTATCATATACCATGCTGAGGCAATAAAGGCTTGGAGTTAAAGAGAATAATTGCAGGACAGCTAGAAACCTCCACATTAGCCCTCACCTGCCCAGGAAGTCA
Organism: Seriola lalandi dorsalis; assembly: GCF_002814215.2. Taxonomy (NCBI): domain Eukaryota; kingdom Metazoa; phylum Chordata; class Actinopteri; order Carangiformes; family Carangidae; genus Seriola; species Seriola lalandi. Next base: position 1,182,005 of record NW_019525245.1, on the reverse strand, counting down.
TCTTTGTCCATGTCTTTGTCATACAGCTGTACTTGCATCTCCTGTCCTGACTGAGGCCTCAGCACCACCTGTGGGGAACACAGAACAGTTGACTGTCATCTCTATTTGAAATCATGCTTAGGGGAATTCAAATTGTACAGTCACCTCCACACACCTCATACATCTCATTCCAGACAGGGTTGAGATTCTCCTTGATCACGTTACTCTTAAACGCGACCTCTCCAACATTGATTTTGGCATAGGGGTCACTCTTGCCCTTGACCATACCACCCATCTTGTTATCTTTGGCAACCAGACTCTCTGCCTCCAACAAGATGATTCTCAGCAGCCCCTACAGGAAGAGATCATATTACTTTATCAATCGATTTTATCTATCACATGTGGTGCTTGTATCTGGTACTGTAGATCACTGTTTTGCAATGTTACCTCACTGGCAAAGCTGAGGTCTGGAGAAGTATGAGGAGGTTGTGCTATAGCAGGGCTTGGTGATTCTTCCACCTTCTCTTCAATCACATCAGCTGCCGTTTCCTTTACGTCAACATCATCATGCAAAGTCACTGAAGAGACAAGGGTCTCCACAGGAGGAGTGTCCACTGAACTTGATCTAAAGACACAAAAGGTAGCAATGAGGGGAAATGAAAAAGACAATGGAGAAATGGAAAATACTGTGTAAGGACAGACTTTTTTGAATGTCTCACCTCAGCACTGTCTCTGTCTCTGGTTTTGGCTTAGCAGGGGAGGGATCTGATGCTGAGGTGACCTTAGCCTTATTAGTGGCACCAGGACATTTGCTTGGAATCAGCATCTGCAGTTGAGTTGATATTATTGTTTCACTTGGTTAACTAGCTTTGTAGAAGTCAAGATTATAAGTATCAACATCAACAGAACAAGAACAAAAGCCAAAGTAAAGACAGGAAACAAATTGTTGCGAGTGTGAGATACAGAGACATACAGAAAAGAAAGAAACAGACAGAGAAATAATGATATTACAGTTATTAGAGTAACATATACAGACAGAAAAAGAAACAGTGAAAATAAGACAGAGACATTGGAGATAGAGAGAGGATCATACAGTGAAAATGATAAAGTGATGGAGAAAACGAAACTTAAGGACACATGCTTAATATTTTGAATAAGACATACAGAGAAAATGAAACATCGACAGACACAATCCTCCCACCTTAAGTTCAGCTCTCAGAAGAACCTGACTCTCAGGTGAGGCTCCATCCAGATGGAACCACTGGTCCAGGACCAGCTCTGGTTCAGACAGCAGCTCTCTGATAGGAACCACCAGCGAACCAATGGGCAGGGTCCAGCTGTGGGAGAACTGGAAAAACCCAGCAGCGGGTGTTAACAGAGGGTGGGAGTATTTGTATATCAACTATCAACATTACACTGTTTGCATCCACAGTGCTGCCTGAAGCCAGCCTACCTTAAGTACAAGAATATCTTCTCTGGGGTCTCGAACCAGGTAGCAGAATGCCTCATTCCACTGAGGTGATGTTGTGCGATCACACACCTTCAGACCAGTTGCAAGAGTCGGTCAATTTTACTGACAGATATTATGTCATTCAGAATAGTCCAATACCCACTACAGCAAACCTTAAAAACAGTATTATCTGATTGAGGTTTGTAATTTCCCTTTGGGATTAATTAAGTTAGTACTCTATCTATCAATCTTTTGGGTCTTACTGTAGTTTTTCGGGACGTTTGTCCAAGAGTAATCTCCGCTCCCACTTTTGGTTCTTTTCCACTCTTCTTCAACTGCAGAGAGACAGAAGGCAATGATGTTCCTTGGGAGTTCAACTGTTAACCACTAACGTTTCACATTATCCTTCACAGCAGCATCAAAGGACTCACTGGTAAACCATCTGCTTGCTCGATATACACAAACAGTAGGCCTGCAGAGGGAACCGCCTTGTTCTGGTAGGACTGTCTGGAATAGAACTGGAGAACCTAAGGACACAGGAAAGAATGGGCGAATATGAATCAAGTTTACCACAAAGCGTCCATTAATCCATGACTCAATCTGAAAATACTGACCTGGTCCAATCTGTCTGACTCTGAGGCTGTTGGAACCCATTCCAGTACCAGGTGAACTCGACCAGACTTCACATCACTGAGATTGTACCACTGAGAAATAAAGAGAAGCCATATATATATATATACACAAGAGAAACACCTACATGAAAATTTCCTTCATTAAGTAATTCCAAATGTTTCTGACCAAACTTTGGTTACTTTTGGATTTAATATCCATTTGCTTTATTGCTGTTCCTCAATTCTAACCATACTCCTAAAACCTAAAAATGCAGCGATGTGTTTGGCTGAAGTATCCCACCTGATCAGTGTACTGAGAATCAATGATGTCCTTCAGACTGATCTTCAGCCTGTATGTCAAGAAATGTGGGATTAGAATGTGTCTTCTTGAATCTAATTATCTTATGTGACAAATTATATACAGCTACCTGCCCATGAAGTCATCCTTCATGTCCATGTCTTTATCAAACACCTCCACAAACAGCTCCTGGCCAGGTAGTTGGGTTAGAATCACCTGAAGCGTGAACAAATCACACATTTCAGAGGACTCTTTCAAACCAATTATACAAGATATTTATGAAAACATGCAAACTTCAACCATGTTTTACAATTTCACCGCAATAGCCATAAAGTTTCAGTGACTTGTTATTTACCTCATACATCTCATTCCATGTGGGGTTAAGATTGCTCTTGATAACATGACTTGTGAACATTTCACCTCCGATGTTGATCTTGACATAGGGGTCACTCTTGCCTTTCACCATGCCTCCCATTAGGTTGTCTTTCGGAACAAGATTCTGGCCTGCCAGAAGATGAATTCTAAGCAGTCCCTGGAAAAAATACAAACTTTAAAATGAGTATATGCAATAGGCTCAGACCATTTGAAATTAAAACACAGAACTGCACTGTCCTCCATTACCTCTGTGGCAAAGCTGGGATGAGGGGAGGTCTGTTGGGCCAGCTTTTTGGACAGTCCAGCCCCCATATTGGATGACACATCAGATGAAATACGTTCTTCATCTAACCACAGAACCTATGTTACAGCAGAAACAATAAGAGACAAGATGTGACCAAAATTAAATTTTCAGTTGAGTTCTTCTACATTGTGCTTGTTTTTTTCAGTACATTTACTAGCCATCAAATGACCAGTATGTAGGATTTAGGGGGATGTATTGGCAGAATTGTCATATTTATGTTTTCATTAGTGTATAATCACCTGAAACTAAGAATTGTTGTGTTTTCCTTAGCTTAGAATGAACCCATCATATCTACTTACCGGGCAGGTCCTCTTCCACAGAGCCTGCCATGTTGGACCACCATATTTCTACAATAGCCCAGATCAGACAAATCAAATGATGGTTTAAAGAGAGTCTTTCACGTTTTTATATTACCTAAAGGCCACCGTAGGTTCTTCTACATGCTTGGAAATGGAGGGCTAAGGGGAGGGGCATTCAGTTGGTTGCAATCTGCAACCTCACCACTAGATGCCACTAAATCCTCCACACTGGTCCTTTAATTTGTTTAATGCAGAGCAGGATTAGTGAATGTGTATATTTGCCATTTACCCTGAGAACTGTATTGATATAGATGCGACTGGCAGATCCAGAATTGTCCAACTGGAACCACTGGTCCAGAGAGAGATTGGAATTGGACAGCAGACGGGACAAAGGGATAGTCAGGCTGCCCAAAGTCTGTACACGATCAGCATCCTTCACCTAGTTCATTTAGAATGGAGGGAAGTTTAAATAAGAATATGACAATTTTGTTCTGTTTCATCAGATTGCCATACTTAAAAGTTTGATGAAGACTAGCGAATGAGCTTATGAGCTGTTACCTGAATGTCTATGTCCTGTTTGAGTGGATCATGAATGAAGAAGGTGAAAGCTTCCTCCCACTCTGGATTAACAGTTGTGTAACAAGTCTAAAGGCAAGAATAAACAGTAAGAGTGATTTCAATTAGAAGTCCCACATGCATATAAAATAGAAAATAAATTAAACATAATCTACAGTATCATAATGGTCTTTCTCAGTAGATATACCTTGCTCTCTCTAGTGACATCCTGCACAGACAACTGCACCATGGGATTGGGCTCTTTATTTCCCTTCTTCATCTAAAAGATGCACAGCAATATACAAATATTAATACACAGTAAGGCATGTGAACAATGACATCTTGTAACCAAGTACTGAGCAATAATAGACTTATCTGCCATTCCGACAACACGTGGTTCATGTTATGAATAGTGTGTATAAGGCTACCATAGCAACAGCACAAATATATGAAAGGAAGCACCATGCTGCATGGTACAATCAGGAAGTATAAATCTGCACCAGAGAAACCACAAAGACTACGCTTCATTCCAAAGATTCTGACATTGCTGTTCCCTTTTGTTTTATGATATGACAGCAGAAATTAGCTTAGTAGGACATGTGTGTTTACCAGCCTTGGATAAAGTTAGCCACATTCGTCCACACTACAATGGTGTGAAAAAGGTTAAGAGGCCAAGGCAACAAGAATGAGGAATGCGTGACAGATGGCAGTTACAGCTCTGCCTCAGTTTAACCACAGACAGGAAGCAGCTCTGAGCCGAGTACAAATGTGGGTAGAGAGGGTAGAGATAAACTTTACTCACAGGAAGTGCCTCAGCCTTGTCCAGATACACAACCAAGATGGCTGAAGAAGGTGGATCAGCATTCTTACTAGTCACACTTTCATTCCTCTTTAGGATCTGGGAGAGAATTGAAAACAGATTTGTTTTTCACTGCGATTGTCTGACACAAAGATAGAGTGCTGAAGGGCACACAAAAATCCACTGTACTGTAGAATCTCCAAAGAGCAATAAGCGGAAAAGAGTGACTCAAACCTGCTCCAGTCGATCAGTGCTAGGCAGCAGGGCCAACCACTCCAGTCTGAAATGAACCCGTCCTGTCGGAGTGTCTTTCAAAGTGAACCACTGGGAAGATAGCCACAGACATACAATTGCAATCCAAAGATTAAACATGTGATTGTACAACTGACTGTTATGACTGAGATGACAACAGCTTTTTACTTACATCATCAACAACTACAGATTTCTTCACAATGCCCAAATCCAATTTGGTCCTACATGGAAGAGGGACGTAAGGCAGAATTACTAAAAGAAAAGATGCATCGATGAAGATAAAAGGATCATAGCATAGATGTCTATAACTTTAAGAGTCCGATTATTTGTTTTAAAAAAATGATAGTGTACTTTTTCCCATTGGTCATGAAAGGTGGCAGGTGAAAGACGACAATGAGAGGTTCAATATAGGCACACAGGAGACATGAACTATGCATATGTACCTGCCCAGGAAATCATCCTGGTCTGGGTCTTTGTCATATACCTCCACCTCCAACTCTTGACCAGGCACTTCATGGACTATAACCTGATGTACCAGACACACATAAGGACATGAAGACTGACAGAAGGATTTGTATGGAAGCTGGCTGTGGCCTCGTGGATGAAAATGAACATTCTCAGCACTGTAATAGTCAAATCCCTCAAATATAGAACAGGGTGAAATGATACATGATATCCATGAAAAGGAATATTCCAACACCTGTACACATAGAGTAATGATGACAAACATTTCAGACTTTCCATGAAACTCTCTATTCTCCTTACCTCATACATTTCTTCCCACCTGGGAGAGTCTGTGTTGTCAAAGTGTTTGGAGGTGAAGGTCTGGGGACCAACCCTCAATATGGCATAGGGGTCAGACCAGCCAGCCATGACCCCTTTCACATAGCTGTCCTTTGCGGCTAGATTCTTTGCCTCCAGTAGGTGGATGCGTACCACACCCTAAAAAAGAAAATGGCGGTGTAGGTAGGTAGGTAGGTATGATGTACTGGTGTTTACTGAAATGTCAATATCTTCATCTGCAGGTGCATATTCAGGCTTTACCCTGGGCAAAGGAGAACGTAGCTGGGCCACATGCAGGCCAGGAACCAGTGGAACAACAAGGCGGTTTGGCAAAACCAAGAAGGAGGCAATGGCATCCATGATCATGCTGTCTGACATTACACTGAGACAAAGGGGGAGTCATTTCAGGGAAATCATACCACTGCGCTGCTTAAATAATTAATTGTTCAGTCCACACAGTCATAATATATTGAGAGGTTGTTTTATTGTAATGTTGTGGCTACTACTAATGTGTAAACCAGTTATTTCAGCATGACTCACTTGAGTCCAGGGATGTCCAACAAATTAGTCAGTCCAGTCCAATTGATGTCTAGTTTCTGGGAAGAGATAATAGACAATAGGAGAATGTACTTTATGCAGAAAGTCAATCAGGATTGATGAGAAATCAATAGCAAGAACAGCACATGAGGCTAAACTCAGATATGTGATAGTCACAGGAATCAGGGTTGAGGGGCATTTAAGAAAAGGACAAATAGAGGTGAATGCAGATGGACGTACGGGCCTCTGGATGAAAAACATGGTGACCGCACCGACTATGGGTACATCTCCAATCAGAGGCTCCAGAATCACCCGCATCATCCCATGTAGCTTAAGACAGAGAAACAGAGAGGGTTGCTTATGAAATGAAATGATGTTAAATGCTAACGCAATGGCAGATTTTCTGTGTGTTTCAGTAAACATTTAGAAGCTTTAAAATGTTGTTGCTCAGTTACTTGACCACATAATACTTTTAAGCTTGATAAGAAGACACACCTGTATTCCTTTGACTCCGGCTTTGCAGAAGTATCTTTTCACCTCAACATTGATCTCTACATTACCAACATAGCTGAGGATTAAAAGAAGCAAAGTGTCACCTACAATAATGCCTTTTGAAAGACGTAACACTGCAGTGACAGCAACTCACAAACCCAAAAAACAATGGACAAACATTTACCTGATATATAGATCTAGCAGGACTTGTCCCTTGTCATTCTCTGTGTGTGCCTTGATCCCTACAACCTTCATGGCCTGGAGCAAACAGAGAGCACATTTGTTTGCATAAAATAAACAACATGCATCATTTGTGTGAATCTTTACAGAATTCATAGTGTCGTATAGTTAAAGTATCAATGCCATCACCTTGTCACCCATGTCCACTTTTGTGAAGCTAAGGGTCTGGAGGTGGGTGCTTGAGGCTCGGATAGATGGAGCGATGGTTTCCACCAGCAGCTTCTCAAGGTATTGGCCGACAAAAGGCCACACCTGCTGCAGCACCTGGCCGGGCCATTAAGAGCACAAGGTTATGAGCTGCTTGGTAGATTACATATGATGTACATCCCTGCAGTATTCAACCAGAGACTAGTGCTTTGAGTAAACTTTGTAATTTTAGCCATGTACATTGCGACAAAACTATTTGTCAGATGCCTTGGTGTCCATAAGCAAGAACAGAGGAATGACAGGGACAGCTGCAGCCAGTTGAGTCTACTCAGCTGCTAGTCTTCTTATTTGGGTCCTTGAATGAATGCATGCCATGCGCTGCATGTGTTCACTTTTTACAAAATATTAATATTGCTTCATTAACTTTCCAAGTCTTCATTCCTACAGCAAAAGAACAAAAAGCGGAGGCAGTGTTTGGTTGTGCGCTTGTGTGACCGTAGAAAAAAAAAAAACTGCGTTTGTTCCAGTCTAGCATAAGTAGAGAGTGAGTCATCAGCCGCCTGCTTCTGTGGAGGATAGAGCTTGAGCAACAGGGGAATCTGGTGACCACCCCTCCAGTGAAAAGTCTCAAACCTCTGCTTTGTCTGCTCTCAGACGCTCGGATCTCGTGGTCCTGTTAGCATGAATACTTTTATTTCTGTATATCTATATTAGTGGCCCGTGTCTCTCTGGGCTAGAAGAGAAAGTTGGAGGGGGGACAATAACTGCAGTTTTATTTTGTTTTGCGGGGGGGGGGGGGGGGGGGGGGGG